>NW_004444077.1:4007749-4030495 GCF_000243295.1 Trichechus manatus latirostris
TAACTACACCTGGTTTGGACTTGGGCAAAGGTCGTCTGAAGAGGTTAACTGTGCCAAGGTCACCTATGTCTGGAGCGTGTTTCTGAATTGAAACCTATGTGACAATACAAACATGAAAGAAAAAAAAGGTTAGTGAATTAGCTTCTGGGCTACTAATAAGAAATTATTTGAAAAATACTTTGACAGATACCTTGATATATGCAGATCCCTCTAAATCACTAGGAATTTGGACATCAAGGGGACAGTAATCTTCTGGTATTTTCTTATCTAGATCAATATCTGTATTCTTTATTACTTCGAATGTACCATGATGGGGAAAGAGAGATCCTAATGGAGTGTTAAAAGAAAAATAAAAAAGTTAACATATTTATTTAGCCTACGTTTTGAGTATATAATAATACTTCATAACTGCTGAACCATCAAGTCTGTGTGTGAGAGAGACAGAGAAAGAGAGAGAGATTTGGCAGAGATGGGGGAGGGCTGCTAAGCAAAGGGAGGAAAGGAAGCAGGGGAAAACTGTTATTTACTTTAAAAATAAAAATACAAACAAAAACACTTAGTCTAATGGCATCATTATAATATGGACTCCATGGGCTATCCAAATTGTTTTACTCTAATGGAACTGTGATAAAATGGCTCTACTATAAAATGCCTCCTCAGACTTAAAATTTGAAGATATAATACTTCTCGGAGCTTAGCCTCTATAGAAAGGATACAGCTGAAATGTTCCGAATTCACCAAGAGAAGGACAAAGGATAACAGACACATCACACTTTTTTTTAACCAGTTCCTAGATTTTTATGTTTTTTTTGTGTAGTTTAGTAAGTTCTTCTGGGTTGTTGAATTATGTGAGGAATGTGTGGTTAAATATAATTGCCATTTTATAACAAGGAAAGGTTTCTAAGACCTTCTTGCAATTAAAAACAGAATGTAATTGATTCTTTTATAATCATGAATGACAACCCCATTGACAGAAACTAGGAAAAGTATTTTTATGTAATTATGTTAGAAAGAATTTACAATGTTTGGAGCCAGAAAGCACTGTTTCTACAGATGACCTATTAAAATATAAAAATGGCTTTATCATCTTGAATTTATTTTTGAAATAGGATTTTATCTTCAGACTTCAAAATTCCCCAATTCACATCAGTGCTGAGGCAGGTAGGTCCTCCAGTATCTGACCTAACCACCTCAACTTACCTTCCTCTAATTTTAGGAAAACGATAGCTTGCTCTGGCAAGTGACTCCTTTTTAGACCTCAACTGTAACGTCTGAGAATTAGCTTCAAACCATTTTCACATTCATTATCTCCTTTAATCCTTTATTGTCTGCTAGGAAGGTACTGGAGCCCTGGTGGCACAACGGTTAAGAGCTCAGCTGCTAACCAAAAGGTTGGCAGTCCAAATCCACAAGCCACTCCTTGGAAACTCCATGGGGCAGTTCTACCCTCTCCTATAGGGTTGCTATGTGTTGGAATCAACTCGACGGCAATAGGTAGGAAGGTACTGCTATCCTCATTTTACAATTAAGACAAAAGCTAAATGACAAAGGTACACAGAAAATAAAGGGGCACAGTGGTACCTGGATTCAGATGTTCTGATTGCAAGCCAGAGTTCTTCTCCCTCTACTATTGTTATCTCAACCATCACAGCCATGGCTCCTTTCCTTATCCCTTGGAATTCAAAACTTTTACCCCATTGAGCTGTGACCCTTATGAACCGTTAACTTACAGCTCTTCCGACCACCACTCAGCAACTTACAAGACACTGCCTTCACTATCTTTAGAAACCTCCTATTATAGCTCAACAACAAAGGATTATACCAAAAGATGTGAACAAGAGATCATCAAGCTCTGGAATAATTCAACACAATACATACTGCTCAGGTTAGTGCTGCAGCCTTGGTTGAACTGGAAAAAGAAGGCAAAGTGTTTTCACCATCCTCTCTCTTCACCTAAGACCTGAAAACAGCTTAGCAAGCTAAATGGAAGAAAGATAAGGAAAAACAGAAATACTTTTTTTCTCCTTTTAGTCTCAGGTTTTAAGTGTTACAGGGAAGGCCCTGATTGAGAAATCTAGTTCTACCTCATTTCTGACTAAAACGGCAACTAAGTTTCAGGGTGTGTTAGCACATAAACCCTGCCTTTGAACTTTTTGTTAAATGTACCTAAAACTAAAAGGTTTTCAAATTGGATCTAGACTATTTATTATATCCTTAAGGAGCCCTGGCAGTACAAACAGTTAAGCATCTGGCTGCCAACTGAAAAGCTGGCGATTCGGCGGCTCTGTGGGAGAAAGACCTGGCAGTCGACTTCTACAAAGATTACAGTGAAGAAAACCCCATGGGGCAGTTCTATTCTGTCACATGGGGTCGCTATGAGTTGAAAACAATTTGAAGGCACCTAACAACAACATTCTAAGGTTATGATAAGAGTGGTTTTAGCTCCTTCAGGATAATGTATGGAAATCAGAATTTCAAAATGTAGTGTCTGAGGAACAACAGAAGAACATGCAGCATTCCAATCAATCCTGTACATACTCAGACAAAAAGCGTATTGTTTTACAGTTATCTATACCTGCGCTTCTGTAGCTCAGATCTCCCAGGATTTTATCTCCGACTTTTCTCAGTTTCCAGTGTTGCCTTAATCTCAAAAGCTCAGAGTTGAAGTCTCTTTGTAGCTTATTTTCTTGATTTTCAGTAACCGATTTAGTCAATCTTTCTGCCCCCTTCAATAGGATTTGTGCTGCTCCAGCAAGTGACTTCTTTTTAGATATCAATTGTAATGTCTGAGGATTCTACAAAAACAATCCAAAAGTGTAGCTCTATATTATTTTTAAATGACTTTTAAATTACACATTTTTTCAATTAAAAAAATACTAAAGAGAAAATTTAAAAATTAAAGAAAACGAAAGAGAAAGGGAGTGGGGAGTACACATAACAATACAGTGTTGTTTTTTAAAATAAATAACTTTAAACTATTTCGTTGGTCAACGCACATGAAGACTTATGTTAAAGGCAAAATACCACAGCAGACTGGAAATCAGAACTTACCACTGCAGTCAACTTTGCCCAGTCTAGATTAGGCCACACACTGATGTGTATACCCTTCGGTGGCACCCATTACACTTCTGATTAAAGTCTATAATCCCTGCTTGAATGTAACCTACATGATGGCAGAAACTGTCTTTTCACCACTATATTAATAGACTCTAGAACACTGCCTGGCATATAATATTTCATTCAATGAATACGTGAATGATCCAACTAGTACAACTGTGAAATTATCTTTTATAATTGCAAGCTATTGAAGTGCCTTGAAATTAAGACTGAAAACATAGAATTAATATCAAATGTATTGACTGAATGCTAATTTTTTAAAAAACTGCTTAAAGTTGAACCTATGTATTATATACACTTATATAAATATCTGTTATCACCACCAATCTGTGTATTTTATTACGCAGAACACACTTCTAAGAAGCCAGGTTTAATAAAATAAATTTTCTGGCTACCTAAGAGAGAAAATCACATAAAATGTTTCATAAAAAGTCACAACGATCATCTGGTCATATTAGGGACCCGCTGCCATCGAGTCAATTCTGACTCACAGTGACCCTACAGAACAGAGTAGAACTGCCCCATACGGCTTCCAAGGAGCAGCTGGTGGATTTGAACTGCTGACCTTTTGGCTGGCAGCCGAGCTCTTAACCACTGGGCCGACAGGGCTCCAATTTTAACAAGTTTCTACAGATCTTAAGAACTCCCTGGAGATTCACTGGGAAACGGCACACATGGTGGAAAAGGCAGTGAACTATGAGGGAGGGGCTAGAGTTCTAGTCTTGGCTCTCTAACAACAGGCTTTACTGCAACCTGAACATATCACAAATCTCTCTGGGCCTTAGTTCTCTCTCTGTAAAATGAAGAAAGCAGACTTAATGACCTCTAAGACGTCTTCCAGCACAATGTTTCTAGATTCTGAGATTATTAGAAGTTATTATGTGAGTAATTAAGTTCAGTAGTTTTATGTGCAAACAGTTTTTTATATTCACCATTTCTCTCCAAGTCACTAACTCGGTCATCGTGCTGACACCGCAAGAGCTTCCTAACTCAACTCCCTGACTTCAGACTCTTCATTCACCAAGTCATCCTTCTGTTTTCATCTTCCAATGTTCAAAAACTGAGTACCTTCTTCATCAAATTTCAACAGTTCTACCCAGCTTTTAATGCCTTCTACAACTTGGCCTTTCTAACTTTCCTAACAAGATACTAAAAAAAAAAGGGGGGGGAGGATAGAATTTAGATAATAAAAGGATGAAGGCCACCCTAGCCCTTATACTTTCTAGCTATGTAATTTAGATCAGCTATTTAACCTCTCTGAGTGCATTTTATCAACTGTAAAAATGAGGGCTGTTGTGAGGATTAAATCAGTCAATATATGAAAAACTCTAAGAACAATGCCTGGTACATGGCTACTCTATAAGTATTAACTGCTATTATCATTTTTATGCTTACAACCTACACAGTCCAAGTTCATTTGGAGGGAGATACTGAGTACTAGAGCAGTAGGAAGAACACCACGGAGGTCATCCTCGAACCAGGTCCTGAAAACCAGGTAAAATAATCACTACTCTGTGTCTTCTCTCATGCTGTTTCCCCATCTAGAATAATTATAAAGTACTGTAACATTTCTTGAATTCTTATGATATGCTAAATGCTATTCTAAATGCTTTACATATATCATCTCATTTGATGCTCAGAACAACCCTATAAAGCAAGATTTTTAAAACCTAGTAATATCTCCAGATGAGGAAACCAAGATGTAGAAATGTTAACTTGCCAACCAGTAGGGGAACTCCTTAACTACCTAAATTCTACCCATTTTTCAGGGCCTGGTTCAAGGTTGCCTCCATGGAGGCTCTAAGTATAATAATAATGATAACAGCTAATATTTATAGTAGCCATGTGTCAGACACAGGGCTAACAGTTTTTTATGCGATAATTGCATTACCTCATTTTATTTGTTCCACACTTACTGAGCATCTGCTATATACCAGGCACAGTGCTAGGCACTAGAATTACAGGGACAGACAAGACAGATGTTTCCTGCCCTTTGGAGTTCACATTCTAGTCCTGACAACGTATCTTTGAGGTATTATAGAGAGGAAAACTGAGACTTAGAGAGAGAAAATAACCTGCTCAGCATCACGCGACTAGTGAGGGGCAGAGGCAAGATTTGAATCCAACTCCATCTGACTCCAAAGTCATTTTTTTTTACCATCACATTCTTGTGAAATATATTACAGACCAAGGACTCAGGTTGTAAAAACTTGTTACAATTTGGGGAACTTTAAAATATTGCATTATTAATGAAACTTACTAATTTTTCCAAGGGTCACAGGTATATAATAAATACTATGTGACACATAAGGAGATACAGTTTAATGTCTTTCTTTTAGACCATTTAGTCTTTAAAGCTATAAGTTGGAATCCACTCTATGGCACCTAACAACAGTCTTTAAAGCTTCATTTAGAGTTAACTTCGCAAGAAAAGAAGAGAACAATAAGCACACAGCTTAAAAAATGGTTCTGGGACTTAATAAAATGGTACCATTCTTTGGTTAAAGCCCACAAATGTTACTATACCTGCTTTGGAGGAAGTGGATCCTGAGAAACGGGATCAAGCGTCATAAATTTTTTATCCCTTACAATGCTGAGAACGTCATAGAGAACGCACATCTCTGTCAGGGCGCTTCTCAGATTGTTCCTCACTGAGTCCCAAGGCCAAAGGGAAGGCTGAAATTTTACCAACCCTAAAAAAAGAAATATACAATATTAATTACAGTGAAGAGAAGACAGAAAGCTCACTTAGAGGTTTAAAATTACTAAACAGAGAAGTAATGAATTTTATTTCAAATTAATCGCTCTTCTTTTATCCTAGTCCCTTTATTGTTTCTTGAATCTTTGTTAACATTTAAGTTAGCATACCTACAATGGCGAAACACATGTGATATCCAATTTCCACAGGTTAAATCTATCACTACAACATTATAAGCAGGCACTCAAAAACTTTCAAAATTTATGCAAGCTTTTTTAATGACCCCCCCTCAGCTTTTAGAACATGAATAAGTAATTGTAAACAAGTTCCAAAATACATAAAAATACAAAAACAAAAATTACCTGTAATGTCATCATTCAGATGTTAAGCACTATTAATGCTATCTTTCAACCTTTTAATCCTTTTTCTTTTTCAAATTAATTTTTTAATGAAATACATGAAAACATGCTCACTGTAAGAAGAGTTCAAACAATTCAGAATTATGGAGTAAAAAGTGAGAGTCCTCTCCCTCTCCTCTCTTGGGAAGTAACCTCTATTAACAGTAGGGGTGTACCCTTTCCAAATGTTTTTCTCTGCATTTACATACATGTTGTGGTGGTTGCTGGCTGCCATCAAGTGGGTCCCCCAACTCACGGAGACCCCATGGACAACACAATAAAACGCTGCTCAGTCCTGAGTCATCCCCACGACTAGCTGGGGATCTGACCATTGGGATTCATAAGGTTTTCACTGGCTGATTTTCAGAAGTAGATGGCCAGGCCTTTCCTTCTAGTCTGCCTTAGTCTGGAAGCTCTGCTGAAACCTGTTCAGCATCATAGCAACACACAAGTCTCCAATGACAGGTAGTGGCTTTGCATGAGGTGCACTGGCTGGAAATGAACCTTGGTCTCCCACGTGGAAGGGGAGAATTCTACCACTGAATCACCAATGTCTTCATTTATATACACATGCTCCCATTTTTCTGTCATTTGTTCCCCCCTTCCCTCACTTAATATTATGTCCTAAAGACACTTCCACATAAGCGCATACAGACATACTTTTTTTTTTTTTTTTAACAGTGTATGATATTGTGACCCACCTGGGAGGCCCAACATGAGTGCCCAAGAAACAACTCGACAGCACCTAACAACGACAACATGATATTCTGGAGCATAAATGTACAATAAGTTTAACCATTCCCACTTAATGGACATGCAGATTGCTTCCATCAGTGCTGCAGTAAATATCCTGATCAATTATGGTTTTTTGTAAGTTAACTTCTTAGTCGTGGTATTAGTGGGTCAAAGGATATGCACATTTTAAACATACTGTACATAACTGCTAAACTGTCTTCTAAAAAAGCTCTGAAGGAGCCCTGGTGGCGCAGTGGTTAAGTGTGTGGCTGCTAACCGAACGGTTGGTAGTTCAAATCCATTAGCTACTCCATGGGAGAAAGATGCGGCAGTCAGCTTCCGTAAAGATTTACCAATTCACATTCCCAATGCTGAATATTAAGTCTTTTAAATTTCTGCTAATTTTACACATGAAAATAGTATCTTAATGATGCTTTAATTCGCATCAGTGAGACTGAGCATATTTTCTTATATTTATTGGCATCTGAAGCCTCTCCTCTTTAACTTGTTAATATCCTTGGCCTACTGTTTCACTGATTCATCATTTTCCTCCTAGTCTGAAGGAATGCTTTGAATATTAGGGATATTAACCAGTTATGCTGATGTCAGATGGATCCTGGCTGAAAGCAAAGAATACCAGAAAGATGTTTACCTGTGTTTTATTGACTGCAAAGGCATTCAACTGTGTGGATCATAAGAAATTATGAATAACACTGCAAAGAATGGGAATTCCACAACACTTAATTGTGCTCATGAGGAACCTGTACACAGATCAAGAAGCAGTTGTTTGAACCAAACAAGGGGATACCGTGTGGTTTAAAGTCGAGAATAGTGTGCATCAGAGTTGCATCCTTTCGCCATACTTATTCAATTTGTATGCTGAGCAAATAATCCAAAAAGCTAGACTATATGAAGAACACGGCATCAGGAATGGAGGAAGATTCATTAACAACCTGTGTTACGCATATGACACAACCTTGTTTGCTAAAGACAACTTGAAGCACTTACTGATGAATATCAAAGACTACAGCCTTCAGTATGGATTACACCTCAACCTAAAGAACACAAAAATCCTCACGATTGGACCAATAAGCAACATCATGATAAATGGAGAAAGACTGAAGTTGGACTTCATTCCACCCGGATTCACAATCATCACCCATGGAAGCAGCAGTCAAGAAATCAAACAACCCACTGCACTAAGCAAATATGCTGCAAAAGACCTCTTTAAAGTGTTAAAAAGCAAAGATGTCATCTTGAAGACTAAGGTGCACCTGACCCAAGCCATGGTGTTTTCAATGGCCTCATATGCATTTGAAAGCTGGACAATGAATAAGGAAGACCGAAGAAGAATTGATGCCTTTGAATTATGGTGTTAGTGAAAAGTACTGTTAGTGAAAAAATATACCATAGACTGCCGAAAGAACGAACAAATCTGTCTTGGAAGAAGTACAGCCAGAATACTCCTTAGAAGCAAGGATGGTGAGACTTCATCTCAAGTACTTTGGACACGTTATCAGGAGGGACTGTCTCTGGAGAAGGACACTATGCCTGGTAAAGTAGCAGGTCAACGAAAGAGGCAGATCCTCAACGAGATGGATTGACACAATGGCTGCAACAATGGGCTCAAGCCTAACAACAATCATGAGGATGGCGAAGGACCAGGCAGTTGTACATAGAGTCCCTATGAGTCAGAGCCAACTCAACAGCACCTAACAACGACAATCAGTTGTGTATCATATGTGGTGCAAATACTTTTCCTAGTCGGTCGATTATCTTTTTACTTTGTTTACGTTTTTTCCTTCATTCTTTTTTAATTTCATGTAATGAATGTATTTTTTTATTTATAACTTGTTTCCTACCTTGCTTAACATCTCACCTACTCCCAAAATTATATGATTATTCTTTTAATATTTCTTCCAATATTTTTATTTTCTTCACTTGGCACTTCACTCCTTGTGGAATTAACTTTCATGAGATATGAGGTAGTATCTACCTTTCTCTCCCCAAATGAACCCCAACTGTCATAACACCATTGGCTTGACCTCTTTAAATTTCCATTTATACAGGGTCTGTTGCATAACTAAATCAAGAATTTAGATTTTTTTTAACCTCTGAAAATAATGAAACCCAAAACCACTCCTCATATTGTTTCTACAGTTCTACAATAGCCCCTTAACTAGTCTTCCTCTTCCAGTTTTGTTTTCCCTGTATTTACTACATAGCATCCAAAATTTTTCTTTTTAAAACAAATTCATCTTTGTCTCTACTTGAAAGCCTCCAAAAGCTTTCCGTTGTCCTTGTAATAGCCAAAAGCTTATCCTGGCCTACAAGGCTTGCATGATCTAGTCCCTGCCTATCTCTTATACCTCACTTGGTACTCCAGTCAACGACCTCTTTTCAGTTTCAGAAGGTGCTACTATCATTATCCACACTGCACAAGGAAGCAAAGTAACTTGACAAAGGCCACACAGCTAGTCACACCAGAGCGGTGCTATGACCTTACAGTGTTCAGTTATACTTTGTGCCACAGTGCAACCGTTTTATAAGAAAATACAGTGAAACCTATGAAACCCGGAACTCAAAGGGACTGCCTTGTTTTCCGAGTCTTGCAAGTTGACAGGGTGCAGTCTTACCATTTTTCTATCACTATTAGTGGAAAATATTTGCCTTTTCCTTCTCTGATGGAGGTTTCCACCTTACAGTTTCCAGCTTTCGCAGGTTTTACTGTATTTATGTAAACTCTCCACCAGTGGCAATGTCTTAAACGCTCCCACTCAAGAAGACCCGCAGAAGGATGAGGAGTATTAAAAGTCAAGCAGTGTCCAAAACGATGGTAATGAGCACAATTATTATTCCGCATGAGTGTTACTTTCTAAGTACTCCCACTCACAGCATCGCACCCAGTAGGCGAGAGGCAGAGTGACATTACTGGGTGGGTACTGTGACCGCCCCAGACCCAGCTCGGCGAAGACATGGGTCTTACCTTCCTCGTCGTCCTGGTCTGCGCTGGATCCGGCGCCCGCCCAGTCTTGCGCGTCGCCCTCGGCCCCTGCCGCCTCCTCTTCCTCGGAGCCCGAACCCTGGCTGAAGTCGATTCGCTGAGCCAGACGCGCCAGGTTCTGCGACATGGACAGCGGCTGCAGATAGGTCTCAGTGCCATCCAGGCCCACCTCCTGGACCTGCTTTTCGCAAGCCGACTCGATGCTGATCCGCACAGCGCGTACCCCTGACATGCTGGCGGTGGCGGCGTGCGGGGGACTGACTCCCGCTCGAGGCCAGAACGGAGGTGGGGACAGGGACGCCTCCACCGGGAGCCAGAAAGCAGGAACCTGCGTGCCTGGGCGCAGAAACGCAGCTGTTGGGCCGGAAACAAAGCGGAGGACCACGGCCTTTCCCGGCATGCATTACAGTACTCGGCTCGCAAAGTCTTTACGGTACGAAACTGGGCAGGCGCCGGCTGCTCCGAGCGCGCGCTGCGGGGCAGTCCTATTGGAGGTCGGGAAAAACTTCCTGGTGTGACGAGGAGAGACGTTTCAGTTTCCATCATCGGTTGGACTGGTTGCTTGCAGGGCTTTTCTTGTTTATAAGATTTGTATAAGTGTTTTTTAACTTTGCGTTGCTTACATCACTGAACAACAAAATATTAATGGAGTAGCTGGTGCCCTTCTCCGCTAGTGTTGCCATGAACATTCGTGTACAAGTTTTTGTGTGAATGTAAATTTTCATTTCTGCAAGGTAAATACCTAGGAGTGAGACTGCTGGGCCATATGGTAAATGAATATTTAACTTTTTAAGAAACTGCTAAACAGTATTCATGAGTGGCTGTACCATTTTGCATTCCCACCAGCAATGTATGAGAATGCGAGGCGTTCCACATCATCACCAGCACTGGGTATTGTCAGTCTTTTTTTTTTTTTTTTTAAGTTTATTATGATTTTAATTTACATCTCTCTAATGACTTAATGGTGTTGAGCATCTTGTTGTATTTACCATCCATATATATTCTCCGACGAAGTGTCTGTTAAAATCTTTTGGCCATTTTAAAATTAGAGTGTTTTCTTACTGTTCAATTTTAGAGAGTTCTTTATATTTTCTGGGAGCCCTGGTGGCACAGTGGTTAAGAGCTTGGCTGCTAACTGAAAGGCTGGGAGTTCGAATCCACCAGCTGCTCCTTGGAAACCTTATGGGACAGTTCTACTCTGTTCTATAGGGTTGCTATGAGTGGAACTCAGTGGCAACGGGTTATATTTTCTGGTACAGAATTCTTTGGAAAGATCAATAAAATTAATAATACTGTATTTTGACCATGGTAAAAAAAGAGAAGACACAAATTACTAATATCAGGAATGAAAGGATATCACTACAGACCTTAACCAGGTGCCCTCGAGTCATGGCAGCCCACCATGTCAAGAGTAGAACTGTGCTCCATAGGGTTTTCAACAGCTGGCTGATTTTTCCGAAGTAGATTGGCAGGCCTTTCTTCCAAGGTGGTTCTGGATAGACTTGAACTGCCAACCTTTCTGGTTAGCAACTGAGGGCATTAACCATTTGCACCACCTACAGCCCTTAAGGAAACCCTAGTGGTGTAGTGGTTAAGAGTTCGGCTGCTAACCAAAAGGTTGGCAGTTCGAATCTACCAGGCGCTACTTAGAAACCCTATGGGGCAGTTCCACTCTGTCCTCTAGGGTCACTATGAGTCAGAATCAACTTGATGGCAACGGGTTTGCTTTGGTTTTTTGACAGACCTTAAAGATTAAAGTCTAATAAGGGAATACATTATGAATCACACTCCTTTTCCTGCTTCCTCTGGCTAGAAAGCCTAGTTTCTTTCAGAGTTTTAGTGCCCCCTGCCCTGTACCTCCCTCCCAGACTATTATGCTGTTCCACACAACTGGGGCCACCCTATGGATGCAGCAGCAAGAGAACAGAGAAAGAAAAATGGGACAACCAGGAGACTATTTCCTGGTTCCTCTGGGGTCTTAGGTGATTCTCTTGGGGTTTTAGGAGACTGCTCTGCTGACGCCACCAATGCAGCAGTGCAGCTTTGGCTCCACTAGGGCTAGACTTTGGGCAGCGCTGGGAGAGGAAAAAAAGAGAAAATGAAAAAAATGGGGACTGCCACATTCTGTGGCTCTCAGGGGTGCCCTGGTTCTCTGGCCAGAACAAAAGGGCTTTCTCTCGGGAGTGTTTGCTGTCCATGCCCATTAAACAGCTCTCTGACTCGGGCTGTCTTGGGTCAAATCCAGGAGAATAAAAGAAGGAAGAAAAACCAGAAAACTCATTACCATATTGTTCATTCTTGAAGTGTTGCCTTCTCTCTGCCATCTGCCTGCTTGTTTAATGTTATGAGTGCTCAGAGTTGCTTTCTGTACTTTATCCAATAAACGTTTGTTCTAGGCTTATTCTATCTTGGCCAGTGTGTGTTCTTTAGTAAATTTCTTTTTTTGTGTGTTTGTGATACACAGATTCCTCTAATGTACAGTACTTATGGGGCAATACTGATAGGACTTAATCATGTTGTTGTTGTTGTTAGGTGCTGTGGAATCGGTTCCAACTCATAGCAACCCCTGCACAACAGCACAAAACACTGGCTGGTCCTGAACCATCCTCACAATCGTTGCTATGTTTGAGCCCGTTGTTGCAGCCACTGAGTCAATCAATGTCATTGAGGGTCTTACTCTTTTTTGCTGATCCTCTGCTTACCAAACATAAGGTTCTTCTCCAGGGACTGGTCTCTCCTGATAACATGTCCAAAGTAAGCAAGAAGTCTCACTATCCTCGCTTCTAAGGAGCATTCTGGCTGTACTTCTTCCAAGACAGATTTGTTTCTTCTTTTGGCAGTCCATGGTATATTCAATATTCTTCGCCAACACCATAATTCAAAGGCATAAATTCTTCCGTCTTCCTTATTCATTGTCCAGCTTTCCCATGCATATAATGCGATTGAAAATACCATTGCTTGGCTCAGGAGCACCTTAGTCCTCAAGGTGACACCTTTGTTTTTTAACACTTCAAAGAGATCTTTTGCAGCAGATTTACCCAATGCAATATGTCGCTTGATTTCTTGACTGCTGCTTCCATGGGCATTGATTGTAGATCCAAGTAAAATGAAATCCTTGGTAACTTCCGTATTTTCTCTGTTTATCATGATGTTGCTTATTGGTCCACTTGTGAGGATTTTGTTTTATGTTAAATTAAGATGTAATCCATACTGAAGGCTGTAGTCTGATCTTCATCGGTAAGTGCTTCAAGTCCTCTTCACTTTCAGCAAGGAAGGTTGTATCATCTGCATATCGCAGCTTGACATATCATAGTTTATTTTAATTATTTATTCACAAGTCAGTGTCCCCACTAGGCTTAGCTCCTCTGAGGCAGGGATCATGTCTTATTTATCTTTGTATTCATAGTGCCTGGTACAGTGCCTGGCACATTGATAATGCTCAGTAAATTGTTGTTGAATGAAAGAATAGGCCATCTGTGCTTTGATGAAGCCTTCACGGGTAACCTAAAAGGAAGCTGGGGTCTTGAAACCAAGAGCAATTAGAAGCCTGCTTTTAGGAATCTACAACAATGGCAAATATTAGGTTGCTAATACAACTAATCCCAAGCATTAGTATAAATTTTAAAGGAGAAATCGGTCCTTATTGCTGTAGTGAATATGTTTCAGAAAAACAATGTATCAGAGAAATGGACCAAGGGCAGGAGTTCCAGGCACAGTAACCATAGATTTAGCCGATGGATATAATGGATTTTCTGGGGAAAACTCAGTCTTTAATACTTTATGCTTTATTCACGTAAGTGCTGTCTTAGTTATCTAGTGCTGCTATAACAGAAATACTACAAGTGGATGGCTTTAACAAACAAATTTATTTTCTCAGTTTAAGAGGCTAGAAGTCTGAATTCGGGTGCCAACTCTGGAGGGAGTCTTTCTCTGTGGGCTCTGAAGGAAGTTCCTTGTCTCTTTGAGCTTTTGCTCCTGGGCAGTCTTCATGTGGCTTGGCATGTGTCTTCCCCCATCTCTGCTTCTCTGGCTTGCTTGTTTAATTTCTTTTATATCTCAAAAGAAACTGACTCAAGATACACCCTACACTAATCCTGCCTCATTAACACAACAAAGACAACCCATTCCCAGATGGGATTATAACCACAAGCATAGAGGTTAAGATTTACAACACACCATTTTGGGGGATACAATTCGATCTGTAACAGACATGAACCACGACTCTGTTTTTGCTGATATTATACAATAAAAACAATGAAGAACATCTCAATTATGCATCTTTGTTCACAATGATTTCTCAAAAATAGATTTATAAAATATAGAACACAGTTTCATTTCAAAGGCCAAAAAAATGAGGTTTAATGGTGAGATCATTTCCACTGGATTTTATATTAGTATCAATTAATGAGCTTGATTTTAAATTTAAACCTTAATTACCTCCTTTTCTAAATTAGTGTCAGGTGATTTAATTTCGCCCAAATGAATGGGTTTCTTCTGGTTGATCAATACGAAAGAGAAACTCTGCAGGTAAGAAGTATCCCAGATACTCCACTGTCTCTGGGGTAGTATCATAATGGTAGTGTCCACCTTCTCCATGATGACTGAAAAAATGAGTGTGCTCCAATCGCAAATCAAACCCCTAGAACAACAGACAAACCATCTGTTAGAACTCATATTGTTTTGGGTAGGATTTTTTTTAAGGGGAAGGGAGACCTTTTTTATTTATATTACAGTAGTTTTTTATTTGATTTTTTAAAAAGGTAATACATTCACATGATTCAAAATTCCGAGGATGCAAAAGGATAAAATCAGTAAAATGTCTTGTTCCACCTCCTCCCCTCCCCACTTACTCCCTTTCCTTGCAATCAATACAAGTAATTTCTTGTCTATCCTCCCAGAAATATTAATTTTTTTATTGAAGTGGCAGTAGCACTCTACACAATCTTCTGCATATTGCTTTTTTTCCCTTAACAATATAGCTTTGAGGTCTTTGCATATTAGAACATAAAAGAGCTTCCCCATTCTTTTATACCTACATGGTGTTCACTGTATGTATATATCATTTCCCAGTTGACAATTAGGTTATTTCCAATTCTTCTGCTAATACAACAATGATGTCACAAATAACCTCTTAACTATGTCATTTTACATATCTATGCAAATATTTAAGGATATATTCCTAGGATGTAACTGCTGGATCAAAAGATATGACCAGTCATTATTCTGGTAAACATTTGCTTTGAACCGGTCTATATTGCAGTATTTTTCTCTAAGGGTAAGCTTGTAGTATTGTGTTAGAATATAATGAACACCAAATAAGATAACAAGAGATTTGAATCCCAGTCCTGATTCTGCTACTTAACATGACTCTGGGTGTCATTTAAAATGCCTGTGCCTTCATTTTCTCAAAGGTAAAATTTGCTCTACCTAACTCATAAACATATATTATCCTAGTTCTTAAACAACAACACAAAAGGTAGGATTAAAAAATCAGTCCTAAAACTCAGGTGTTATCATTGTAGTATACTGCAATATAAAAGGGAGATACAGACTTACTGGGTCTCTGGAGACAAAAACTGGCAGACAAACCAAAGGAGCCTTCATCTCATAAAATTGCAACCATTTATTCACCTCTTCTTCAGAGTTCAATGGGCAGGAAGAAAATTCTGCAGGCTACAATAAAAAAATCATTAAACAAAATAATCATTGAATATACTGAATATTAATTCATTGCCATTGAGTCAATTCCAACTCAGACAGACCCTATAGGACAGAGTAGAATTGTCCCACAGGGTTTCCAAGGCTGTAATCTTTACCAAAATCAAACCACCAACTTTTAATTAGCAGCAGAGTACTTAACCACTGTGCAACCAGGGCTCCTATAGTGAATATTCCGAGAATTAAAACTTAAAAATATATGCAGTTTCAATAAGTTAAAAAATTTATGGCTTGTACATTCTAGTGACTATTTTTGGCATCAAAAGAAGTTACATACTTTAGTTTTCAAAAGAATAGTCAATCAATGTATACAAACTAAAACTGATGAAGGAATGAGTCTATTTAATATATTTTTATTTTTCATAGCCTACCAGTTTTCTTGTGAATATGTTACCATCCTAATCTGGAATCTCATTACTCCTACCAGTAGATGAAAGAAAAAAGCAAGGCATTAAAAGTAGACAGAAGGAAGACTTTGCTTCATCCTTCCTCTGTGTTTATGGTTTCTTGAGTTCAAATAAAAAATCCGCTGTTGTAGATTCGATTCTGGCTCATAACAACCCTATAGGACAGAGTAGAACTGCCCCATAGGGTTTCCAAGGCTGTAATCTTAACAGAAGCAGACTACCACATCTTTCTACCACAGAGCAGATGGTGGGTTAAAACTGCAGATATTTTGATTAGCAGTCAAGCACTTAACCACTGAACTACCAGGGCTCCTTTGAACTCAAATACGTCTACAAACATAAATAATAAGTACACACACACACACAATTATTCATGGTATGCTCTCCTGTTCACTCCTGATAACCAACCCACCAAACATGTTGCCATCAAGTTGATTCCGACTCATAGCGACCTATAGGACAGAGTAGAACTGCCCCATGGGTTTCCAAGGAGCACCTGGTGGATTCCAACTGCTGACCTTTTGGTTAGCAGCTGTAGCTCTTACCCACTACGCCACCAGGGTTTCCTCACTCCTGATAAGAGCTACTAAAATGTTAAAGAAGTTATAAATTATAAATTGTTGAAGAATTAAATTTAAGCTTTAAATCTCATCTAAATGAAATATATACACGCAGGAATTAGGAAGAAAGGAGCGCTTATGTGTATTTTTGAAGACAGCTGCTTTTTTTGGTTAAGAACAAAATAAAATACAAACTTGATCTGGAAGTCTGTAACATTATGATTCAATCCTATAATCCTCTGGTATTTACAAATCTATTTATCTATAATTCTCTTGTTAATAATTTGGAAAAGTAAGTAGGTTTAAAAATGCTACCTCTTTCTATGCAGGATCATTGGCTTGCCACTTAAAATTATTAAGATAAAAAGCATTAAAATACTATATTTTCTTATGGCTTTACTGATAAAATGAAAAAGAAATTAAACTGAAATTATTTTTATGGCTCATTCATTCATGTACCAAAAGTTATAAATAAAAAGTCCTCAATGCTCTGGATCTGGCTTTGTATAGTATTCAATCCCTAATGCTTTATAAACTGTCCCTTAGTCCCTAAGATTATAACTTTTCATAATGAGTTCTTTCCCCAAGAGCACAACCACCTTAATAGCAAAGTCTAGCATGTACTGAGTTTGGGATTCTAGCAATGAAAAAAATACTTAGTTTGTAAGGCTTACACTTCACATCTATCTTGATCTTAAAAATAAACACGCTGAAAAGAAAGTTCTAATATATTAACATGAGAAAAGATCTCTAGCTAGATATTATCTCACAGTGTGATTTACAGTATTGTATGTCATTTAAATTTTAAAATAATATACTCATAGTAAAAGATTTTCCTCAGGGTATTTTTAAAGATAGAATTCCCAAAGTATACTAATAAATCCTAAATTCTTAAGTGTGGCCACACTCACACACACATGTGCGCGCTCACACACATGCCCCAACACATGCACAACCTTACCATAATGTGAGTTTTCACCTTTCCCTTCTGAACGAGGAAAGTACCTCCCATCCCTACAGGCTTATCTCCATAATGTTTCTCAAGAGTCTGTCTCATACAAGTCACAAAGTTAAGTTTTCCAGTTCTTCTTTTGGCTTTCACCTCGATGACCTACAGAGAACATAAATATACATACCACTGTTTTAAGCTGCAACATTTTAGGTAAATGAGTTTCAAAGTGAAACGTTATGTAATTTAATGCCATCATGCAAATATTCACTCCTCTGTGTTCAGTACCCAGATCTGAGCTGATGTGTCTAAATACTCTGTGAGTCTTGATCACTCAGATATATGTCAGTTATATATAATTAACTCATGCTTTCCTGGAGAAAGTTATAGCTAAATCCTGCATTTAACTCTGGAGACTCTCATTATATGTGTCAAGGTGAAAATAGATTAAAAATCTTCTGGTTTAAGGGATTAACCTCTGGTAATGGGGGGAATGATTACAATGATTACATTTTCTGACCTCCCTCACTATTCTGCCTGAACCTATGTTATCTCTGTTAGGTTATTTAGACTGCACTATTCATTCTCAAAGGGGCTGCAGTGGCTATCTCTATTAAGACGTCCAAGAGTCCGCTCAACTGCTAAGACTGAAGTCATCTTTTTATATACTGATATGAAGTAAATATGAAGGAAGGCACTAATTCACCTTACCTTTTTCTTGCTAAAATGTTCTGCTACCATCATCCCTGTCTAGTTCAATCAATAATCAATGTATAAACAGTTAGGAACAAGCAAAGTACCTATTTTGCTACCTATAGGTAGGTATCAGCTATTTATTTTAGCTGCATTGTTGGTTTAAGTGACTAACTCATTCCTCAAATCAGTATCCTGTTACTTTTTAGTTACTCAGAAAAAGGAATTGCTTACTGAGTATTATTCTTAACGTTAGCTTTAAATAAGACTTTCACTCGTACTGTAGTACTCTGTATCTTTCATACTGGGTTATTTAAGGAACTTTGCCTTAAGCAACTTTTGATTTTTTTTTTTTAATATCAAAAACCATGTTAGAGGTAATAAAAAGTTCAAAGTTTTAGCTATTTGAGAATATTTAGAGAATACAGTGTTATTATGGACAATCACCTTCCCAGGGTGGCCCTCACTGGCAAAAAGATTAGCCATTAATGCACACCCAAAATCATGATATTTCCCACTGTATTTCTCTAGCAGGCACCCTCCATCTGCAGGGTTAATACAGGCAAAGTAACTTCCATTCACAGGAGGTTTGTGTTCACTTTCTGTTTGAACAACTGGCATAAACTGAAAAGAAAAGTAAATAACACAATTAGTAGATCCTAGTATCTCTATCAAGTTATTCTAAAGAGAATACCTATTAAGATATTCTAAAGAGAATATCTTTAAAAATGTGACAAAACATTTTTTCCCAGACTTTTAAGACATTTTATTTCAAGACCTAATAAGAAAACATAAAACATAAACTATTAAATTTTACATACAAAGTGTTAAAGAAATAGAAATACAAATACCAACAAACTGGGAAACATAAAATGTTTGTAGAATTTCTTAGTGTTTCTATAACATTTGTAACATTTCCTTAAAAATGTCGAATTTTAAATTTTAAACTTTTCTTCTATCTTGAACACAAGGCAAATGATATTGACGTTTCTGCAAAAGAAGTTGTGTGATCACTGACAAATGGTCACATCTGAAGAGGCTGTAAGTGAATGAGCAGACTGACTGCACTCTTCCATCTATGAAATGTCAAGAAACACTGATGTAATATTTTTATGTTGAAAATGTACTGACATACTTAGTAATAGATAGTACCTTTGGCAAATAATCAACATACTTCTCTGAACGGAAAGAGAGTGTTGACTAGATCATTACATATTCTATTCATCTTCTGATCCAAAGCTGCCCTCTACCAAATGCAAAGAATTATAGAGAAGCTAGGAATCCTCTGATATATAAGGATAAAAACCTTTCACAATCCAGGGTCCTTAGCAGACCACGGTGGGATCTTGGATTCATCTGAGGCTGAATCTATACCCTCAGAGGATCTGAAGATAGTGGCTAGTGCTCCATTACAGTTGGACCAAGTAGAGTATGTGCTATAAAAACAGTTATCAAGTGATGTACCATGAAATCGACCACTTACAACTCAAGCATTGAGGCTTTCTGACAGTGAAAGGAAAAAGGCAAACCAAATGTCAGATCAATAAAGTAATTACATTATATCTATGCTGACCTCAGAATTGAACCCAAGAGTCTGAAATGGGCCTGCCCCTGCTCCAAGAATGAAAGCTCCAGGCAGCTTGATTTCTTTTGCAATCTTACTCAGATCATAAACCTATATAAATGAGGACAAAAAAATATTATTTAAATTAATCACAGTGGGAACCTGGACTCATAAATCATAACTTACAGTAATTCTCTGGTTTTCTTTTTATTAATGAGTCCATAACACTTCCTTGCCACACTGATAAATGGATCGTCTAATAATAAGAGGAATCAACACAACTTCTATGACCTTCATTTGAATGTGAAGAGAAAATGTACAACACTTACTTTTTTTCGGTTTACAAGAGGAAGTAAGTGAGGCACACCTCCTACTTCTGCAATTCTAGTTTTCCCACAGATGCCTAAAAAAAATAAGCCATCTTAAAAATAGGCAGAACATCTAATTTAAGTATAAATACCAGAAGACACTAATTTATTAAGAGTACACAACTCCTCCATTCTCATAGAGTTTTACAAATAGCAGGTGTGAAAAGGCATAAGTAGCTAGGACCTCTCCTTATTCTAACTACCTGTGTCTCCAATATCTTCATAACCAAGCATGACTTGATACAACTCGTGGCATAAAGCCAACAGAAAGTTGATGAGAGGGCAAGGGCTAGACTTGGGGCAAAGCTGGGATTTGATGAGATTTTTAGAATGTGTAAGGACATATTTCTTTTAAACAGCAGTTTTTTTTTTTTTTTTTTTTTTTTTTGCTAAAATTGTTTTTTCATTTAAAATATCTATCTCTGGTAGAATTTAAGGTCTTTTAAAAATTCACATTGGGAAATCCTCTTGCTAAAGCTGCGTACTCTCAAGGTGGTTTATGAAAATGACATGTTAATTACAGATAACTTCAGATGAGAGGAACTTTATTTACACTTTACATTTTACTTAAAAGTTGAGAGAAGGAACTTTTATTTTTTAAATGCAGAGTGGAAAATAATTATCTTGTGTTTTAGAAAGAGTAGTCCTGTTAGTTTCAGACTAACATATTAACCCATTGCCATCAAGTCAATTCCAACTCATAGCGACCCTACAGGACAGAGTAGAACTACCCCATAGGGTTTCCAAGGAGCGGCTGGTGGATTCGAACTGTCGACCTTTTGGTTAGTAGCTGAGCTCTTAACCACTATGCCACCAGGGCTCCACTAACATATTATACAGTAAAATAATTATGATTTTTCTATTTATTTTTATTGTACTTTAGATGAAGGTTTACAGAACAAACTAGCTTCTCGTTAAACAATTAGCAGACATACTGTTTTGTGACATTGGTTACCATACCTACGACATGTCAACACTCTCCCTTCTCAACCTTGGTTTCCCTATTACCAGCTTTCCTGTCCCCTCCTGCCTTCTAGTCCTTGTCCCTGGGCTGCTGTGCCCCTTTAATCTAGTTTTGTTTTATGGGCCTGTCTAATCTCTGGCTGAGGGGTAAACCTCAGGAGTGACTTCATTACTGAGCTAAAAGGGTGTCCAGGGGCCATACTCTTGGAGTTTCTCCAGTCTCTGTCAGGCCAGTTTAAGTCTGGTCTTTTTTTGTGAGTTAGAATTTTGTTCTACATTTTTCTCCAGCACTGTCTGGAACCCTCTGTTGTGATCCCTGTCAGTGAAGGCTCTATTTCTTCAGCTATGCAGAGAGTATATGTACAAAATTATTACAGGCCTCACTTGTAATTGGGGATTTTGGAAATGTTTTCCTTGCAATTAGCAGAAATTACTCATGAATAAGACACTCCTAAGTGATAGTAAAGTGGAAAGGAAAATTAGAGAAACCATTAAGGGGCTATTTTAGTAGTCCAGGCAAAACACAAGTAATAAGCTAATAATGATGACTGTAGAGATGGAGAAGCAGAAATAAAGAAAAAGAATAAAGAAAGGAAAATGGGAAACTACGGTGAAGTAATAAGTTATTTCTTAGACATGCAGACATCAAGTCATCATTAGTATACACAGGTGGAGATGTCCTGTAAGCAGATGGAAATACTAATCTATAAATAAGAAAAAGAGAGATCTAGGTGAGATGTACAGATTCCAAAGTTGTTGTATCCAGGTAGTAATTAAAACCACAAGACTAGATGGAAAATCTCAGAGAAAGTGTACAGAATAAGAAGAGGCTGAGGAAAGAATTCTGGAGAACATTAATATTTAAAAATCAGAAAGAGAAAGGAGCCAGGAAAAATGATGAAGAACATCAAGGAGGTAGGAAAGGTAAAAAGGAAGGAGAAGCGAAAGAACCAAGAGGACAGGAGAAAGAACCAAGAGAACAATGTCAAAAGGTAGCAATGGGCAAACAGTATCAAATATGTACAGAGATCATATTGGTGACCTCAGCAAGACCAGTTCATATAGAAGGTACCTAACTGTGTTTATGAAAGAGCATACATATACATACACATAGCTGGCTTCCTTAGTATTACAATTTAAAGACTCACAAATTATTGAATAGAAAACTGTTTTTCAAAGCAACACCCTTTGGATGAAAAAATTAGGGTAACCATTTTCCTTCTTCCTTGTACTTTTCTATGTTTTCTGATTTTTATTTGTTTGTTTACTTATTTAGCAGGGAGTATATATCATTCTTGAAAACCCTGGTGGCATAGTGGTTGAAGAGTTCAGCTGCTAACCAAAAGATTAGCAGTTTGAATCCACCAGTTCTAATCCATTCCTTGGAAACTCTATGGGGCAGTGTGATGGTTAAGATTGTGTGTCAACTTGGCTGGGCCATGATCAGTGTTTTAATGTAATCACTCCCATGATTGAATATACTGTGAGTAGCCAATCAGATGAAAGGGAGTCTCCTTGGAGGCATGGCCCACATCTGTATATAAGCAGACGTTCTGGCTTTTTGCTCCCTCT
>NW_004444077.1:4031682-4032645 GCF_000243295.1 Trichechus manatus latirostris
CCATCTAGTTCTTCTGGTCTCATGGCAAAGGAAGTTGTTCCTAGAGCCAATTAGCCACACATTCTGTTTTCTCCTCCTGTTCCTGACTCTCCTTGTTTCTCTGTTGCTCCAGGCAAATAGAGACCAATTGTGCCCTGAGTGGCCACTTGCGAGCTTTGAAGACCCCAGGCACTATACAATGAACTAGGAGGTAGAATAGAACCATTAAACATGTTATTAAAAAAAAACAAAAAAACCAAACCCATTGCTGTTGAGTTGATTCCGACTCGTAGCGACTCTATAGGACAGAGTAAAACTGCCTGATATAGTTTCCAAGAAGCATCTGGTGGATTTGAACGGTCGACCTTTTGGTTAGCAGCTGTAGCTCTTAACCACTATGCCATCAGGGTTTCCAAACATGTTATTAGGTATGGCAAATTAGTTTTTCACAAAGATGTCAATTATATAATAAAAGAACACTGTGATAGTTTATCTCCAAATTCCTTACCACAATAGGGTACAATAGGAGAAGCCTGGACTTTAGAAGCAGACAGACCTAGATGTGAATTTTCATTACAAACTAGGTCAGGTTGGACTTACTTAACCTCTGAGCTTTAGTTGTCTCACCTGGTAGTAGTATTATAAAAATTGATTAACAGATCAAGTATACATGTCTATCACACAAATTATACAAATTATATAATTTGTATTTGACAAATTATATTTACTCAACCAATATTAATTTCCCTTCCTTCTAACTTAAGATATTGGCAGGATGATCACTTGGCAAATTTCTTGAAGGGATATAAGTATTTAGTGGATGATTCGAATACAAGGCTTTTAAGATCCCTTCTGATCTTAAATAAATACAAACATAACAATTAAATTAAGTTCCTATAACAGCCACTTGAACAAATAAAAACACCACCACCATGTGATATCAAGGATTCTAGCCTAATGAACATCTATTTATAGAAATTGCGA
>NW_004444077.1:4034551-4037331 GCF_000243295.1 Trichechus manatus latirostris
ACAATGACTGTAAATTTATAAATATATAAATTAAGATGTAGAACAATAGCAAAATCTATTTTTATCAGTGACAAAGGGACCAAGCTCTTGCTATAAAATATACTGAAAAACTGAAAGCTGAAAATAAATTTTGAGCCAAAAAACGTGTATTACATTTTTATTTTGTACTGCATATATCCTGTACAGATAGAAGGAAAATAGAAACAAACACACAAGAGAAATAAGGGGCAGAAACGCACTCAAAGAGAAGATTCATATTGGAATCCAGCTGTCCTGTCCTATCGGGAAGACACACTAATAGAAAAGAAATACAGGCAAAAAATAATAACAATACAGATTGTGTACTAGCTGCCAATAAATTTATAAGAAAAAAAAAATCAAGAAGGCTATAAGAAAAAGCCATAACCAAGCAAAAGATAAGTACACTTTTTGACTTCAACCTCATCAGGACAGACAGACACACTTTGAGAAATAAGGGTAGGTTTTACAGTTACCATCAGAATAGAACCTAAAGGCTGTCAAAAAAAAAAAAAAGAAAAGGGCCGACACTGTGACAGGCTATGCAGTCTGGATTAGTACTATTCCTGGCTTCCCTTTACGTCCGTATTCGTATTTTCCTTTTCTCATCTATCTTTCCTCCTTCAATT
Source organism: Trichechus manatus latirostris (assembly GCF_000243295.1). NCBI lineage: Eukaryota > Metazoa > Chordata > Mammalia > Sirenia > Trichechidae > Trichechus > Trichechus manatus. The sequence continues at coordinate 4,035,199 of NW_004444077.1, forward strand.
TGTTATCTTGAGAAGCTGCTTTAAATTCTTGTTTGAACAAGGTAAAATGCATAAAAATATACCTTAGAGAGATATCTAAGAAGTTCATTGTCAGTCTGTCACATCAGGAGAAGGGGAAAAAAGTACTATATTGGGAACACAGTTAATATGCAATAAGAGATTATATATTCAAATATTATATCTGGTAAAATGATAATAAAGCACAAAATTGTACAACTCTTTGGGCATCATACACATTTAAAACTGAAGATTACTACAGTTATTTTCTTCCTGTAGAGCTGGTATCTTACCAAGCATCTATAAATGGTGAATTTTTGCTATATTAGTTTTTTGGGGGGGAGGGAGGGATTTTAGACTTTTTCAATAGTGACAGTACAGAATAGACACTGCAAAGGAAAAAGAGTTCTGTAAAAAACCCCAAAATCACTACTGTATTTACCTCCAGCCAGCTCCTCTAGACTTGGCACATGAAAAGGAGACTCAACACAGGCCATTTTCTTTCTTCCTTAGGCGCACGGTCATACAAATAAAGCTACTGTAGGCTAATATCACAAGCATTCAAGTGCACCAAGCATGAACAACTGCTGATCTGGAACGGAACACTGAGAGTTTAGTTATTAAAAGAGGACAAAAGGGCATTTAGGTTTCTGTTCTTACAGAAAGGCAACCACATCTTTTAGCGCTTAATTCTCACAAGCAACTCGCTTTTAATACTGATATTTTAAGTCATTTTAAATGGACTGGGAAGGGGAAACTCCAAACCAAGAGGCCACATGTGATTCATTTTCTTTAGTCATACACCAAGATTGACACGTAATTTAATGGTTGGTCTAAGGAATATAGGTCCTGAACCAAAAGGTACTAGCAAATATTTCTGTAATAGATAATTTGTATGTTCTACTCTATATTTGACATTTAGGCTAAAAATTAAGTTTCTAAGAGTATCACTTTTACAAAAGAAAATTTAAATTACTAAAAGAAATGGAAACTTCTAGGAATAATTAGATTTTGAAAATTTTTACTTTCATTTGCAAATAAAGATACTTTTCTAGTAAGCAGCTTTGTATTCAATTGTTCTGATAATCTTTAACCGATTATATTTTAAAAATATATGCTAAGTATATTTAACAATAAATACAGATACATATACAGAGATTCGTATCTTACTTCAAGGGTTCAGGTGATGACGAAGTATACCAGCAGAGGGAGATAAATAAAATGAAGGCAAAAAAAAAATCCACAAACAACAGAAGCAATATGAAGTCGGTGAGTAATCCTACACTAGGCCAATCACAACAAGCAATAAGGAAAAAACTCTAATGGGAGTTTCTAAGAGCACCGTTATTCTCTTGAAAATTGTTAATGAAACACTTCATTAAGTGGATTAGCCTCTGACTTTAACAAGCTTACTTTTAGCAAGTGAAAGGTAGGTCACCCAATATCACTTGAAAAATTCTTCCAAAAAAAAAATTGTTTTCTTCAATTCCCCAAAGATTCACAGGTTTCCTGGAAACTGGGTTTCTAGTTTTGATCATTTTTGACAACATATTTTCTATAAACATGATATTGCATACATTTAGGAGTTAGTACTTCATCATTTACCAGCTTTTATTGCCTTTTAGTTACTTAATATGCATACTCTATTCTCCCAAATAAAATATAAACTCTTGTCAATCTACATAATGATTAAGGTTGGATAACTATCTTAAATAAATGCATATTCTTTTATAATGAGGATAATAAAAGTATTTAATATATTTCTGCTTGCAGTAGAAATGACTCAAATGAAAATTCAAATAGAATCCTAATTTTATACCCTTTACTAACTCTAAAAGCTCAGTTTTTTATTTTGTTTTATTTCCCCACCCAAACAAAGTCCAATCCTGCAAGGCTACAGCCTGAATGATTCGTTTAGAAATGTACAACTTTAGACAGGCCAACAGTTAGCACGGAAGGCAGTGTGGTAGTGTGTGTATATATGTGTATGGTGGTGGTGGGGTTGTTAGGGTTTGAGTGATGAGAGATAGGGATTAGAAAGATTCTAATATAAACTCATAAAGGCTCCAAGAAGAAAGCCTTCGGGTCGATGTAGGCAAACAATATTTACCCTCCCAATTCAACTGGTGGGAGTTC
>NW_004444077.1:4038369-4040503 GCF_000243295.1 Trichechus manatus latirostris
ACCATGAGTCAGAATTGACTAGATGGCAAAGGGTTTGGTTTTTATGAGCAGAGAGGAGTGCTAAGTTAAGCATTTGGCTGCTAATCAAAAGGTCGGCAGTTCAAACCCACCAGCTGCTTCACAGGAGAAAGATGTGGCAGTCTGCTTCTGTAACGATTTACAGCCTTGGAAACCCTATGGTGCAGTTCTACTCTGATATATAGCATTGATATGAGTTGGAATCGTGAATCCATGATGCATGGGAATTCAGTAAGCCTCAAAGTCGCTGGCTTCCATAGAGTGTTGGTAGAATGTGCAAGTATCAAGAAGTGACATAAGAACAGCTGAGTTAGTTTTATGCAGTGTTTCTACTGTTCTAATGTATTTCTTACTAGAACAAAATACATGTTTGTATGAGCTATGAAATACAAACTTTGTGAAGTTTCAGTGATTCTGCATAAGAGTTAAATGTTCTTATATTTGTATTTAAAACTGGCATCGCACAATATAAAGATGAATATAAAATTCATGCCAATAATTTAAATTTTTATTTTTCTTTACTTAGAATGACATTAAATAGCAAATAAAAAACATGACAAATCGAGAGAGTCCACAGAAGAAAAAAGCTTTTTCCCTGCTTTTTGAATAAGGGACCCTGCATTCTCATTTTGCACTGAGCCTCACAAATTCTACCACCAGGTATGCTCCTGAGTATGGCAGTGAGTAAGACATGCATAGACTCCGTGGATCAAATGCAGTGGGCTGCCTACAGAATCAGACTTTCTATCCCTGGATTTGTTCAATATTTGGAGCCAAATGGCGTAAAGAGGCCAGATTACCCTTAAAATCCTTTCTAATCCTGAGATGACACTGACGATAAACTAAGACTAGACAACTCCACTGCTTGTATGATACAAGAAAGCGGAAAAAATCAAACCAGCTCATTCTTTTCTTAACTACCTGGGGGAAAAAAATCATCAAAACTAAACTTATTTAACTGTTTTATCTTAAACATTTCGCAACCGGTCAGGAAACTTTTTTGCGGGTGGGTGAGGAGGCTCAAAAACAAAAGTCTTACGGGGGTAACCCGTGATATGTTAACCAACTCCCGGGAGGCTGACCCTCAGTTTATAGTGAAAAGTAAGGCTAACAAAACAAGTCCAAAGGTGTTTGCAGGGGAACTGGGTGTGCTATGGAGTAATACTGGAGTCCAGTACAAAGGTTACACATTTTAATAATGATCCAACCATGAACATGTTCCAATATTTCAACACAGAACAGATATTTGCAGGCAAAAGTATTATGTCAAAAACCGCCAAAAAGGGATGCTTCACATTTCTTGAACAGAAACCCCAACTCATCTGCCAACCTAGAATTCTACAGTTTGGCATATAAGAAAGACATAATACACCATCCGGTACCAGAATTCAGAAAGTCAGACGACAGAGGGGCAAACGCGATACCACCGGAAACATATCAAGTTTGTAGGCTTTTTTCCTCGCAGTTCACATCCATTCCGCTCCTTTCATCCACAATTTGTTTTTGTCATTTATCAAAATATTTTCAGCTACTGCACTTACCTAACTCTGTCAAGGAAACCTGTATTTAATCTTCACCGTTCCCTCTGACAACTCCACCTCCTCTACGTCAGCGAGTTCAGGCTCCGCCTACTTTTAATTACGCCTCCCCTGGTGGTGATCCAAAGGGCGCCCGGGTGTCTCATCTCCCACTCTCACTTTCGTCCGGTGTCCACTTGTATCGCGAGATTTCGGCCCCATTCTTAGTTGGGTCCCGCGATAGCCTCTTTCTTTTTTTGGGCACGGTTGGAAAGAGGTAGGCCGTTTTATGCACGCTGCGGTGTTGGAGCGGGAGGTTGTTGGGTGCTGGGTACAGACCTCCAGGGACACTTGCACCAGGTCAGCCGGAGGATCCTGGCCCGAGGCCTGGACTGAACTGGCGCTAACTGGCGTATACTTTCTACCAGTCTGGTAGGCGGGGGAGAGGTTGCCGATCTAGTTTTCCTCGGGACCACCGCGTTGTTTGGGAAAATCCATCCTTGAAAATCAGGCCCTGAGGGTGGAGGGCTTCTCCGGGCCTAGTGGCTAGACAGCGGCCCAAACAATCGCGATTATCATGTGTGGGCCTGTTTCGTTGT
>NW_004444077.1:4041297-4043312 GCF_000243295.1 Trichechus manatus latirostris
AGAGCACTTGAGAGTTTGTGTCACCGAGGGACTCCCTGTGTACTAAAATAATAAAAAAATAGGACAATGATGGCATTCTGTAAGGAAAATGAACTTATGAAATATTTCAGTTTTTCAATTGTATTATATATGAAGTATTGTAAAAAAAAATAAAAGACAAAAACCAAACCAAACCCGTTGCCATTGAGTCAATTCTGACTCATAGCGACCCTATAGGACAGAGTAGAACTGCCCCATAGGGTTTCCAAGGAGTGGCTGGTGGATGCAAACAGTTGACCTTTTGGTTAACAGGCGAGCTCTTAACCGCTGCTCCACTACGGCTCCAAAAAAGACAAAAGACACTAGAAAACCCACTGCCTTGGAGTCAGTTCTGACTATAGTGACCCCATAGGGTTTCCAAGGCTGTAAATTTCTAGGAAACTGACTGCCACATCTTCATCCTGCGGAGCCGCTGGTAGTTTCAAACTGCCAACGTTTTGGTTAGCAGTTACCACTTTAACCACTTCGCCACTAGGGCTCCTTTAGTAAGCTGTTTTAGTCTTTCATTGAAAGGGATGAAAATTCACAACTTTCAGTTTCTACACATGAAGACATCATGAACATTTACCAAGAAAGGTTTCATGGTTACTTAATGTGAAGAGACCATAAGTGAAATTCCAGACCAGGTGTTGAACATGCTCCATTGGATCCAGGTGTAAGTGGTGATTACTTTTTCCTGGTATGCTGAGGCCTAGTGAACCGCAGTCTACCTTCTGGCTTTGTATCTAAAGTTTTACTTAGGAATTCCTATCTGATCTTGGAAAATAATCTTTTGTTTATTAATTGCATATTACTAATGGCTTCTGGTGAAATTAAAATTTTTACTGGTAATTAGAATGATGTTGAATGCTTTTGTTGGCTATGACAGTACTTTTCTGGATGGAATCTTGTACCATTGAATACATTTGGAAAGACAGAATGGAACCTGTTGGTGCAATTTCTCGTTTTTAGAGTTTGTTTTGAAATTGTTTCCAGATGAGAAGCTTAAAGTCCTGGTCAATCAAGTGATCGTGCCTAAATTCACAGTTAATGGTATAAATTGCTGCTTTAAATTTTCCATTGTGAAGATACTTGATATCTATGTTGAAGTTAGCATTTATTCAGGGAAGCTATATCACATTTACTGAATTTTATATTTTCAGAAACTTAACCCTTTAGAGCAAGGAACAGGTGATGGACAGAACAATCTGATTTGAAGGACAACTTGTAGTATTTATCTCAGGAATGGATTCTCCCAACAACACAGTGACATCTAATTTAGCTACTTCTGTGGAAATTGAGGATCAAAGGTAAGTCTGCATTTTTTAGATCAACAGTTTTTTTTACTGGAAAATCTCTGCAGTAGCTTCAGTTAATGTTTACTGTATTTGAATTACTAGGAAAACAAATCACTGTAATAGTAGTGGTAAGAGTTAATTTTAAGAAATTAGGAAAGATGAAAGAAAAATGTGGTTTACGCAGACCTTCAAAGACTAATTCCATGTGATTTATTGAGTTACTACAAATAATTTGATTCATAAGTGGGACCATTAGCCCAGGGAAATAGTATGTTTTCTGGGCCTCCTTGGTATCTGACTTCTGGGTAGATTGCCTGATTTTTTTATATCAAGCAAATGGACATCAGTGGAGAATGTTGCTTAAAAATCAACTCATTAAGATACTCCACATAATAAAGGATGCTGACATAAGTATATGAAGTATGTGTTTAGTACCTCATGAATTGTGGGGAATCTGAAATTGAATCAGCATTTCTAGTGTATTCTCATCAAATATTTGTCTAGTATGTCATATATCTTGTTTTAGAGGGAGCTGTAGCAATAGGGCCCTGGTGGTGTAGTGGCTAAGAGCTCAGGCTGCTAACCAATAGGTCAGCAGTTCAAATCCACCAGCCACTCCTTGGAAACCCTAGGGGGACAGTTCTCCTCTGTCCTATAGTCACTATGAGTCAGAATTGACTTGACAGTAGGTTTGTTGTT
>NW_004444077.1:4044652-4076321 GCF_000243295.1 Trichechus manatus latirostris
ACAGTAGGCTGTTTGGATTATTACAGTTAAGCTATTATGACTTTGGCAAAAAAAGACACTTTGGAATGTTATGCAGAATACCATAGAGAATATATTCTGACTGGTACAGCTGTTTCATTTGTACATGGATTGTGTCAAGTTCTCAGTGAAAGACCATTTAGAGCAGAGCACAGACCAGACACTTGTAATAGTGTGATCAACACTTGTAATGGTGTGTTTATTACTTATAGAATAAACAGGACAGGGATGAGTAGACCAGGATACATCATCATCAGTTTAGGTTCTCTGAAGTTAGTCTCCAGTCCACATCCAAGCACACCCCAGTTTATCTCTTAGATGGAGAATGCATAAGTTCCTCTCCCGGGATTAAATACCAGTTGGACAGCCATGTCTGTGTGCCAAATAGCATATACAGAGAATAGGTAGGGGAAGGTAATACAAGGTAAAGGGAGGGTAATAGAAATGAAAAGCCCCCTCCAGGCAATGGACATCATTTATTACCCCTGTTCAGGCTGTTCTATTCTAGATTTACTGACTCCAGAGAATAGCTGCTCTTCCTTTACCCCACTAGAGTTTCGGATTTTGTCAGAGGGCGGTCATCTCCCCCTAAAGCAAATACTTCACGTCATTAGTAGCTATTATGTACATTATCAGCCAGAGAGATAGCCAGTGGCCAGTTACAGTATAGCACATCTGTGCATCCAGCAGTACATCAGAATATACAACCAATTAAGTGATAAGAGTTTGTCATTACCTGAGTACATTTTAACGTTACAGGGCTGAGGATACAACTCATCTTGAACATAGTGATGAATGTGATATCAGATTGGTGGTAAGTGATTTGTATTTTTATCCTGTTCTGTTTTGGGAGGCTAAGGTTGATTTTTAAAAGGTTTAGTAATTAGTTGCTGGAACTGCAAAAATATTTTGGATAGTGATGAGAACATTCAATTTTCCAAAGAAAATGTCATGATTTGCAGGAATTAATTTGAATCTCGAACAACTAGACTCAGTCTCAAGGTATTCGAAGTAATCTATCACTGCCCTGGGGTTGCAGAGGTTAAGAGCTTTTGGCCGCTCCTTGGGAATCCCATGAGGCAGTGCTACTCTGTCCTACAGGGTCTCTGTGAGTCGGAATCAGCTCAGTGGCAGTGGGTTTGGTTGGTTTTTATCACCATTATGTGTAATTACTAAAGCAGTCAAGTTTTATTGTTTTAATTTTTTTTGCAGGAGGATAATTATTTCATAATAAGTTGTGAATTACCAAAGAAGAGGAAGGTAAATTTAGATGAAGAAAATGGTGAAGACACTGCATTGTTTAGAAAGTAAGCTTCAAAGGCCAGAGACATTGGACAAAAAGGACAGAATGACCTCAAATGGAGACAGGAATATCAGTGTCAAACAAGGTGAACATCAGGAAGAAGCAGCTTTTCATAGGGGAAAAAAATGATAAATGTGGACAAATATGCCAACATGGTGATGAAGAAATTCTTAAAAGAAGTCTGTAATTATTAGGAAAAAACTGATTTAAAAGCTTCAGTGAAATGATATCTCGGGACATCTGTGGCTTTCACGGGAGAAACCACCTGCTGGAAATAAACAAGGCCTAGGTATGTTTGTTGATGATTGTTCATTTCTGGCATTATTTCAGCATGGAACCATTGAGGTTCAGATATCTTAGTCAATCCGGGGCGGGGGGAATCATAGATAAAATAATTGCTAATGAGTGACAACCAGCCACACACTCCTTACTCTATTATTCATACAAATGACTTTGAGTACCAAACACTTAGTACCCAAATAAATAATAAATACCCAGAGTGCTTTTAATATTTATAATCTCCAGCAACCTATACTACTGTAAAGAATCCCTGGTGGTATAGTGGTTCAGCTGCTAACAAAATAGTTCAAACCCACCAGCTGCCCTGCAGGAGAAAAGTGTAGCAGTCTGCTTCTTGCTTCTGTAAAGATTTGCAGCCTTGTAAACTGTGGGGCAGTTCTACTCTAATTATGGGGTTGATATGAGTTGGAATTTGACTCAGTGGCATGGGTTTGGGTATACTACTTCACCCTTTTAATTTGGTTATCGCTGGATTCCTGCAAAGTCATACAGCCTGCATTTTTATGATAGCACTTGTGTTTGTGTTTGTTTAATTTGTGGACAAAGACTCATAGACAGGTGCAAAAATAAATCCTCTTTTGCAACCCAGAACTCATTGTTCAGTATGAGTTTTGATACAGATTAGAAGGGACATGCATAGTTAAACCAGTTGCCATCGAGTTCATTCCAACTCATGGTAAACCCCCATGTGTCAGTGGAACTGGGTGCCATAATGTTTTTAATGTCTGATTTTTGACACATTGCCAGGCCTTCTGAGTCGCATCTGAGTAAACTAAAATCAGGGAGTGTGTTAACCATTTGCACCAGGCGTTTAAAGTTGATGTGGGTATTATGAATCATTATGATTCCAGCACTGTAGAATTCATTAAAAAGGAATAGCTCGTAATTGATATTTTACCTATAATGATTTAGTATTCTAATTTTAATTTTGAAGTGAAACATTAAGATTGCCTCTTTTTTAGGCTTTTATCTCGAGTGCCTGATGTCTGAAGTTTCAGGTATGTCTAATGCTTTAGGTATGAGTTCTTTTTGATCAGCTTTGTCTAGATGTAATACATGGCAGGCAATTTAAATGCACACTGGATTAATTTTACTAGAACACCTTTGTGGTTTCCTTTAATTTCTATATGATAATTGACTTCAGGAAGCGACCAGTAACATAACATTTCATAATAAAATACCATCTTGATTTTACACGTTAGCTCTAAAGAAAAGAAAAGGGTCTTTAAAGGTGTAAGTTAGGCCACATGTTTTTGTGAGATAGGAGCTATAACAAGAATCAGAACCTTTAAGTAGAAGATTTAGTATAATGTGAGAAATGGTTGCAAATCCTGCCTGGTAAGGATCAGCATGAATCCCACTTCCTACCTGGAAAGATTTAGTCCTCACCTTCCCACTTCTCCATCTGCATTGTGAGCAGCTCCACGTGGCACTGTCATCCCCAGCCACTCACCCCTAGGTCTGTGGATTCTGGCTACCACCTCAGCAGTCCACATGACCCCCTCAACTTCAGCTGGACCCCAAATTTGGGGTTTTTCTTTACCCCTCAGGGTACCATCCATAAGTATAGCGGTCCCCAGCCCCATGACTGGCTGCTGGCTCCCACTGTCCTATGGGCTCAATAATTACCTGGAGTGACTCATAGAATTCACAGAGTATTTAGTTGTCTCTTATAACCAGAAAAGATAGAAGGGTGAGGTCTGGGAGGGGTCCTAGCGCAGAGCTTCGAAGTTCTCTGAAGCGCCCACGTTCACTCTCCAATCTAGAAGCTCCTTCTGAGCCTTCCATGTTCTAGGGCTTTTATGCCCTGTTGTCATTTAGTTACTTGTGAGACCACCTTTGGGCTCAATTAGTGAAATGCATCCACTAAGTTGCAAAAATTAAGGTCAAAAGGGTCATTGCCCCATAATCACCTAACTTCTTTTATCCTTTTTGACAGTGATTTCCAAGTCATAAGAACGTAAGTGTAAAGATATTAATAGGGTCAAATAACTAAGGAGAAAACATTTTATATAGAACTTGTGAGGCAAGAATGCAGTTAAAGTAAAAATTTTCTGCAGTCTTTGGAAATCTCAAAGGCAGAACATACCCTGTATTGCAGTATAAGTTCGTAAGAATCTAGAATTCAATTGATACTTTTCCTGTGGTTCATCTACAGCAGCTACTCTGGTACATTTGTAGTTTCATTTTGATTTAGTAACTCTTGTGATCTGTGAGAATTGAGTTCTTCCTTGTGATTATTTTAATGGGAGGATCAGGCTAGTGCAGAGCCAAACGGTTTTTCTTTGGAGATGGTTTATAAATAAGTGGTTGAGGTCTATCCCGATGGGGCTTTTCCTATAGACCCACATCGTTGGAAACGCCTCATAGAGTAACTGTGTGGTTTTGCTTTACTCACAGAACTATTTGTTGGATCTGTGGGAAGGAACTACAAGACAAAGTTGCTGAAAGTATGAAAGATCTCTAATAGTTATTTTTTTTACCTTAGGTATTGGCATATCCTGCCAGTCTGCACTTTTCTTGGGTGATTTACTTTAGGTACGTAAGTTTTAACTGGTGAGAAGTGTAATCTTTTGGTGTACTGTTAAAGTTCACGTGATGAATTTAACTGTTCAACTGCTGAATGATACAGACATGAACTAAAACTGCATTCTGACTGAGCTGGCTGGATACTAAACTTATGTTCAGGCTTTAGTTTTCATAGGAATTTGAAAACATTTAAGGTGTTTTAAATTTTACATTTGATACTATCTCCGTAGGAGTGAACAGGATTTCGTTCAACTCATTCATGATAGAGGTAAGTGGAATATTTTAATCTATTTGGAAATTTATCAGGGGTTGATTCAGCATTCCTGAAAAAATAAATTCTGAGTAAAACATGCATGCAATTACAATTATAACTAGGAATTATTTTAGAGGGAAAATACAGAAATAATAAAAAATGTTGGCAAAAATATTGGCCACAGTATTTGTATGTGTAGAATGAAGTAAACAGGAGGTTGCATGTTGAGGCTATAAAATGCTGAAGTATGAGTCTGTATTGAGTTAGCAAATGAAATTCTTTTGCACCTTTTTTTTTTCAAGTTGCAACTTCATGTTTTCTCCTAATACCATATATACTTGGATATGTTGATTTAGTTAGGGATAGTGAATTGTTTTAAAGTAGTTCTGCTTAATAGCACATTTGAGCAACAATGAATTGACATTGTCAGTGTATTCTTTTAGTGATTTGACTTTAGTTAATTGCTATGTAAGTTAAATATAGAAAGAGACAGGATAAAGGTGACTAGTGACGAGGTTGATAGTTCAAATGCAGCTTATGTCTCCTTTTGGAATAATTAGGAACAAAGATGAAATTGTACCTGTTAGAGGAACTTTGGATTTTTAAGAGATGTGTGAAAGTAAGCTTATTTCTGAGATGAGTAGCACTGCAGACTCTGAGAAGTAAGTGGGTTATAATTGAATCATAATTGCACTGCATGGTATCTGCATTCAGCAGTTTATTCCTGCTGGGATGTTCAAAGGACAGTGCGATAGAAATTCAGTATCTGGCATCGTTGGTTTTCTTGGCTTTGTGCATGTTAAACCTGGTATTTCTATTGATACAGTTTATATAGTTTGTTAAATGCTGCCCAGTTAGTTATAATCTTCATTTAGGAACTAATTATTTTATTTTTCTAGGGTGTTTGAAATTAAAAGTAAGGCAGAATCTACGTACATGGACTCTAAAACGTAAGGCTTTGTGTTTCTGTTGCTATTAGCAGTTACACCTATTGATAGCATTGTCAGCAACAAAGCATCCATATATATATTTAGAAGCGTGGTGTAATATATAAGCTTCAGGATCTATTTTTATGTAGCCTCATTCTATGTGAAAATGGGCACAGTTGACCATGGTGTCCAGAAATTGTCAATGTGGCTAAATTAAGACAGGTTTTGCTTCCATCACAGTGAACCAGCTGCAGTGGTGACAATGAGACCTGTAACACTTTGCTCACGTAATGAATGAAAATTAGATGTAACAAATAGAAATGCACTGAAGACTAATACTTTTTAGATTTTTTTTCCAAAATAATTGACGTACTTTCTGTTTCTAGGGCCCTGAAGTGAATGAATAGTTTGAAGAAATTCTAGGTATGAATTTATTCCCTCAAAAAGGCAATGCAAGACACATCTTAGCTTCTCCTTTACAGAAGTATTTAAGCATCACAGTTCTTGAATTTATTAACCTAAAAATCCTTATAGCAGTCAAATCTAGTGGTTTATTAGCAGTACTTAATAGGTAAGGAGGAAAAAGAATAGATGTTAAAATGCCACCATGTGTTTATACTCCTTTTATCAGTTATGTATGATGTTGTGATGATGGGCAAAATGTTCAACTGCTCTGACTGGGCTGAATGAAAATAGCCTTTCTGAACATCCTTTCACATTAGATAATATGCTATATTTTAAAATCTCATAAAAGCTCTCAAGTATAATGTACCTTAAACCTGCATGTTTCAAAATACCTTTGAGTAATGATGAGAGAGCGTTACAAATTGATTCAGATGTAAATGGAAGTGGGATCATTCAGCCTCTTAATTGCTTAGTTGTTTCATATATTTAGTATGAATTATTCGTTTCCAGAGTATTACTTGGAATCAGCTGGATTGAGTAGATAAAAATTAACGTTTAAGAGTTTTAAATAATTTTCAGTACATACTAATTTTGCACTGGGTTTCTGTTTGCTTTGGAACTTAATATGAATTTAACATTTTTTATAGGTGAGAATTTTTGAAGTATATCTGTATTTAATTGGAAATAAAGCAGCCCAACTAAAAGAAAATTGTGACAGGTAATTGTTTTTACCTTATCACACCAAATTATTTGCTATACACTATACAATGGTCATTACCAAGGCTTTTAGAATGCAGTTTCTGATTTGCTGTGGACTTGACCATAAAAAAACTTCCCACTAGGTTTTCTCTTTTGCTACCTTGCTAGCATTCAACCGATTGGGAACATTTTATACCCTTCCTTGTTTTATTTCCATTGCCTAGATCACCATCGATAGAAATGTAATTTATGCCACACATTTTCCTTTATCATCTATACTCAGAATTTTCTTTTTTTGTGCGTCAAGTCTGAGATCTGGTGTGGAAAGTGGCTTGGACAGCACAGACAATCCAAGTGAAACTTCTGGTTACTGTGCAGTGATCTCTGGAAATCTAACTTTATATTGACAACAGCAGTGGACTAGTACAGGTTCTTCTAAAAAGGTATGTATGCATTAGAAAAGACAGGTCATTTCAAAGAGGGCTTGTGGAACTGCGAGACCAGGAGCTCTTTACGCTGTGACCTAAGATTAAAGTTCTCCACAGAATGAATGCCACAGTCACTCAATAAGTGGGCTGTTTTTTCCTGAGGAGAGACAGGATGATACTACTGATAATCCATGATTGATGATGTGGGGAAATAAGTAGATCAGAGTTTAACCAATGGCTGATTTGTTTTTTAGGGCTATCCCGAAGATGAATCAAGCTTTGGAGGAACTAAGGTGACTTCGATTGATGGGCAGCAGAAAAAAAGACATATGTAAAAGTCATTAATTTATTAACATTAAATAATTTTTGCCTAATGTTACACATAATAAAAAACAAAGTCAGCCTGTAGTTTTGGCTCGAAGTTTCTCTAGTGTTTTCTGTGGAGGGAATAAAACTCAATTAGAATTTGCAGTTATGGTCTACCTTAGAAAAAACTGGAGGGGAGGGGACTGAACCCACCTGATGAAATTCTTTAGCCCTTGCTCTGTTTTGGGCATAAGCTGCTTTTCTTGCTTTCTCTTCCTTTTGCTGTTTAACTTCAGCTAATTGATTATATGATCTGTAACAAATTAATACAGGATTAAGACAGAATTACATCAGAAATCAATAAAGCCACTCATATAAGGCTACCTACCTTAGAGCCCTTTGGCACATGAGGGCTTGTGCAGTTCTTCTGTCTTCAGGGAGAGACACTCTAACTTTACTCACACCTTTTAGGTGACTCACAGAAGAGCCTTTAAGAGAAGAACAAGTGATCTGACATACAACTCTTAACCAACATGCAACCTGACTCCAGGCCAGAGTGGATGTGAGGGAACATACCTGTAGGTTTCTCAGCTGCTTTGACTTGAGAATTTTCAGTGACGTGAACTCTGTTCCTTACTTCTTTCTGCCTCTGAGTGGATCTCTCAATAAATGTTTTTTTTCTTTTTAAAAATGCTTCTTGTAAGCTCTCCCGTATAGCTGTCTCTGGTATAGCTATGAACTTTGGAAGGGTTTCTGTTTGTTGTTAAAAAAAAAAAAAATACTTGGAACTGTGCCAAATGTTTCACCTCACTTTATCTTGCAAGATGGTGGGGTTCCTACTTCTTCCTACACAAAAGAGGCAGGTAGAGTTCCCACTGACACCCCCCCACCCCCCACCAATACATGTTCAAGGCATACCTGCAGGCTGTGTTACTAACTCCTCCCCAGAATGCTCTGATACAGATGGACAAGCTGATGTTTCTGTTTCTGGTACAAGAGGCAGAAATTCACTCACCTAATTAGAAGAAAGTCATAGGCGAGTTTACCACTTAAAATGCTGTTATACATGCATACTTTTTTCTTGGTGTTCTACCTCAATACCTGTTACAGTACCCCAAAGCCTGCTTTTTTTGGAAGAAGCCAAAAGCTTTCCTTGATTCTGACTGCAGATGACTTCAGTCTCTGCTCTCTAGACTATTTTTTGTAATTGTTTCAAAATAGCACATTGAATTTTTCATTGAACGATTTATTTGCCCCAATATATAAACAATACAACTACCAAAATGAGGACTGTTTTGTGTGAAGAAGTCAAGACTATATAGTGGAGATGGGTTTCTCTTTCCACTTGGTATGGCTGGTGGTACTTTATGAACTCACACAAGATCTGAGCATGCTCTGAAGTTCTCAGTGGGAGAGAATGTAGATAAATACATTTAGGTGTACATTCAATTCACTGGCACTACGAGAAACTGGTTCCCATTTTCATACACTACTTTGTGTTCTCATACCTTTTGGCCTGTCATCAACAGCTTTAGGATTACTGAATCATAGCATTAATTATTCCTGTTCAGATGTTACTCTACTACCCCATCGTATTCATTGCTTGTCTACTGCCTTGTTACTACCCTTGTCAGTATAGGAGTTTACCAGTTGATGGGTTATGGCTTCACTTCTGTGGTAGTTATCAATATCTTAGGCTGGTAAGAATTAGAATTCCCTTTTAAGTAAGCATCAGGAACTACTGTAAATTTAATTCGGCCATAAGCAAGTTTTGCAAGTGAGCATAAACTCTAGGAAAAGACTGCTTGTATTAAAAATGTACTACTTTGTGCCTCTTTCTTCACATGTAAAAAGACATGATACTCATAGTGTTCCTCTCCTGTACCAACCAGCAGGTGGGGATGTCTTAAGTATTTTCTCTAAGTTTCAGTTACAATTTTTTATAATATATTCTTTGTCTACTAACCAGAGTCCTAACTAAATAATTAAATCCAAGCCAGAATTCCCTTCTGAGAATTAAAAGGTGTTCGTTCTGGTTTCAGTCCCTGCTGAGAATTTGGATTTCCACTCTAGATATACTGAATCAATCTACATTTTAACAAGATCCCCAGGTGATACTTGTATAAAATAATCACTGCTTTACTAGTGGTTCTCAGAATTGGTCCCTAACCAGCAGTATTTGCATTGCCTTGGAACTTGTTAGAAATGCAAATTCTCAGCAGGGATTCGAACCAGAACAAACCATTTCAAATCACTGAGTACCAACCAGGCAGGAATCAAATAGTGGAGTGGAATGAAGTGCAAAGAAAGTGCAGATAATGTTGAAAATCACTGTCTTCCTCTTTGAAATACATTCAAGTTCAAGATACACTTCCAAAGTGACAGCACATTATTTTTACAAACATGGTATCTATGTCAGGTCAACTCTGGAATTCCTTACCTATCTTCTAGAGTCTTCTGCCTCTCATAACTTTTATCTGATTCTTTGGAACAAAGTTTGGAGAATGCCAGGCATGAGTGCCAGCCCAAGTCTTCATCAATGCCTGCTAATACCTATAACACTATAAACGTATAGGACTAGTCTGTGGTACAAAATAATGCTTTCCAGAGGTTATTGGGGCAGAAAAGTGGAAAAGAAATTTTAAAAACCCAGTGTCCTTTTCTGTTTCCTAATTCTTGGCTCTAGGTTGCTGAATAAATGAGGTATATAAATTTACCTGAAAACAGCTTTTTGCCTCAGTCTCGCTCCTTTCTTCTAGAGTTAAGTTTTCGAAATCTGTTTCAGCAATACTGATATCACTGGTGCTTACTAAAGTAAGTTCTGGCTCTTCCATTATACCATGGCCAGACTCTGTCTCCTGTGCAATAACATTAAAAAGGAAACCATGTCAGAAAATAAGTCTCTAAAAATTCAAAATGTGAAAATAGAACTTGGCTGTTAGGTAAGATAATCATGCAAAACAAGAACTATGTTCCATGTTTGGGATTTTACCGGGAAAATTTTATTTTTGTAAAGAGGAATATTTAATCAACAATAAGCATAACCAACCCCACCAAGCTGTGAATTTTAACCTAATTGGTTACCTTTACAATATCCACTCTTAAGGGAAAAAAAAAAACAAAAAACCAGTTGCCATCAAGTCATTTCAGACTCATGGCAAACCCTTGTGTGTCAGAGTAGAACTGTGCTCTGCAGGGTTTTCAGGGGCTGATTTTTTGGAAGTAGATCACCAAGACTTTCTTCCAAGGTGCCTCTGGGTGGGCTTAAACCTCCAACCTTTTGGTTAGCAGCCAACCTCATGGCACTGCTCTAAATGCCTATTTCAATAATGTAGTGCCATGAGGTTCAACCTGGAAAGTGTTGAATGAAGCACAGGCCAAGCCATCATTTCTCTGGGAAGCTGGAAAGGGTATCTGAATTGGAAGGGAAAGTCTTCTGTAAAATTCTCTTAGAGGTCAGCTTTCATTTGGAGTTTTCATTTCATTAGAGATTGCTAATGACCATGAGCTTCAAAAGTCTCAATGGAAATTAAGCTTTGTTGCTTTTCCTGAACTGTGCTTCAAAATAGTCTTTCCTAAAATGAACTTAAATGCTATCAGTACAACATAGATTTCACTTACCCAGACTGGAATACAGTTCTGTACTGAAAATGTTCCAGAACTTAAAAAGAGCTCTGATTGTGCTGATTGAGATAGATTTTTTAAGATTTCCGGAGTTTCCCTTTTAGTTGAATTCTCAAAATATTTTTCATTCCGAATAGTTAACGAATGGGGTGTGTGAAGTGAAGTTCCCATCTCCACTGTTCTTACGTGTAACTGAGAGTCAATTTCCTCTGCGTGTGGTCTTATGTCTAAAACCCCACCAGCTTCATTTTTATCATCTTCAGTGAGACCTTGATCGTCTAACATTACGCCAAGCCGTCTTTCAGACAGTTCTTTAAAGGACAGTCTTCTTTTTCTGTCTTCTGGTTGGTCTTTTATTGAGCACTCACTAGAGGTAGAACCACATGGAGTGTTATGCTGTACATTTAACTGATTAAATACATTAACTTCATCAGATGAACTTAGCAAATTTTCTAGAGAGACTGGGAAAGGAACACCTTCTTTCTTAATTTGTAATACTTCTTCAGAGGGGTAGTTCTGATTTTCCAAGCCTTGAGAAGAATCTCTTTCTTCAATGCTAAAAATACTTGGTAGATCCACATGCTGGCTCCCCTCCTGTGAAGAAAATTCTGGCAGAAGCTGTTGAAAAGACTGTTCAGATCCTGCATTAAGGAGTTTAAGAAGTCAGTTAATCATTGTTGTATGTTATAATGGATACTGATACAGTCTCTAATAGTTTCTGAGTAAATTGCAATTAATAAATAGATCTTAAGACCTATATATTAAAATGTTTACAGTCAGGTTACTCCCTATAATTTTAGGAGTGAAAGTTGATGTATATAAAAATGAACAGAAAGCTGAAGGACAGTCACAGTGATTTTCAAACAATTCTATACCATATATTTCATACCATATAGTTTCTCCTAATATATTTAATAAAGACAATTTGGCCATTAGATACTGTGATAACCTTTTTTCTCCTGTAACAGAACTGAACAATGATTTTACAATAGAAGGATTTAGAATAAAAAGTGCATGTGTATCTCACATCTATACATATGTTTGTACAAAAAGTTCTAGAAGGATACTTAAGTTGTTAACTGATTACCTCTACTGCGGTAGGGAAATTGAAGAGCAAGAGGCAGCACTTTTGCTTTTTATTTCACTGTTGTAAAAGCTGTAGACTGGGCATATGTTACTTCTGTTATTTAAATACATAAGTATGTAATTAAAGAAACATAGCTTGTTACACCAGGGGCAGAAGATAGGGGTGGAAACAAACTAAGAGCTGCCAAGTACAATTTCCAAGAAAAATCGATGTAAATCATGAAAAAAATGTGTTGGGTTTTATTTAACTTTTTCTAACTTGGTCATACATACCCTCAATAACATTTTCTGTCACACAACTCTGAGCTGCAACATGCGCCGAGTTAGGGTCAAGCTGCGGGTCCAGACTCACGTTAAGAGAAAAATGCAGGTTCCTTGGTGTTGAAAAAGAAACTGTGCTTTTAGATGATCCAGTAGCATGTTGGCTTTCAGACGAAGACTCTGAGCCCTAGCAGAAAACAACAGAGAAAGGCTGAAATATTAAGGTATATATTATTATTAGCTGAATCAACAATAATCACTGCTTCTTTGATACTGTTTTTCCTCAGTTACCACCTTACTATCACAGTAACAATTTTCTTATTCAAACCCAATTCTTCCTTTCCAGTCAATATGAAAGAGACCATTTAGGGAAATATTACTTAGAAAACAAACTGTGAATTTACCAAAACCAGTAGGTTGAGAACATGAAATCATTTTCTGATAAACAGGAACTATGTATAGAGTAGCCTGGGATGTCAGGCTGTGGAAACAAAGACTCAGGCTTGAATCTCAGCTCTTTTACTGTGTACCCGTAAAACCCGTTGCTGTCGAGTCAATTCTGACTCGTAGCGACCCTATAGGACACAGTAGAACTGCCCCGTAGAGTTTCCAAGGAGCACCTAGTGGATTCAAACTGCTGACCTTTTGGTTAGCAGCTGTAGCACTTAACCACTACACCACCAGGGTTTCCCCTCACTGTGTAGGAAGAGACTTTAAATTTTGCAAAATCATTATTTTCTGAACAGTTCAAGGCAGAATTCCATTAAAGAAAACAAGCAAACAAAAAAACAAAATAAGGCTGACAGGACAAAATTCTAAGCAAGCTGTCGTCCACTTTGGTTTCTCATTAGAATCACATGAGGAGGTTAAAAAAAAAAAAGGATGCTGGAGCACTCCCAGAGATTCTGCTTTAATTGGTCTGGGGGTAGTCTGGGCATTGGAATTTTAAAAAGCTTACCACATGATTCTAATAGGCAGCCAAGATTAAGAACCTCAGTTCTTTTTTTTTAAATTAACCAAACATATTATTAATTTTAATCCTAAATATGTTAATATACAAGAAGGTAGAGTATTGTAATTTCTTGGTAGCACAGATTTTTTTTCTTCGATATAAAATAATTAACTAATACTAAAATTGTAATAGGAATACTGCTTATCCTGGATGCATATTCCTTTTTGTGCTTTTTATTTTTATTTTTTTTGTTTACTGTTGTAGTTTAAGTGCAAGTTGACATTTCAATTTAGTTTCTCATACAAAAATGTATACATACATTGTTAGGTGACCCTAATTGCTCTCCCTATACTGTAACAGCACAATCCTCCTTTCCACTCCTGATTTCCCATGTCCATTCAAACAGCTCCTAACCCTCTCTGCCTTCTCATTTCACCTACGGACAGAAGCTGCCCATTTAGTCTCATGTACCTACTTGAACTAAGAAGCACACTCTTCACGAGTATCATTTTATGTCCCACAGTCCAGTCCAATCTTTGTCTGAAGAGTTGGCCTGAGGAATTGTTTTAGTTCTGGACTGATGGAGAGTCTGGGAGCCATGCTTTCAGGGTTCCTCCAGTCTCAGTCAGACCATTAACTCTGGTCTTTTGACTAGAATTTGAGTTCTGCACCCCACCTTTCTCCTGCTCCCATCAGGGACTCTCTGTTGCGTTCCCTGTCAGGGCAGTCATTGGTGGTAGCCAGGCACCATCTAGTTCTGGTCTCAGGCTGATGAAGTCTCTGGTTTATGTGGCCCTTTCTGTCTCTTGGGCTAATACTTTCCTTGTGTCTTTGGTGTTCTTCATTCTCCTTTACTCCAGGTGGTTGGGACCAATTGATGCATCTTAGATGGCCACTTGCAAGCTTTTAAGACCCCAGACGCCACTCACCAAAGTAGGATGCAGAACATTTTCTTAATAAACTTTGTTATGCCAATTGACCTAGATGTTCCCTGAAAGGATGGTCCCCAGATCCCCACCCCTGCTACTCTGTCCCTTGAAGTGTTTGATTGTATTCAGGCAACTTCTTAGCTTTGGTTTAGTCCAGTTGTGTTGACTTCCCCTGTAGTGTGTGTTGTCCTTCTCTTTACCTAAGGTAATTCTTGTCTACTATCTAGTTAGTGAATACCCCTCTACCTCCCTCCCCACCCTCATAACCATCAAAGAATGTTTTAGTCTGTGTTTAAACCTTCTGAGTTCTTATAATAGTGGTCTTATACAATATTTGTCCTTCTGTGACTGACTAAATTCACTCAGCATAATGCCCTCCAGATTCCTCCATGTTATACGATGTTTCCTGGCTTCATCGTTATTCTTTATCGTTGTGTAGTATTCCATTGTGTGAATATACCATAATTTGTTTATCCATTCATCTGTTGATGGGCACCTAGGCTATTTCCATCTTTTTGCTATTGTGAACAGTGCTTCAGTGAACATGGGTGTACATATATCTATTTGTGTGATGGCTCTTATTTCTCTAGGATAGATTCCAAGGAGCGGGATTGCTGGATTGTATGGTATGTCTATTTCTAGATTTTAAGGAAGCGCCAAATTGATTTCCAAAGTGGTTGTACCATTTTACATTCCTACCAAGTGTATAAGTGTTCCAGTCTCTCCACAACCTCTCCAGCATTTACTATTTTGTGTTTTTTGGATTAATGCTAGCCTTGTTGGGGTGAGATGGTATCTCATTGTAGTTTTGATTTGCATTTCTCTAATGGCTAATGATCATAAGCATTTCTTCATGTGTCTGTTAGCTGCCTGAATGTCTTCTTTGGTGAAGTGCCCATTCATATCCTTTGCCCATATTTTAACTGGGTTATTTGTCTTTTTCTTGTTGAGGTTTTGCAGTATCTTGTAGATTTTAGAGATTAGACACTGACTGGATTTGTCGTAGCGAAAAATTTTTTCCCAGTCTGTAGGTTGTCTTTTGCCTCTTGGTGAAGTCTTTTGATGAGTATAAGTGTTTGATTTTTAGGAGCAGAACCATAGTTCTAATAGAAGAAAACACTTAAAACTATTCTTGGAAATTCATTGCAATGGAGAATCTACTTTAACATACCTTGTAAAAGTCTCTGCTGTCTTGAGAAATCCCAGAAAATGAGGATAACAAATCAAAGTCTGGATGTGGTTCTAAGGGTTTAAAGAGCTGACGATGCAAATTTGGAAAAGTTTGTTCCAATTCTGACAAGTCAAGGTCAACTGATGGAACTTTGAGGAAAAAAAGATTAATTTTAAAATTTAAAATAAAGTCTTGAAAATTAGTATTAAGTATGTATTCATAAAAGCTTTTCAGATAACTCCAATTCAACAAAATTACTTCTAATTTTGATGACTAGCAGATGATTTCAAATTAAGTCCTATCATGGTATAAAAAAATGTGGGTACTCTTAGTTACCGAAACCTTTGACAAACAAATTTCCATTTCTACCAGCCCCAAAAAGTCTTGTGAGGTTAACTAGGAGTAAGAGGTCAAATCTGACCATTGCTTCGATATATGCTTTGCTGTTCTCACTTAGCTCACTTCAGGATCAATCATTTTTTAAATAAGTGTCACTATGGGCCAAGCACTGTGTTTTATGTACATTATCTCCAACATCCATCTTTTACAGAGTAAGCAAGTTGCCCCTTGTCTCAAAGCTAGTAAACAGTCAAAGTAGGACTGGAATCCAGGTGTGTCTGATTTCTGAGCTCTTATATTTAATTCTGGCAGCATTGCCTCATCAGTTATAACTAGGTCTGCAATGGGAAAGGAAAATTTGCTAATTAATCTCTTCTATATGTTCTCTAGTCAGTCTAGTTGGTTCCAGATCCCCTTTCACATTTAATGCTCTCACTGTTTTCTGTAGTATAACTGTGCTGCAGCAGGCCATAAAAACATGAAATTCAAACAATCATTATTTAAACCTAAAAAGGATGAAAGTTAAAAGTTGAACAGTTTATATAAAAAATATTTTTTATACTTACCCATAAAATTTGTTTTTCCAGGCATCAAATTTGCTTCATTTATGTACTTGTCTATGATCTGCTGAATATGCATTTGACCAGATGTTAATTCTTCTACCAAAAGCAATGGAGATTTGTGAATGTCAGAAGAGCTCTGCCTTTGATAAGTAGCTTGTATTGGAGGAACAGCAGAACTTAAAAGATCTGTTTCCTCTTCCTTGCCAGCGGTGGATTCTTGTTGTCTACTGTCCACCTGCTCAGCAAATGACTCTGAAAATTGAGTTGAGTGAAAGTATTTCACTGCCATGGCTGGGTACTTCGTTAGAGACATACTTTGGTAGACAGGCATGGCAATATGCTACGGGATCAGTGCAACCAAGAAACTTGCTCAGATAGATTTCCACTCAATGGGAAAATGTGACAGAGTGAATACTTCTCAAAGTGTTGTTAGGGATCCACAGAGAATTCCTGTGGGTTTGCAGGCCCGTGACTTCCAGTCGTGCTTAGAATATCATAATGCCCAATATTCTATCAGGCATGTGTAATTTACTTTCGAGATTTAAAGAAACAATGCTTCCTCCCACCAGTATGGTAACTCAACTGTTGCTGGTATTTCATTTACAAACGTTCTGAATAGTATTACCTGGATCCGTAAGGCTCAAATCTGTGTTTTCGTAACTTAAAAGACTCCCAGTAGAAACAGTTATTGAAGATAATGGCTCATGAGAAATCTCTTGTGTTTCAGCCTAAAAATCAAGGGGAACATTAGACCACGATGTAGGAAGTAATAACTAGAAAAAATGACATTTAAAATTCAACAGTGAAACCCCAAATCATCAACATCAACAAGTTATCGATTCTGAGCTCAGGTCAAGTGTAGAAACCTTCATAGTTACAAAGGTCAGTAGTAAAACTTTTTCATCATTGCTCAGACTGATTAGCCTTTTATACACACACACACATACACCCAACCCCATTCATGCATCAGCAATTCCTCAGCTATCCACTGTCATCACCTTTATTCTCTCTCTCTCTCTCTCTCACACACACACACACACACACACACACACACACTAGACATACTGTACTAAATTATTTTATACTATTGCTTCCCAGAACTATAGAGATCATGCATCAGGTAGACTGGAAGGTCTTCTGATGCTCAGATTTGGCTATTTTCATCATGGATCCACTTCAGTAGAGCAGATCTCAGAGAATGCAGACATTAATTAATATTTCACCACTTCTCTAAACTAAAGAGAATATGAAGCCAAGTAACTCTTTAAAAATTGTATTATACATTAAGACATTACTAACCTTATTATCTGGCTTCACAATTGATTCTAGATATGTACGCTCTCGTTCCTCCACAGCATCACTTAATGCCGCATGACAGTCAGCAACAGTCTCCTCGACCTTGACTGCAAAATGGATTTTAGAGTTCACAATGGGAAAAAAAAAAAAAAAAGACATAATCAAAAAAAAAGGTTTGGGTTAGGACAATTACATTCTTAGCACCAGAGGGCACCACTTCCTGCAATTTACTTTCATATGTTGCTTCTTAGAGTTTGCCTTACTTATTTAAAAAAAACAAAACAAAATCATATTATTACTCATTAAAACCATTCACTATTAAACATATATTCTTTTTTCTGGAAAACTGTTTTCATTGCTATTCCATGCATAAAACTCTTTAAAAAATATTTGAATACTAGGTCTCAGAGCCAGAAAAGAGCTGATGTGATGAGAAATGTTTCTGTCATTATTTTAAATGAAAAAGCAAGAATATTCAATCACAAATATAGTACAATCTCAAAGATGAGAAAAATGCATATAAAAAATACAATAAAGAAAAACATAAAGGTGTAACTAGTGGTTGCTTATGAATGGTAGGATAAGGAGGAATTTTTACTTCTTTATAACTTTTAATGTTTTCTAAATTAACAATGAACACGTATTACTATAATTATGAACTACTGTTGCTAATAATATTTGACATATTAAGATATATATGAAAATTATACCCTCTGTCTCATTATTAATAACTCAGGTATTCTCAGATGATTTTTCTTATTCCCAAGCCAACATCTGTGAGAATGCTGGCCTACGCATACGATAGTTTGTGGCTATGACACAGAATAAAATTGAAACTGGTCCACCAAAGATAAACTCAAAATTTCTGCCTCGTTATCACCTTGACACTATTATAGATGACTATGCACAATAAAAGTATGCTTCTTAAATGTCTGTGTACAAATAGTTTCTTAAATGGCAACTCAATAGACACATGCATGAATATATATGTATATGTATCTGTGTGTGTGTGTATATATTTATTCCAAAAATTCCATAAAATTTTGTGTATATTATAGATAATAAAGTAGAAACAAAGTTAATATCAAACATTATGTCTAAATACAATTTGTCTATTTAAATATAATTTTTTTACTCTATTCCATTTCATTAAAATATAGTGTAACCTAATTAACTTAGCCATTTACCTGTTCCTTGGTAGAGTCTATACTCACGGAAATTTTAAATAAAGAAAACAAGAGATGGTGAAATTTTACGGTGAGTTATTTTTAATCCAGAAGAAGACAGCTAGATGAGAGATGAGAAGTTTATCTGGGGCTTTTTGATTCAGTTGATCACAATAATTTACTGTTATCTATAAATATACCTAGAGGACTACAGCAAAGGAGAGGTAAGTGAGCAGAGTTGCATTTAGGCAGTGGTAAGAAGGAAAAAGTAAAAATTAGACAAAGGAGAAAAGTGAGTTATTTTAAGATGTTGAAGACCACATTGAAAGTAGATGGTCCCTGGAAGTAGACGGAAGATATATGTCATCATCAGTTTGGACATGGTTCATTGGCCATCTGTTGCCGTCAAGTCAATTCTGAATCATAGTGACCCTACAGGACAGAGTAGAACTGCCCCATAGGGTTTCCAAGGAGTGGCTGGTAGATTTGAACTGCTGACCTTTGGTTAGCAGCTGAGCTCTTACCACCGCACCACCAGGACTGGCAACAGGGATTCATTAAGAGGTTCCTGAGTAGGGGAAGTAACATCATGAACAACTCCTTAACCAGATTACTCCTCCCATGCTATGCAGGAAGGCACCATTTCCTGCTTTCCTTCAAAAGGAAAGCATCACTTCCTGCTTTCATACATAAGCAAAGGGTATAAAGCCTGAGTTAGCAACACCACCTAAAAAGCTATTAAGAAATCAGGGTGTGAGGTGTTGAGGATCTGAACAAAGTGGTAGGGAGGAAATGGAGAAGAAGTAACAAAACCGAGACTCTTCCAAAATAGAAATAAGAAGAATCTGGGGATAATGAGAAGGAGAAAAGCAGCCCCTGAGAGACTGGAGTTGACCTGGCATTATCAGCTAGGCGTTAGTGTTGCTAGAAGCTAGCCTGGGACTCACAGCAAGATCTTAGTGTTCTCCTATTAAACATTAGAAATTTCACGGAACATGAATATCAGATAAGGCTACTCTGTGACCATGAAGGATCGAGACAAAAACCAGATCACTTGTAATCATGTCTGAACATAGATAAAAACATGAACACTGCTGTCCAAACCACAAAAATGACCAAGCATCACCCTATCCTGGCTAATATAAGTGACTGCTGCTGCTTTACCAAGTACCGACTTAGCCTCACTCCATTCTTCCCATCTCTCACATAAGAACTTTTAGATATTCAATGATAGTTACTCCTGCTTTCTGGCAGCATCCAACATTAATAAAGAAAGCTCTGCTTGCTTGAACCCTTCCCAAAATCACATAATACAAGCCCAAACTATAGGAAGTCCTCTGTAATGCCCTCTTACTAAGATAGATGCCTCATGGTTCCCTGTGGTGTGTGTTCTCTCACTGCAACAAGTCAAAACGCCCAGCTTTGTTCAACTGCAGTGTGTTTCTGGTGGCATTGACGGAATAAAAAGGAAACTGAAGATCAACTGGATAAATCTAAAAGAAGGATGTAACAGTTTTATTTTAAAATGTCAAAAATTATAACTCACTAGAAATTACATCCTTTATTTAAATCTATAATAAAAAAGGAGAGGCTAAAGTCAATTTTTCTGTAAATCCTCAATAGGTCTCTCTCATTCTATTAAATTACAGCTACAACTAATATATCAATTATTCAAGTAGTTATATTACAGCTAAATAAAAAGAAATCTGGTTAGAAAAATTAACTACTTAGGAAATGCCTTAGAACTAATAAAGCAGGTACTAAAACTATGCTTTGTAGGGTCAGTAAGCAATAGTATACATATAAAACAGCTTGCTATATATGCAAATGTATTCAAAAGCAAGAAATTAACTTTGGGTAGTACAATTAAGTGATTTAAGGCTTTGTCTTTGTAATTCTCTATTTTCCAAATATTTGAAAATAAACATACAGAAGCTCATTTAGAATGCCTCAGATAGAATTTTTTAAAGGTAATTTTTAATAGGATTTAATTAAATGTGGGTCATTACAAATAGGCTTGAACTCAAAATATCAGAGGCTACTAACTGTATAAAACTCATACTCTCATGTCCATTCTCCTAGTATTTATTCAATGAAACAAATTAAAAATGAAATCACTTATTTTCCAAATAAGCTCCTCTTCCCTCATTCAACTTTTTTTTTTAATACAAAAATAATAACATGCCTCTTATAAAAAATCTACAAGACGTGAACATATAAAATAGGAAGTGAAGCCCATTCTCCAACAAAGGTAAATCTGTATGAACACTTTGGCGACTATCATCCCAGGTAATTTTCTGTGCATGAACAAAGATTTTTTCCTCTCATTTGCTTCACCAACTGCATAGAGCTACACAGTATGGGTGCACCATAATGATTTCCCTACCAACAGTCACTGAGGTTATCTACCATTTTTCACTAGTATAAATAATGCTATAAGAAATATCTTTTGTGTATATATCCTTATGCACAGCAATTCCATTTTCAATTTATTTATCTCTCACCTGTTTCATCATAGTTATCACCATAGACATTCTTCTGGGTAACTGGTTGATGATGACCAAATGAATTATGGTCTAGTGAGCTACCAAGTAAACTTTGTTCTCGGCTTACTGAGACCCTCACGGGGTCTCTGTCTTGAGAAAAATCTGTTTTACCTGGCAAGAAAAAAAACTGTCTCATCAATTTCCACTTAAATTTCTAGAGCAAGCTAAAACTAAAATGGCAATTTAGATTATAGACAAAAAGCTAAACATTTAAAAACTCTTCAGTCTATATAGCAAGACAATAACTACTTATATTTCACACCATCAAGCCTTTAAATTATTTTACTTCAATTTTTACTAAATTTTTTAAATGATTTATTTTATCTTTGTTGTTGAAAATACACACAGAATATACACCAATTCAACAATTCTACATGTACTATTCAGTGACACTGATTACATTCTTCAAGCTGTGCAACTACTCTCATCCTTTTCCAAACTGTCCCTTCTCCATGAATATAAACTCACTGCCCTCTAAGTTTCCTATCTAACCTTTTGAGTTACCTATTTTTATGCAAATAATGTGCACCTTCTATGTTTGTTTGCCAGCTTCTGCCTCCCTGCGCGAGGTATATTTGTAAGCGCCGCTATGCCAATTTTTGCTGTAAAAAAAACTGGTATAGCAGCACTTAAATACCTCGCAGAGGGAGGAAGCAGTTGGCAAACAAATGTAGAAGGTGTACATTATTTGTATAAAAATACAGTACTGTTATATCAGTTTGGTCCCATATACACAGTTCTTTAAAAGAACACAATGCTCAAGGCAGACATTCTTCAATTTTTACTAATTTAGTTTTTTTAATGATAGCCCTACTTCCTAATACTAGATTATGCCTCAGTATTGACTTACCACAGGAAAACTGCTTGGAGAATTTAATAACCACCAACAGTATTATAAGGAATAATATGTATTCATAATGTATATCAAGTTAAAAAATAGCCACGACTAATCTGTGGTTAAGAAATCAGAATAGGAGTTTGCTCTGGGAAGAAGGAGAGGATAATAATTCTGAGAGTACAAAAAAGGGGTTTGTGGGGTTCTCTAATTTTCCAGTTATTGACCTAAGTGGTAGTTACATGGGCGTGTTCACTTTGTGATAAATTACTCAAATGAACACTTAAGATCTGTACACTTCTCTGAATGTTATACTTTTGTACAAAAACAAAAACAAGCAAGCAAACAAACAAGCAAATGGGTGGGAAAGGGGTGGGCCATACAAAAAAGGAGCTAATTTACTGTGCAAAACCCCAGAAACACTTGGGAATTAAAGGCATCAGGTATTACAAAAGGAAAATATGAGTCAGGGAACTAAAAACAGGAAGGATGTTTAAAAGTAAGTATTTTCAACAGTTAGACACCCCCACCCCCAACCCCTACCTGGGATCCTTGTCCCACAATGTCATGCCCTGACGAGAGTAAAGGTTTATCTGCTGGAGAAATAGAATCTGATATACTCTGAATTCAGGGGTATCAGGCAGAGAAAGAAGGTAAGGGTGGAAGGGGGTGGTAGAATGCCACAAGGAAATCAAGGGTATTAAAAGAAAGTCTGTATCCTTAATGGTGAGATCCCCATATCCCTCAGGTCTGCCTCCACAATATCAACAGCCAAGCTTATATGAAGCTTGGAGGATCATTCTTTGAACAAACTGAACTGTAAACTGCTACAGGGAAAAGAGCTACAGATACTAAATCAAAAGTCTCCAATGAAAAGCCATCTTTTCCAATGAAGTCCAACAGTAACTAAGGCCTAGTCACACACAGAATTCCCAATTAGCCTTTTTGTGTTCCACTCAAATATGCAAGGAAATAGCAGAAAGCCTCCTAAATGTAAGAGACAACAACAAATACCTCAGACAAACAGAAAATGAAGGGAACCAAAGAAAACTTAAAAACAAAAGAAAACCATAAATATTCAAAGAAGATAATACTTTGCTTCCATGAAACAATAGCAGGATGTTATGAAAAAGGAAAAATATCAGAGAAAAGAGAGCAAGATTTTAGAAACTACAATTTAATTGTCAAAATAAAAATTTACAAGAAAGGTGAAAAGAAAAAGTTGAAGAAATTCTCCAGAAATGAACAACAGGGGAGAAATGATAAGAAAACCGGAAGATCAATATAAATCAGTGTTTCTTGAACTTGTATTTGTTATCACCTCCTAAGGAGCCTTTTTAGATCTTTTCTGCCCACAGTAAACTGTACTCCACTTGGAAGATAAAGAAAGTAGTTACCTAATGCTACATTTCTTTAAGTCTAGATTTTAAACACTGCTTACGTAAACCATTTTTTTTTCCTTTTGTGAGTACTCACAGTCTAAGTTTCTTTAACAAAAAAAATTAGCACCCTGAAAAAATGTAGAAAACTGGCAAACTATTATACAATCTAATTTTATCAACCAATCTATTTACCTAGTATAGAAGCTCTGCCACTTCCTGGTGATTCTACTTCTTGTATGGCACTAAGTTCATGTTGGTTCAAGTCTAATCCACATTTAACTTTCGCTAGAGGTGGCTTTGAGAACCTCCTACTCAGTTCTTTGTCCAGATGTTCACCTATCAAGTCAAGGACAATGTCAGGCACAATAAAAATCTATTAATATACTACAAACTCTTCTTCAGTCTGTAAGATGCAGGAGTGATAGCAATGAAAAATCAGCAGAATAATTACAATAAAATGTGACAAATAGCCTTACCCCTTTGCTTGGTAGTAAGATCTTGTGAAAGCAATTGATTGTCATCAGAGTTGTTCCTATCTACATGATTAATGTCTTCCTGATCATCTGTTACTAGGTCTTGGATGTAAGGAAACCACTCTCTGAGCTGTTCCATCTTCTGGGTTTTTAAATCATTTTCAAATGTAGGCTTACTTGCCTGAAAAATTCAGGGTGGTGAGGGAATGACACGGCATGAGGGATCATTTCAAGAATTCTTCATTAGATTTATATCACCTTTTCTTAAATTAGAACCTCAACCAAATAAATAGTTCCACCAACCACACTATTGCAACTTTATCCACAGATTAAAAAAAAAAAGAGATGCGCTTCCAATATTCAAAGGGTGATAGTTCCATTAAAAAGTACGACCACTCACAATTGTGGACCTAAAAACTTAGCCTCCACTGTACCTGTTTGGGGTAATGAAAAAGTTTTGGAAATAGTAGAGACGGTTGGGGAATATTGTGAACGTAATTAATGTCACTGAATTATACACTTAAAAATGGTTAAAATGACAAATTTTGGGTTATAAATATTTACAATAAATTTAAAAAACAAAAATCAAAAACTTGTTGTAGACCTAGTATTAAAACTAATATTTAGCTCATCTGAGTCAGGTTACCCCTACTGTTTAATTCTTATTCAACTTCAAAACATACCTGACTGTCTTCAAAGAAATCCTTCAAAGTCTCTTGATGTTTCTGTATCTGCTGTTGCAATGCTGCTTGTCTCTGGACAAGCAATTCTTCTTGGGCTTTCTGGCTATAACGTAGAGCTTCTTTTTGTAGATCCAACTGCTTCTGAAGTCCTGAGTTATCCTGATAAGCCAAGACAGGCTGTGAAAAACTCAAAATATCTTGTAATTTGGGGATCATAAAATCACTTGAGGGAACTTTATGTTCACTGTTGGATGAGTAACATTCACAAATTCTTCTAGGTTTAGTTTCAGCAAAAGGTAGTGGAATAAAAGAATGCTTTGACTCCTTGGGTACAGACACAGAGAAGACAGTGTGCTCAGAAGATTCACTTCTGCTCAACTTGCTTTGTTTGTTTAAAAGCAGTTTTTCCTGGGTTTTCTCACTAGAACACACTGCTTTCCTTTGTAAGTCCAATAGTTCTTGCAAGTCCAAATTATCTTGTTGAGGCAGAACAGACTGGGATAAACTCAAAAGCCTATCATGTGTTCCTGGAATCTCAGGAAGATTTGAGGGAATACTGTTGTTACTTCTGGTTGGGAAAGGCTCTTGGGTTCTTCCAGAGTCAGTAACAGGCAGTACTTCCTGGGATAAGAATGAAGAACTATTAACCTGCTCAGATGATACCCTTTTCTCCAACTTACTTAGTCTTGGTAAAAGCAATTCTTCTTGGACTTCCTGTGTAGACTGAATGGTTCTCCTTTGTACATCTAACCGTTCTTGAAGTCCCTTCAAATCACCATAGAGAGGCTGGATAAATTGCTCACAAGATACCTTTTCCCCAAATTTACATTGTCCAGGCAAAACCAATTCTTTCTGAGTTTTCTTGCTAGTAGGAAGGACATTTGTCTGTGTATGTAAGTGTTCTTGAAGTGCAATCAAATTATCTTGTTGAGGTAATATAGGCTTTGACAAATCCAAAAGCCTATCAGGCAATCTTGGTATCTCAGAATGACTTGAGGAGACTGTATTATCACTCTTAGTTGGACAAGATTCTTGGATTCTCTCCAATTCAGTAAGGGATGTTGAAGCAAATGAATGCTGGGATACTAGGGGTAAGAAGGATAAGGTACCAACCTGCTCAGGAGATACTCTTTCCTTCCACCCACTTTGTTTATATAAATGTAATTCTTCCTGAGTTTCCTGTCTAGATCGAATGATAGATTCCCTCTGGGTAGCCAACTGTTCTTGAAGAGATTTCAAATTATCTTGTTGAGGCTGGATAAGTTGTGATAGCCTCAAAAGCCTTTCCTGCAACTGTGGTATCTGAAAATGGGTTGAAGAAATTTTACTGTCATTCTCTACTGACACAGGCTCCTGGACTGTACTAGATACAGCAGAAGGTAATGAAGTATATGAAAGCTGCCCTAACTGGGGTATGAATGAAGAGGAGCCAGTTTGTTCAGAAGATATATTTTCCTGGGTAAAATGAAGAGCCTCTTTCTCTGTGTCTAGCTGTTCTTGACGTTCTTCCAAATTATCTTTTACAGGTAATACATGTTGTGAAAGTCTCAAAAGTCTTTCCTGAAATTTTGGGATCAGAGAATGGCTTAAGGGAACTGTACTATCACTGTTGAGTGACATAAATTCCTGGGATCTTTCTGATTCTGCTACCTGGAATAGGGATGAAAAGGGGCCAGTCTGTTCAGAAGAAAACCTTTTATCCAATTCACTGTGTTTATGCACAAATTCCTGAGTTTCTTGTTTAGTACCTTGTGTTACCCTCTGTATGTGTGATTGTTCTTGGAGTGTTGTCAAATTTTCTTGCTGTGATAGGCTATGTGGTGGAAAACTAAGAGACTTATCTTGAAATGCTGGGATTACCAAATGATTTGAAGGAATTAGACTCTCCTCAGATAAATAAAGTTTCTGAATTCTGCTAGGCTCAGCTTTAGCAGAAGCTTGTGAAGCAACTGAATCTTGAGCAACCATTGCTGAGAATGAAGAACTCACCTGCCCAGATTTACTGACCTCCAAATCCCTTTGTCTCTGTAAAAGTAATGCTGCCTGGGCTTCATGCCTAGCCTGAAGAGTAGCCCTCTGTGTACTCAGCTGCTGTTGGAGCAATTTTAAACTATCATGCAGAGGTAGGAACTGCTGTAGGAAACTCGAAGACCTATCTTGAGATGTTGGGATCTCAGATCGGCTTGAGACAACTCGTTTCTCACTCCTGGATGAATACGGCTGCTGGATTTTTCCAGATTTTGTTTCAGCAGAAGATAGTGAAGTAAATGTGTGCTGAGCTACCTGAGATGGGAGAGTAGAGGATTCAGCCTTCTCAGAAGATACACTTCCATCAAATTCATTCTGTTTATGTACACATAACACTTCCTGGGCTTCCCGCCTAGCCTGAAGTCTGTCCCTCTGAACATTTAACTGTTCATGGAGAAATTTTAAGTTATCTTGCTGAGATAAGTTAGACTGTGAAAAACCCAAAAGCCTGTCTTGAATTTGTGGGGTTACAGGATGGCCTGTGTAAACTGCAGGGTCATTCTTGGTTAAAGAAGACTGCTGGATTTCCCCCAATTCAGTTTTGGCAAAAGGGAGTGAAGCAAATGAACGTGAAGCTACCAAAGGAAGAAATAAAGAGAGGCCAGTTTGCTCTTCCAATGCTTTCTGTTTATGCAAAAGGAGTTGTTCCTGAGATTCCTGTCTCGCTCGAAGAACTTCCTTTTGTAGGTCCAACTGTTCTTGGAGAACCTTCAAATTACCTTGCTGGGCTGTGATACGCTCTGAGGATGGCAAAGGCCTATCCTGCATTTGACTGATTACAGAATGATCTAAGGAAAATGTACTTTTGCTCTCGGTTGAAAAGGGTTGCTGGATTCTTCCAGATTCATCTTTAGCAGGCAGAGAACTAAAAGAATGCTCAGCCACCAGTGGTAGAAATGAAGAGGGTTCAGTCAGCTTAGAAGATATATTCTGACTGTTTTCTGAGAACATCTGCTGGGAGTCTAAAGTTTGAAAAGTTGTTGCCCTAGATGTATGAGGTATTTCTTTAGTATCCTGAAATATTAGTGGCCTATCATGTGACAAAGCCCTTGAAAGTCTATGAGAATCTTCAGGGACCAATTTATAATCTCTCTGTTGTGTTTCAGCCTGTGAGAATAACCTTAGATGTTCCTGTGATTCCAAAGATTGCTTGGCTAAAATATTTGAAGTGCTTAATGCTTCTGTTGTTTCTACCTGTCTCTGTGAAAAGAGATTCTGTCTTGGTACCCGAAAATGACCTTCTTCTAATCTGGAGATCTGTATGGGTTGATATTTGTTAGGACTCAACTTGGGTCTCTGACCTTGATCCCAATGCTCTGATATAAGAGTGGGCCTTTCAGATTTCTGAGGTAGTACTGATATAACAGAGTCAGGTATCAATGACGTAGCTG
Organism: Trichechus manatus latirostris; assembly: GCF_000243295.1. Lineage (NCBI taxonomy): Eukaryota > Metazoa > Chordata > Mammalia > Sirenia > Trichechidae > Trichechus > Trichechus manatus. Next base: position 4,072,548 of record NW_004444077.1, read on the forward strand.
ACATGGATGGGTACCTTTCTTTTAACAGAGTCTGATACTCATGTAATTGTTTCCTGGCAGCTTCAACAGACTGTCTGTGTAACCTACCAAAAACAAACAAACAAACATTGTTCTTTTATGACAAAAAACAACACAAAACACAAGCACCTTATTCTCAAGTGTCTATACATTAAATATAAGAAATAGCAATCTAGGGTTGGCCATAATCATGGTCATAATCACAATCAAAGGAACGACTCTCATACTGCCATGAGAAATCCATAAGCCATAGTTCTAAGGGAACCCCAAGTAGATCCTCATAGAAATTAAATATTAAATCCTGAAGATGTAGCCACATACAATCAAATATAAATTGTACCCTCTCTAATACCTGTTTTGTTCTAAAAGCTGACGTTGATAGTTATGAATCATTTGCCTATGACTGTCTTCATCAGAAATCACGGTGCCCGATGTTGGAGCAATGCCCACCTAATAAAAGACAACACAACTAATTAAAAGGCAAATTCAGAAACAGGTACTAAAGTATCTTAGATAAACTGAAGTTCTAAAATTGTAAACTTCCATATAACTTTGTTTTTCATAAAGAGACTGGTACTTCCCATTATTAAGAAAGGAAGCAATCCATTATTCTCCATTAGTGCCAAGTCTAAGAGCTCAACATACGCATTACATACAAAATCATGGTCATATATATTGATACCCCAGAGAAACTGAAAGATGAAAGTCATTAGGTTGGTGCACACTTACACAGACATTATTAAAAGAAAAAAAATGACCAAGTGAGAATTAGACATTTTACTTTCCCGAATGCTAAGACTGCTCACATTTTTTGTCTCCCCACAATCTCTGAGAAGTGAGATTTCCTGCATCCTACCTCAGTCTGTTGAATGCTTTTTCTCTTTTCTTCTTCCAGCTGAGTCTTGAAGCAGTCAGTTTCTAATCTTAACTTCTGTTGTTCAATTTGTTCAAGTAATTCCAACTGCTTTTGCTTCTGCTCTTCTATTTCCATTATCTAAGTAACAAAAATACTACCGACCTATTAACAAACTCACACACATACAAGTTTACATGCATTACATCAAACAGAAATAGTTTTTATCACCAAGAGTACAATTATCCAAGTGGTGATTTTTTTTCTCTGCTGTTGCCACTGCCAGAGAGGAAGGGAGAGATGGGAAGAGGGGGAAGGAGGGAAAAAAAAAAAACAAAAGGCAGAAGAGGAAGAAAAAATAAACATATTAACTATTTCTATTTTCTGAGAGCTCAGGGAAACCCAGATCACCACCAAAGAAACACCTCTAAATATGTAGCAAATGATGCTCAGCTATATTCTTGTCCACACCTTTAATTTTACTTTGTTCCCAATATAAATAATGACTACGGAAATTAAGTATCAAGGCCTTCCAAAACACTGATTTCTTAGGCACACTCATAAAGGGACGCAGTTACCTAGAGGCTAAGTAATAACACAATGAGCAACATTCTGTGTCTTTTCTGTCATGCATAGAACAGATGGGAAGAAAATGGCAAATGGCAGAAGAATGACGGTCTAATATCATGCATGCACGCACACGCACACACACACACACACACACACACACACACACAAAGGATCAAAGTACTATGAACACATATCAGAGTAACTCTAAGTTTCATGAACACAGGGACTGTGTCTGTCTAGCTGCCTGCTAAATTCAGCACCTAGTACAGTACCTGATGCAAGCAAGGACTTAATAAATGTTTACTGAAGGAATAGAAAAAGAAATGTATGTAGTTTTATAAAGAAAAACACTTCTACAAGAGATATTTGAAAAACAATCTTGCTTTCAAAATACAAAAATGCCTCAACATGATACTTTTAACATCCCTATCTCTAACCAGGAAACAGCAACAACAGCTGAGTTCCTGTTTAAAGCTTCCTTACTTTCCAACACTTATAGGATCCACTGAATTTGGATGTTTACAGTTCTGTAGTATCTCTAGAACTGTAATATCAACATGTGACTATTTAAATTTAAATCAATTCAAATTAAATAAAGTTTAAAATTCAATTCCTCAGTCACAATAGCAACATTCCAAGTAGTCAATGAGCCCACGTGGCTGGTGGCTACCATACTGGACATATATTTGGGCATTTTCATCATCATAGAAAGTTCTATTGGACAACATTACTCTAGAATACCAATTAGAAAACATTTATCTGAGAAGAAATACTTACTGACCAATAGATTTTTCACTGCCCAAGTATATTTTGTAAAAACCATGACTATAAACTGACTGGCTTAGTAACAATCAGCCTGTGACTTAGTAATAATTAGGAATTGTTTAAGTAGATGAGACTACTGAGTTTCTATTAAGGATGATGAAAAAGTTGGAAACTGATAGTTGTGACTGCTGCACAACAGGGGGAACGTCTTCAATGTTACTGAATTATACATTTAAAAATGGTTAAAATGGCAAATGTTTCATTACACATATTTCATTACAGTGTTAAAGAGACCAAAATTATAGTTAAGGAGGTTTAATTTTTAATTTGTCTTCTGAAATACTAGTTTTTAAAAAACTTTTAGGATTATAAGGTCTAGCTGTCTAATATTAAAACAGGTACTCATTTATTCAACAAATTTTTATTGAACACTGACTAACTGTGTATAAAGCATTGTACCAGAAACTAAACTGAACTAAAAAAAGGGCAGCCTCTTTCTTTAAAAAAACTTACACATTTTATAGGGAAGATACTCCTGGGTGGTGCAAATGGTTAACACACTCAGCTGCTAACTAAACAGTTAAGAGGTTTGAGCCCACCCAGAGGTGTCTCAGAAGAAATGCCTGGCAATCTACTTCTAAAAATTCAGCCATGAAAAATCCTTTGGAGCACAGTTCTACTGACACAGATAGTGCTGCCATGAATCAGAACTGACTCGACGGCAACTAGTTAGGATACACACAAAAGCATAAAATACAAGTATAAAAAAGCAGAATGCAGTAAGCAAAGAGTGAAGTGCTTTCTATCAGTTAAATGCTTGTGTAAGACATAGTAGAAGAGGTGGTATCAAAAGCAGTCACACATTAGGACAAATTTCATTGGTCAAACAAAATTACAGTATCTAAGGGAAGAAGGAACCTTTAAAATTAAAATGTCAAATTACCTGTTTCTGCCTTGCTGACATTCTAATTCTGGCTGCTTCTTCTTGAGGATGAAGTAGAACTGAATTCTGAGCTACCGTTGTGATACATTGAGTCTCATTTACTTCTAAAGAGAATCCCCCAAACGAAAAAGAGTTTCAACAATTTAGAATTTTACACCACTATAATGTCCTTTTATTAATTTATTACATGCAATTTCATTAGAAAAAAGATGTGAAAAATCAAGCAAATTTAATTTGAGGATGTGATGAAAAGAAATACCTCGTTGCTTCTCAGAGTCTGTATTGCATGAAAGTGGCTTATCTTCAGTAGCAAGCGGTCCCGACTCAACTGTTTGTGCATCACTTTCAAGAACTGTAAAAGATACCATTGTTATTATGAACATATTATCATTGTCAAGCTTAGATCTAAAGCAAATACTGAAACCAAAATTGGCATTCAGATTAACAATTCAATTTTGGTTCACCTGAATGTCTTACTTAGTCATGATCCAGTCACTTCCTGATGACCAGCTATATTATCCATTAAACCCAAGCCTAATCAATCCAAGAAGACAGAAGGAAGACTGAAAGTGTAAACAAAAAGTAAAATGTGGAGAACTGATTAAAAGGTACGTCCATAAGGTTT
>NW_004444077.1:4077715-4078906 GCF_000243295.1 Trichechus manatus latirostris
ATGCATATTACAGATAAGAAATAGCAAGAAAAATTAATAGAGGACTGATTAATTTTGGTTCATAAGTTACACTAGATTTTTTATATACATATATATATGAACAATGATAATACATTGAAAGTAGTCTGGAAAGAGATTCACTAAGGTTTTTGGGATTTGTGGCTTTTAATTGGTAGGATTACGGGCTTTAACGTTTTTTCTGCCTTTTGACCTCTATTCTTTGATTTTTCAGGAATAAGCATATTATTAAACAATTTTAAAAAGGGTTTGTGTGCTATAAAATGAGGCTATTGGAGAGAATCACCTTGTTCCTGCCCAGGAGGTAATGTTTGCTCTTCACTGGCAATCGTTCCTGATTCAATGGTTAGTACTTTACTCTCAGCTTCACTAACAGTCCCAATTATTTCACTTTCATCCTCAGACATGGATTTAATTGTCCAGAGAGACTTTTGGCTTCGGATCTTATTTAATAATTTTTTAAAAAGAATTTTTGACGGGATCTGTTGGGTGTTCACTGCCAAGGGAACTAAAAGAATAAAAAAGAACTTATTCAGCAACTATTATAGATCAGGTAAATTGTTCTATATTTATACTAAGTATAGTTAACAACTACTAAGTATAGTTAACAACTACAACTACTATTTAAAACAAAAACATAACTTTATTTTTCTCAATATTTACAATTTAACAGTATACGCAACAATGCTATTTGACTCAGGTACAATTTTATAACCAGAAATAATTTTTTCAACTTAAGTTTAAATAGTAAAGGTGCCAAAATTCAACTATTTCCCAATACAAATTTAAAGCTTAAAAAAACCTATCAGGTTTCTGGAGCCACAGAGGCTGAACGAACCCCTGAAACTACTGTCCTGCAATAACCTTAAACCAAAAAATATCCCCTGAAGTTTTCTTAAAACCAAAGAATAGTTTAGCTTAACTAGTAAAGAATGTCTGCCTTGAGCATGTGCGCTCGTTTAAAATCTATCTAAACGGGATCAAATTGTCAACAGCAACTTCAAAGATCAGATGGAAAATTTAGGGAGCAGTGGGTTTATGTTAACAGGGGAGGAACAACTTGGAAAATGAGGGTGAGACTGGCTGCACAATTCAAAGAATGTAATCAATGTCACTGACTTGTACATGCAAAAATTGTTGACTTGGTGTATGTTCTGCTGTGTATATTCTCAA
>NW_004444077.1:4079006-4080096 GCF_000243295.1 Trichechus manatus latirostris
ATAACCTTAAACCAAAAAATATCCCCTGAAGTTTTCTTAAAACCAAAGAATAGTTTAGCTTAACTAGTAAAGAATGTCTGCCTTGAGCATGTGCGCTCGTTTAAAATCTATCTAAACGGGATCAAATTGTCAACAGCAACTTCAAAGATCAGATGGAAAATTTAGGGAGCAGTGGGTTTATGTTAACAGGGGAGGAACAACTTGGAAAATGAGGGTGAGACTGGCTGCACAATTCAAAGAATGTAATCAATGTCACTGACTTGTACATGCAAAAATTGTTGACTTGGTGTATGTTCTGCTGTGTATATTCTCAACCACAACAACAAAACAAAAAATATATATAAAAAAAGCTTATCAAAAAGATATTATGTCAGCTTGCTAAATGATGACAGAATGCATACCTACTAATTAATTTGTGGGTAAGATTAGTATTTGAAATATGTGTTTTAAGGTTCTATAATCTCAGCTAGAGAAGGGTCCCAAATATGGCTCTATACTTCTTAGTAGCCTATAGAGGAAAACATTACTAAACTTAAAAGCAAACTAATTGCTCCCAAAGTATTCCTGGTACTATTTGAGGAAAATTTCTTCCACCTATCTTCATAAAGAGATCCATTCAAAAAACAAAATCATAGGTTGTTTCTAAGAACATTCTTCCATCTAGGCTGATATGTACAATGTTAAAACTCGGTGCAATATAAAATGGTTAAGCACTTGGCTGCTAACGAAAAGGTTAGAGGTTTGAGACTATTCAGAAGGGCCTTGGAAGAAAGGTCTGGTGATGTACTTTCAGAAAATTAGCGACTGAAAATCCTGTGAAGCACAGTTCTACTCTGACACACACAGGGTCGTCATGAGTCAGAATCAATTCCATGGCAACTAGTTTCATTTTTAGCTAAGAGGACAAAATACTGTTGCAAGTACATAGTTTTCTGGCTTAATCAAGGAATAAAATTTGAGTATCTACAGAGGTTTTCTTTAACTTTCTAATTGAGCTATAACTCAAAACCTAAATATTTTCAATGTCCATAAAATGTAAATGCTTTCAATGGATTCCTTCCATCCATCCATCCATCCATCCAAAACACCA
>NW_004444077.1:4081568-4088665 GCF_000243295.1 Trichechus manatus latirostris
TATGTATATGAACAGGATCTTTAACGATGGAAATCTGAAAACATTGTTTCCTCCTTCCACCACTCCTATTAGTTACTAGCCATTGCACTTAAATTAGACCTGATTTCCCTAACTGTTGGCTAATGATTAACATTTTTTTCCTGTGAAAAAAACTCAGAAGGGTTTTTTACCATCTATTTCACTAGGATGTATTTTTTCAGCTTCTGAAACTTGAGGATTCTCAGTTTCATTTAAATCTTCTTGTTCCATCGAAAGGTCCAGCTCCTCATCTTGGGTCTGATCAGTGGGCAAAGGCTCTGGTTCAAGGTGCAAAATCAGGTTTCCTTTCACCTCTCAATAAAAAAAAAGAGAGACATGTTTCTATTCAAAAATGACTAAAAATAATTTTCTCATAAGATTTAAAGGCCATCATAGATTCTAAGCCTCTTTCAGACTGAGAACTCATTTAAAAATAAAAACTGCCGCAACATACAAGTATATTTTCCCACCAAAATGTTTAAAAGTACTGTTGAAAGTCTACTGAAAATATCTTACTCTTGTCTGCATTGTACATGTCTTCAAAGGCAAATTCTAGCTCTCTCTGCCAGTCTTCTTTCATTTCACTGCGTTTGTATGGCAGCTCAACTAGTTGCGGTGGCATTCGTGCTACGTTCTGTCTCCTACGTGCCAGATCCTCTTGTTGTAGCTGTTTGAGTTCTTTCATTAGTTTCTCTCGATTCTTCAAGAATAAAGAGAATTAATGACAGCTGAGTCACAAACTTTGCCTATTAACACTAATAATGAAGGAAAAGCGGAGAAAATAATGAGGAACAGGGCCTGAGGTCCCCTGCCCTCCACTATTTGTTCTGCCACAAAAAGACATTAATTTATTCATTCAACAAATATTTACTGAATGTTAGATACCCTGCTAGCTGCTAGGCACACAATCTCTGTTCATTATAGCTAGGGCACGAAGGGCAAGGGTGGGTAAGGAAGGAAGTTGGAGAGGTAAAAAGAAGCCAAATACTATTTATAACAGACACTAGCAGGAAATAAGGTTCTAGGCAACAACACGATCTGCAGCAAAAAGGTTAAGTCAGGGGAAAGTAAATTCTCTAATAGTAGCAAGATTACATGGTTTCGACAACAGTTCTCATGTAAGAATTTATTTCTACAATAAGGAGGGAAGAGCATGTATAATAAAGTGTTCATCAAATGATAACATATACACACTACTTATTCTCTTGTAAACTTTTAAATATTTTGTCATTTGGGGATGAATTTTATTGCCATGCCCTTAAAATGAATCAAATTATGAACTAATTTATTCCACTTATATTAAGATTCAAATCATCTCATTACATTAACTTCAAAGTTATTTGAATATGCTATTTTTAGCTCATTGAAATTTTGACATATTATTCTACTTGAATTATTTACACTAACACTAACCACCACTGCCAACATTTACTCTGAGCTAATGAAATTCCAGGCACAATTCTAGACTGCTCTGTTAAACTCATATAATCCTTGCAAAACAGATGATAAAACAGACCTCAGATGGTTAAATGACTTGCCTGAGTTCAAACAGCCAAGTGGTGAAGAAGGGAGGCAACCCAGGATGACTTAGGAGCCCACTTTCTTAACCAACTAAATGTTCCTGCTTTTACAGAGAAACGTGTTCAATTTAAGATTGCTTTTCATGCATTTGTTCCTATAGGCTTAAACCTTAGATAAGGAGAATTACTGATAACAATTCATACATTCAATTATTTTAGTCGTTAATTCACCGTCAGCTTATAAAAGCTAAAAATTTGAAGAGAGGTCATGATTTAGTTCAAACTACACAAATGAACTTCCATAAGATAGGTACTTAATTCCTACCAAATTACTTAAAAACTCATTCTTAAGATGAGGTTTTAAAACACCCAAATACTATTAGTCAAATTCAGAAAATAAAATCAAGACTTCTAACAAAATGAATCATTTTTTTATGCTTAAGTTTTAACAATAAGAACTCCCTGAACAATCAGCATGACAGAAATGAAGCTGTATTTATAACAAGAAAGCTAGTTTTCATTATATTTTGTAGGCCTGTGACAAAGTTACTTTTTCAAAGTTTGATACAAGCAAGGGTGATGACTTTACCTTTGAATCAATACTCTACAAAGCCAACAAGTGTTTTGCTCATTAAGTATTTATTGAATTGAGCCTTCAAATATAAGAAGCACAAATGCAATTCAAATAATTAAATTAGGAAACTGATCCAAACATATTAATTTCTTCTCCGGCTATTTTTGGACCTATTAAAATATTAGATTTTTAATAAATTTACCATTAGCAAGTTGTTTAGAGTACAGTGATATGCTGCAAGTTAGAATAGCTTTACCCAACCTGAAATGTGGAAGAGGAGGGCAAAGAAAACTGAGAAACTTGAAATCATATGAATCAGAAGACCATATTTTAATACCTTCACACTTCTTCACTTTGAGTCCACTCACTGATCAGTTATGCATCGCTACCACAAAGTCTATCAGTAGTGGTCACAGCTAGAATATAATTCTTACTTGAGCCAAATGGATCTTTTTCATTGCGTGAAAACCCCGTACGTGTGCCTTTTCAAACTGTTCCAGTCTCTCTTGTGCTACTTGTTTTTGTAGTTCTTCCAAACGTTTAGCTTCTTCTTCAGCAGCCAAATGAGGATCTGGCTAGCAGTCAATCAATAACATTTTAGACAATTCAAAAAAGAAAGTGTACTGACCCAAAGTCATATCTAAAAAACAAAACAACTTTAAAATCATGTTTTTCTACTTATTATATAAAATTAAATGGTAAGAATTAGATTTTTAAACACTGAGATAAATCAACAGTATGTATCTATGAAAAGGATCAAATTGTTAGTCATACTATAAAAAACTTAGATTGCTAATTTCAAACCAGGTTAGGCTATACTCACCTAAACACATCCCTCCATTTTTTTTATTAAGTAAAAAAATTCCATTAAAATGAAAATGTTAAAAGGTAAAGACCCACAAATCTAGCAGTTAAGAAACCACAAAAATCAAACTTCACATAAATAATTTAGGGAAGTACTGACGTTTGGCTTTGGTTTGCAGACAAAATCTGGGGCTTGGCTTCAGCCTCAGGAAGGCCAAATCACCAAAATATTTACTTTAATATCATTTCTGACTTTCTAGAACTTGTGTGTAAACAATGATTATGCCATTGCATAGTCAGCCATCATATCTCATTAGCATAACAACCCATATGAAACTCACTGCCCTTGAGTCGATTCTGACTCATAACGACCCTATAGGACAGAGTAGAACTGCCCCGTGAAGTTTCCAAGGAGCAGCCTGTGGATTTGAACTGCCGACCTTTTGGTTAGCAGCCAAGCTATTAACCACTGCACCAGGAGGCTACTGTGCAACAACCGTAATACAAAAAAGGGCAGGTAACCTGGATCTACTATTATTATCTAAACATTCACTTTCAAAAATAGGTAAACATTCTAAATGTAACTTGGAGTGAAAATCTCCTTATGTACTTTATATACTGAAATTCTATCAATCAGTTGAAACACCATTAATGATGCCTGTGAAAGCTATTAACTTTAGATGAAAAATTATTTTCATGTAAATAATGAGGTAAATAGGTAAAGAGATTGACAGTTAATATATTAAGAAAGAGTACACTGGCTATACTAACTAGAGAGTAGACAAGAATTATCTTAGGTGAAGGGAAGGACAGCATACAATACAGGGGAAGTCAGCACAACTGGACTAAACCAAAAGCTAAGAAGTTTCCTGAATACAACCAAACACTTCGAGGGACCGAGTAGCAAGGGTGGGGGTCTGGGGACCATGGTTTCGGGGGACATCTAGGTCAATTGGCCTAATAAAGTTTATTAGGAAAATGTTCTGCATCCCACTTTGGTGAGTGGCATCTGGAGTCTTAACAGCTACCGAGCAGCCATCTAAGATGCATCAATTGGTCCCAACCCATCTGGAGCAAAGAAGAATTAAGAACACCAAAGACACAAAGAAAATATTAGCCCAAGAGACAAAAAGGGCCACATAAACCAGAGACTCCACCAGCCTGAGACCAGAAGAACTAGATGGTGCACAGCTACCACCAATGACCACCCTACAGGGAACACAACAGAGAGTCCCTGAGGGAGCAAGAGAAAAGCAGGGTGCAGAACTCAAATTCTAGTAAAAAGACCAGACTTAATGGTCTGACTGAGACTGAAGGAACCCCAGAAGACATGGCCCCGGACACTCTGTTAACCCAGAACTAAAACCATTTCCAAAGCCAACTCTTCAGACAAAGATTAGACTGGACTATAGGACATAAAATGATACTCATGAAGAGTGTGCTTCTTAGGTCAAGTAGATACATAAGACTAAATGGGCAGCTCCTGTCTAGAGTCGAGATGAGAAGGCAGAAAGGGGGAGTGTGCTGTCACATTATAGGGATAGCAACTATGGTCACATAACAATGTATGTATAAATTTCTGTATGAGAAACTAACTTGAGCTGTAAACTTTCACCTAAAGCAAAATTAAAAAAAAAAAAAGTACACAGGCTAAAAAAGTTTATAAAAAAAATATATCCCTTTTGAGTCAATAAACATCTGTGCAAATCTAAATAATACCAGGCAGAATAACAAAGGTTATATTAAATCAAAATTACAATCTTTGTAGAATTATTTGGTATATTAACATGCATAACATTAAATAAAATAACCTTTAAGAATATTTCAATCCATTTAGGTCATGAGGTTTTCAAGAAAAAATCCTTTAGGAATTCCTCACATATTTTGAGGGTGAATTAAAAACAGGATGTCAAATAACATATAACACGTATGATAAATATCTTCAGTCCAGACATAATAAAGGATATGAAGAAAATTAAGTTATAAAAAGTAACATATCCAAAACAAATTTCATTCTTAATGACCAAACTTCAAAACAAAATTTTATAATAATGCTTTAAGGGAAAAAAATCACTTACAGATTTGTGTCAATACAATTAAAATTTTAAACAAAAATCTGGTTGAAATTTTTATAGATTTCATTTTCAATACTTGAAGATAAAAAAACACATGAACTTTGCATAAACTGTGAAGCCCAGGCAAAAAAATTCTTTTTTAGAAAACATGTTTCTGAAAAACTTTTCCATGAATTATAATCTGCGCACAAAATGGCAAGTGATACTATTAAATATGCTACTTCTGCATCTTGTACATCTGGCATTTGGACAGAAGTCTTTTTAAGTTTGATAGCATAGTAAAGTGATGACAAATTTTACTGTTTTGGCTTTACGCATCTACACACATTTCTGGGTCTCACAGCAAACAATACAGTGGGCCTGATTGAAGAAACATTTCTAGAATGAAAAACTCATTTTAAAAAAAGTGGTATACCACTATCATTGACAAAGGAACAAACATAATGAAGCCCATGAGTAATTCAGGAATATCAAGCACACGACGTTTTGTTTAATCGTGTGTAGAAAGTAAAGGTAGCAAAACATAACTTAGAGGATTACTGGCTCTAAATAGGAATATAGCAGGTCATTTTCTTCAGCCAAAGACTTAATGAGGATGTTCAAACAAGACATAACAGCAGCTTTTACATGTTAAAAAGGCCGACTAAACAAATGAAAGTAGTTCATTCGCAGAAAGCTGCTAAGAAATAAATAACCAAACATATATTCCAAGAATGCAAGTATTTCTTACATGGTATATCTATAAAGATCCTATCATTCTAATCAAGGGAAGATGTTTAATTATTGTGCTTATGATATAAGATGAGATACACATGAAAATTCAGAGATAATTTTGTTCTCTAGAAAGCCAAGCACATTGCTCCCTTGTCAAATTTCTAAAACCAAGGTCTAAGGACAGATTTTTCCTAAGTGCTGGTATGAAGCAGCAAATAAAAAGAAAATATTATACATAATAATTCTACGTAAGTGAAGACAATAATCATAAGCCTGTTTCTGAAAATATTTAGAAAGCATGTTCTTCAATCAATATACAAAGCTTTAGTTTGTGGAACTGCTTTTGTAAAACTGCATTACAGCTACTGAGCTAAATCTTCAAGTCCAGATGTTGAAGATGAGATAGGTCTTTTACTTACGATCAAAAAGGAAAGCTAACAGCAATGCAACAACATCAGCAGTAACCTATACCAGTGGAGCTAGCCAAAAAGTCTTTCTTCACCAATCTTAGTTAAAAGGGAATATCTATTTAATATTGCAAAAAATGCTATATAGTAACCACAAGAGGAATTTAGCAACTGACTAAAGCTACTGTTTCTATAATAATATTAAAATTGTAATAATAATTTAAGGTTTAAATAAAAATCTCAGATTTATTCTTGTATCCTAGAAATTTATTCTATGATGGTGATGTTCATCTTAGATCTTGACAGAATACTGATATTAACATTTGCTATTTAGCAGTCAACCAAATTATGCAATTGGTGCATTTTAAACACCATATGAATGCTATATTGAGGAAGTTTATTTTCCTAGTAGCCAAATGTGTCCACAAACATGGAGTAGGGGAGGACATTGTTACAAAAAAAAAAAGAAAAAGCAATTGTAACAACAAAGAGATACATCTCTCACTCTTAAAGACTGTCAATATTTTTTTAAACCATAATATTCTACGCTGGCAAGGGGGTAAGACGGTCATTCTCATGTTACTGATGTTTTTTAGAAGTCAATTTAGTGATCTGTATCAAGATCCTTAGAATATTTACACAGTTGGAAACCAATAATTTCTCTTCCAGCACTCTATTCTAAACAGAGATGTTGCTGTTAGGTGCCGTCAAATTGATAAAATGCACAAGATTATCATGTTAACATTATTTACAGAAGGAAAAAATGGAATAGGAGAATGGTTAAATAAATTCTATGATGAAATATTAAGCAGTTATTAAAAATTATGTTTATAAAGAACATGTAAGAAATAAGAAACTGATCCAAAAATTATGAAATGAAAAAGTAATTTTTCAAAACAGTATAATCCCAGTTTTTTGGAAAGTGTGTATACATGTTTACACATAAATAAAGACTATAAGGAATGCATTAAAATATTAACCATTA
>NW_004444077.1:4089537-4093246 GCF_000243295.1 Trichechus manatus latirostris
TTCACACTAGTCTTACTTCTTCTCAATGTCTGATGATATATTTTGAGTTATGGTTCTAGAACAATGGCCAATATTTAAATTACTCTTATTCCTAAACAAAAAACTCACAGAAGGACAAACTACCATTTCCTCTCTTCCCCACATTTGTCATAAAAGCAGATTCAGTCCACCACAATTTACTATGCACTGATGTCTAATTAAATCAATTAAACTAACAAGAAATTTCTTAAGCACCTACCATGAGTTAACATTGTGCTAGGCATTGTGAATGATATTGAGAAGTAAAATAGAATAATGCCCCCCTGTCTTCCAGGAGCTCAAGCTATCAGTTCTAACAATTAGAAAAAAATGATAAGCCATATATTTTATAACATAATGAAAAGAATATTAAAAAAGAAATTATAGCTCTTCTGTTGAGTCTCTGCTGCACTGTTTACTAGCTGTGAAACCTTAGCAAAGTCCTTTAGCTTTTCTGTCCCTCAGCTTTCTCAAGAAAAACAGGTATACAGCTGTGTACTTCCATCACATGGTCACTGTGACAATTACTGTGGGAACCAAATAACATATGAGAAAGCACTTGGGGAACTGTACAAGGGTAGCACTAATATCACAAACTCAACACAAGCTCAGAAGAGAGAAAAGTTTAAATAAGAATACTCTGAGGATTCATCAAAAACTTAGCTTTAATATATATGACTGTGGAATGATGAGGACTCATGTAAAATGAAAAGAAGAAACACGGAAGTAAGGCAAGAAGGTGGGATTAAGAAATGCCGCATAAAAAAGAAGAGTCTGACTACAGCAGAATCATCTGAGTAGTTTGTCTTGGCCCCATACCAAACCAATTAAAATCAGAATCCTGGGGAGAGAGCCTGGCAGTAGTACTTTTAAAATATGAATGTACAACCAAAGTTGAAAACTCTTTAGACAAGTCAGAAGATACTTATTGGCAAGTACCTGGAAGTACATGTGGACGGGTATAAGAGGGTGACCTTAATTTAGGCAAAAGACAAAACTGCCAAGAAATATGTTCTGCCAACGGAAACCTTAACTAATTAATATTATAATTAAAGTTTCAATATAATCACACATCATTTTAAGAAACTGAAGTCACAAAACAAAAATTCAGAGATGGTAACACATGTTTAAAAAAAAAGATGTTTTACTCTACAAAAGAATCTTAGCAGCTTTTAAATTAACGCCTTAAAAAATAAACCATGAAGTATTTTGACAAGGAAATTAAGAACCCTGAAGAAAATGTTATATAATTTGATATGAAAACATGATTCAATTTACATGTATGCAACTTTCAAGTACCAGTACTTCTGAAATAAAGTGAACTATATATAGAATGATTGATTGTGAGATCCCAAAAGATTAACTGGGATCATGATTTTGAGATTTAAATCACTGCCAGTCCTATCAATTTTAATATGACTTCCAGTAAATTACACTTAAGTGTTTTTAGTCAAATCAGTCCATAAGACTTTTCATAGGCTGACAGACTTAGGATGATTCCCTAATAAGTTAAAATCATTCAGTCTACTTCCTAATGTGTTCTCTCTGGCTTTCAGCCTTGGAATTGCTCCACAGTAATTATTTCCAGCCTGACCTAACCAGCTACCGGCCAAAACCAGCACTCTGAGGTACCTGAAACTGGCTCACACAGCAAAGGAAAATAAGGAAAAAGAAGTATCCAACTGAGGGAAGTCCCATGATTACAAAATAAGCTAATTTTCTCCTGTATCTGATAAACTATCTCTGAAGGCAGTGCCAAAAAGATAAAGTAATGTTTTAGAATCGTAAAAGGTACTATGCAGATATGTTAGAGACATGAAAAGCTTACGAAGTCTTCAGAGTATCTCAAGGTTTTCAATACAAACTTTATTCTTTAACAGCCCTATAAAAAGATTATGGTTGTTAACATTTATAGACTGTTTATTGTCTCAACAGTTTACTTGAACAGTTTCTAGAGGGAACTCTGAAGTATATTCATAGGAGGCTAAATGGCACAGTAGAAAAATCAAGAGTTTATAGAATTAGATCTTAGTATGAACTCTGGTTATCTCCCTTATCTGTTAAATGACTTGGGTCAAGTTACTTAATCTCTGACCTTCAGTTTTCCTCACTTATGAAATGGGAACAATAATATCTACCTCACAGGTATACTGTGATCATACGAGATGTGAAAGAAGAACCTAGTACAACTAATACCTTATAAGCGCTCAGAAGTGACAATCCTCTTTACCACGTGAACAGTTCTCTCGTAAGGTTTTAGCTCACAAAAAGCAACACTATTTTCTTTGATTACTTAAGGAAAGGCCTTCTTGGTTTGGGAAGACTAAATATTTTAGATTCATTTCCCCAGGTTGTTCAGCATTCATATTTTATCTGCTTGGAGGAACAGTGACACACACGCACCTAGATCTTGTGTATATGACAGAAGGTCCTTATATGGTATATTTCCCTGATCCCAAAATACTTGCCCCACAACCTAGCTTTTCCCAAACCAGAACCCTTTACCTCCCTTACACCCCACATATCTATAACCAACTCAACACATATTCAGAGACACTGTCCCCCTTTCCTTAACACCTTTAGAGGCAGGGTTATGGGCCTCTTTTTAAACCAATGTTTTTAGTCAAATAATATAATGACCCAGATCTTGGTTTCTAAGTGCCATTCTCCACTTAAAAGAATCAAGGATCCTTGGAGATTCCAGAACTGGGGCAGGGAAAGTACAGAGTGAGCCTGGGTCATTTGCTGGGCCAGAAAGCAATGAAGTGTTTAAACAGGCTGCCACTAACTAAATTTGAGACATTATGAACATCAGAAAGAATGACTGCAACCTACTATGTAATAGTGAATAAATAAAAATCTACAAGTCCACGATGACACAGAAAAGAAAGGAAAAAACTCATTTGCCACTATCAGAGTTGATTATTATACCAACTCTTTAGTCTAAAAACTGGTAAAGGGAAAAAATAAGAATATACCCTGTCTTCTTACAAGGAACTATAGTTCATGCCTACTGATGAGAATGCTCTTTTTTCTTTCTTTCTTTTTAAACAAAAGGAGACCGGTGAATAACTACAGGAGGAGAATAGATACCCGCATAGTGCTAAAGTACCAAGTCACAGATTACTTGGTAATTAAGGGATGAACAGACCTTTATGATGGAGATCTCTTGCAGTCACCACCTTAACCAAACGGTCACACTTAGAATCATCAATAAATAAACAACCCGCCATTATGTGCCTCCTGATGTGGTACAATAAACTATACAGCATCACCTAGTCAGTATTTTTGCCTAAATATAATAAAGCCATCAAACCTAATTTCCAGTAAAATGAAAATACAGTGCATGATTCCATGTCTAAACAATGAGACAAATGCAGAATGAGACATATTTCAAGAAACTAGTTTCTTCAAGAACTCTGCAATAAAAAGTTGGCTAGGGTAAGGGGTAGATAATGCTCTGGACTAAGAGAGACCAAAGAGACAAAACAAAAAGAAGCAATGCTGGTAAACCTTGATTGTATTCTGTTTTTTTAAAAAAAAAAAATGCTATTAAGACATTTTTAGGGACAGTCAGAGAATTTTGATTCTGGGCTGAATATTAAATGCTATTACAGAACTAATGTTAATTTTCTTAGTGTGATAATTGTACTGTGGTTGTATAAGAGAATGTCCTTCTTCTTAGAAGAAG
>NW_004444077.1:4093346-4096078 GCF_000243295.1 Trichechus manatus latirostris
ACTCTTAACTTAGCTGTATAAAAAGTTGAGGGGGAAAAGGACAACCATACATTTACATACAATTCATACCCACCAAAGCACTCACACAGACAACATTTCACGTGCTTTCTGTAAATTTTTGACCCTGGCTGCTTATTATAAACATTAGAAATCATGTCAAAAGGCAGTCAGGATAAAATATTGCCTAGACTTTATCATTTCACATGGTACAGAAGAACGACTGAAATCTGCCTCTTAATCTGAATCTTGCCGGAGCAAATGTTATGTGCAGATGGCTCAACATAAAAGCAGGAATCCTGATAAAAAACAAAATTAGATATCCCGAGTATTTGTACACAGGTCCCTGGGTGGCACAAACGATTTGTGCCTGACTACTAACTGAAAAGTTGGTGGTTTGAAACCACCCAGGGGGGCCTCAAAAGAAAGGCCTGGTGATCCGCTTCCAAGAGGTCATAGCCTTAAAAGCCCTATGGAGCACAGTTCTACTCTGCAACACATAGGGTCACCATGAGTTAGCACTGACTTAATGGCAACTGGTAGTATTTGTATGGAGTCCCTGGGTAGTCTAAATGGTTAATGTGCTCAACTGTGACCAAAAGGTTGGAGGTCAGGGTCCACCAAGAGGCACCTAGGAAGAAAGGACTGGCGATCTACTTCTGAAACATCAGCCATTGAAAACTCTATGGAGCACTGTTTTACTCTGGCATATATGGGGTTATCATGAGTCAAGGTCACCGTGAGTTGGAGTAGACTTGACGGCAACTAGTTTTTTTCCTATGCGTATAAGATTTTTTTTCTTTTACTTCTAACTTTTTAGATTAAAAACACCAGCTAATGTGAACAAGATAATTAATACCTTTCAAAATTAATTTCCACATTATTTAATAAACTGTTTTATCCAAAATGAGTTTCAAATTATAAAAGCACACATTCTACTTTCATAAAAGAATAGGACCCTCCCCTTCATGAGATCTTATGCAAATTAACTAAATTATCTTTAATTTCTTTAACATGGTGACTATTTACAATCAGCCAAATCCATAGTGTGGTAAATTCTATACCACAAATATCCCAGTTTTTTTCAACAAATAAAGAGCATTAAAAAAACAAACTGCAGAACTAACATGGTTTTTAAAAACCAAAGTTATTACAGATTTTCAAACAACAAAAAAGTTTTTTTGAGTCAACTGGGGAAAACTGAACCTTGATTGGTATTAGATGACACTGGGAATAATAACAGCATTGTAGTTACATTTAAAAAAAAAAAGTCCTTATGCATCACAGTTACATACTATTTACGGGTAAAATGATGATAGCTAGTATTATTTTTAAACACTCCAGATATACTCATGTGTAACCTGTGCAATTAAAAATTAAGTTTAAACAAATGATGGTTACTTTGACTCTACTGAATTTTAAGAGTAAAGAAGAATTATTATAACTTAGTTCTTCTCAACATTCAAAGTAATTCACCTCAAAAAGAGTTGGAGGAGGAGGTTGTAGACTTGTAATTTTGGCAGATCTTTCTTTTTCCACAAGCAGTGCTGCCTTTCGAGCTTTTATATGCCTTAAGAGAACAAAAGATGTCATAAATTAATCTCTCAGGTAATAATATAGTATAATCCTTGGGAGTAAAAATATAAAAAACATAGGATCTCAAGAAATCCTTCACTCTGATCCCACAAGTTCAGTATGCTGTTTCAACAGTCTATATACAGTAGATATGTAAGAATCATTTTTAAAATTGATATTAATACTCTTGAAATTTAAAGGGCTATATGCATGCAAATAAAATAATTTGGGCAAATAGTCAAGAGGTGTATCTAAAGACATAAAGCTCTATGGTGGAGACTGACCCAAGAAACATTTACTCTTCATTCTACAATCTTTATTGTAGAATGGTTTAGAATAAAGAAACTAGAAATGTTAATAAATATGGGCCACTGTATAAAATGACCACTGCTGGATCCGTAATTTTTACAATGTGCAAAAACACTCACCAATTACTTTCAAAGAATCCACAACTTCTTTTAATGTTTTAAGTGCACTGAGTCTTTTTTTCCCTTTTGGTTGACATGAGTGTTACTGGACAATAACATTCGGTGTTACCACACATTCTCCAGAAACTTAGTAATCACTACAAAACCCAGAATGATCAAAACACAACTAAAAGAGAAACCGCGTTTGTTACTATGTTCACCTAAGCAAATTACTCCCATACTGCATTATTTTTAAATCCAGTTTAACAATTCAGTGGCTATACTATACGACTTTTATTTAATATCTGCTTATACAGTATCCAATGTACCCTCTACTGTCAGCCAAGTCAGTTTCAGTTGAGAGTATGGTAAAAATTAATTTTACTTTACCAGGTTTTCTGTTTCGTTAACATTTCTTTTTTATTTTTCTGTATTTTCAGGGCCTCTTTATGCCTCATTTCTGCTTTTTTTTTCCTTTCTGCTGCCTGTCGTGCCAGACCATCCAAATCAGGTTCCTAAAAAATGTAATATTTAAAATGTCATGTTAAACAAGATTAATAGAAAGCATCTTATCTGCTGTCAGAACAGAAGTGACTTCTCAGTTTTGTTAACCTCGTCCCACGTACTACAGCAGCATTTCCCAAAGCGTGGTAATACCACTGATGATACTGCACATGAGTTAAGTGGGAACATTTTACTTTAAAGTTAATATAATTTGAGCTTATATTATTAGAGAAATATAAATAGAATATC
>NW_004444077.1:4096847-4097956 GCF_000243295.1 Trichechus manatus latirostris
ACATTCAGTAACTATAATTTACTATTAACAAATATTATTGCCAGTCAGGTAGTCAAAAGTGTTCACTCACATTTTCTTTGGCCTGCCGATGTCCCTCTCCCATATTTTTTAAACTGGCCAAATACAGTTTTTCTAAGTTCTTAATTTTCTGAGTTTGTGATTCTTCCCATTCTGCCCTTAGCTCCTCTGCCAAACGAGTGAATTGCTGATTTCTCCTGTGTTTTACGTCTTCTCTTATCTGTAAGGCGATATCCCTTTCTTGTTCTCGAACCTGAAGAAGGAGTATTTAACAGATTATATAAAAGGAGGTTTGCTTGAACTTCTTTGGAAAAACTATTTGGGAACAGGAACTCAAATGAATTCTCTTTAGGCTTTATCAGTTCTCCTGAATATTCATATCATATCGATAAGGACTGTCTAAAGTAGAAAATCTAAGTGATGTAGAAAAAATAAAAATCTCAAGACTACATCTAAAGTCCCCTAAGTGACTAGCTATTATCACCCCCGCCCCACGTCCTAACGGGACTGCCATTATCCTACAAGAGGCTAAGACAGTAAACGTGATTCAACAAATTTATAGCGTAGATGAGTATAGACAGAACCAAATGAGAACTACACATATGTGGTACATCACCACCAATGCAACTCAGAATGGCACTGAAAACATGTTTCACAGTTAACTATCTTTCTCTAAAAAGACTTCTAGAAAAAGGTAATCTACAACCTCCCTACAAAATTTGCTACAGCAAATAATTTTTCTAATAAGTCTTCTTAAAAGCCATTCTAATCTTCCTGCTCTAATCTTCATCAGTTACAGATAATTTAAAAAATATCATTTAAGGAAGTATTTTCCAATAATTATTAATTGAAATAACCCCTATCCTCAAACTATTCTTCAATCTACTTACCATCTCATCCCATTTTTCAAATGTTCCCAAACTAGTTAATACACAAGAAACAGGGCTCTTATACAGCCAGAAAAGCTTTTTAAAAGTAAAATTTTACTTGGAACACTTTAAGGTAGAAAACACAAATAATTTGGTGGGAAAACAAGGAATTTGAAACTCTATCCCAAATAAACTATACCTGTAGCAATCTTAGTTTTCGTC
>NW_004444077.1:4101634-4102652 GCF_000243295.1 Trichechus manatus latirostris
TAACTAATCCACAGACTTTATTCAAATTTTGTCAACTGCCCCACTAATGTCCATTTTCTGGACCAGGATCCAATCCAAGAACACACATGACAGTTTAGTCTCAGTCCTCCAAGGAGCAGATGCCAAAATGGGATTAAAACCCCAAGGATTTTAATGAGGGAAAATGGGGAAGTAGCTGGTAAAGACTGGGAGAGCCTCAGACTTCGAGTCTGACACTGAGTGAAGGAGGGAGGGAAAGCTGGGTAGATGCCTCTTAGACTGCCATGCAGTCTGAGGAAGAAGGCTCAGCAAGGCCTCCAGTGAGTCCTTGATCCAATCCCTTGTCTCCCAGGAACAGGTCTGCTTTAGTATCTCTGCCATCCTCAGTCATTGGCTGGAAGCAGCCCATGAAAAGTGTTGCCTCCATGCAAAAGGATTTCAGATGGCAGCAGCTGGGGAACTTGGCTAATTACACTCCAAGTACATTCTCAGGTTGCCAAGGTTGTCATGTCCCCTTTGTCTCCTCTAATCTGGAACAGTTCCTCTGTCTTTGCCTTTCTTTTCAACGCCTTGACATTTTTGTAAAAATACTAGCCAGTTATTTTGTTGAATAACTCTCAATTTGGATTTGTCTGATTAGACTCAAGTTATGTGTTTTGGGCAAAACTAACAAAGAAGTGATCACACGCCTCTCTCAGCACATCAGATCAGGAGATAAACTATGTTGATAGTGATGTATACTGATTAACATGGTGTCTACTAGGTTCTCCCCTGTAATGTTACTACTTTTCCCTTGGAAAATTGTAAGTATCTGGTGGACAGATAATTTGAGGTTATGTAAATATCCTGTTTCTCATGATACTTTTGCCCACCAAGTTTAGTATCCATTGATGATTCTTGCCTAAAACAATTACTGTTCATCAAATGGAGATTTTTCTATCTTCACTATTCATTCTACACTTATCAGTTGGAATTCTACTTAAGGAAGAACTTTCCCTGTTTCCCTAGTATTCATTTATTCAATTACTTATTCAAATCA
>NW_004444077.1:4103406-4104610 GCF_000243295.1 Trichechus manatus latirostris
AGGAGAGTGCGCAAAGCCACAAGCTTGTAAGACCGAGGAGTAGCCTCCGCACTAAGCTGGAGGGTCTGGGTCGGGACGTACCTCCTTGCCTGGGCGCTTTTTACAGCCGCCAGCCCGACCCAGGCCAGGGCCCGCGACTTGCCGAGGCCACCACGGGCTGCGCTGTTAGCGACGCTGCGCCTTCACGGAATCCCCTCCTGCGTAAGCACACTCATAGCTCCTGAGCCTCTGGAAGTCGTGCACGCCCAGGGCTGCGGGGAAGCCAAGGCGTCACTCACCTGAGAATGGGGAGCCGGAGTAAGGAACTGGACCCCTGAAGAAGCACGACCGGACAGCCACAGCCACTCAGCTTCTAAACAGCCGTTTGTGCGCCTGCGGGGCGGCCATCGCCGAGCCATCGTCACTTCCGTCATTCAAACCGCCCGCCAATGGCGGGACCAAACCGCGGGAATCGGCCAGGTCCCGCCTCCCCCGGGGGCCGCCGGGAGGGCCGCGCGGAGTTAAAACCCCTCTTCATGTGTACGCGTACTAGCGCGCGCTAGTCCCTGCGTAGAGGCCCATTATTTCTCATAGAGAAGGTGCCTTTGAAGTTTTATTTCTCTCAAAGAGCTTATGTCATCAGGAGACAGATTTAGAAGGGTGAAGTCATTTGTCCAGAGCCATGAGGTCATAAGGCCCCATCGTGAAGATTTCTTAGGATATATATATACCTTCGTGTAGTGACTACACAATTCATTGGTGCTATTGTACTGCAGTTTCTGATAGCTTTCACTTAAGGCCTCCAACTTTTAGCAGTGAACCGTATCATATTACTCTGTGCCTCCAGAGGTCCCAGACACCTAGAACATGCCAAGAATTTATCTACTGTAAGTAACCTATATTCAGAGAGGAGATGAGCACAGGTTCATATTTACTGAGCACTGAATCGACTCGGGTTTTTTTTTTTTTGTGGGGGGGGAGTTATGTGCCAGGAGCCCTGGTGGCGGAGTGGTTAAGCGCTGGGCTGCTAACCAAATGGTCGGCCAGCAGCTCCTTGGAAACCCTATGGGGGCAGTTCTACTCTGTCCTATAGGGTCCGTGTGAGTTTTAATCGACTTGTTGGCAATGGGTTTGGTAGTTTTGGATTATGCCCCAGAAGTCCCCGGGTGATGCAAACAGTTAAGGTGCATGGCTGGTAACACAAAGTTTGGAGGCTTGAGTCCAC
>NW_004444077.1:4106055-4107970 GCF_000243295.1 Trichechus manatus latirostris
TGTTATTTCTATTGTAACAGCACTAGATGACTAAGACACCCCTGGAACATCCAGTGATGTCCACCAAGCAGATGAGTACAACTGGGCTAGTCCATGGATTTGGGTTTTTTTGTCATATGGGTAATAACCAAAGCTATAGTAGTGGATGAGATCATTTAGGGAGAATTTGCAGAATGGAAAGAGCAATGAACTAAGGACAAAACTCCCAGGAGCACCGAAACTTTAAGGAGTTAGAGGAAGGAACAATCAAGTACATGAAGAAGATATAGTGAGACCTCACCTCAGTCTTACAGACCAGAAAGCTGAGTTTCAGAAAGGTTCAGTGACTTGGCCAAAAGCACATGTGAGTGAAGGGCAGAAGCAGGACTAGAATTCATATCTCCATCCCAAATACTAGGACTTCTTCTTGCCTCCATTCACTCCCATTTCTGTGACAATTATCCTGATAAATAATTGTATTCATTCTGTACCTACTCTGCAGCATCCTCAAAACAGACTCAGAGATACCCTCCCATACCCAGCAAAAGTTGTACCCATTATTTTATGCCTTGGGCTAGGTTTAGTGCCCAACAATGTGTTCCAAAAGCACCTTCCACATTCCCTATTTGGGTACTTATCAGTCCATATTGAAATCAGCAGCTTATGGGGCATCTCTTGCAATAGACTCTGAGTTCCTCAAGAACAGGGAATGCATTTTGTTCAGTTGCCTGGCACATAAACCCATTGCCATCGAGTTGATTCCAACTCATAGCAAACCTATAGGACAGAGCAGAACTGCCCCATAGGGTTTCCAAGGAGCGGCTGGTAGATTCGAACTGCTGACGTTTTGCTTCTCAAATATTTCTTGAATGAATGAATGAATGAATTATATGCTCCACTTCCCCTGCCTGCCCCCTGGGGCTGAACTTGTACAATTGGGAGATGCTGAATTAAGGCTTCTTCTGTTTCTAATAGGAGGCAGTGGAGAATCAAAGAAAGTACAGTGGGCTTAGATTCAGAGTATCGTTTAGTTTAGTATCCTAGCTCTGACACTTTCTGTGAGACCTTTAGCCAATGAGCCTTAGTTTCTGTTTTAGTTATCTATTGCTGACAACCAAACCACCCCAAAAACTTAAAGGCTTAAAATAGCAACCATTTTATTATCTTTTTCAGTGTGGTGGGTTGAGTGACTTCATTTAGGTGGCTCTTTTCCACGTTATCTTGGCTGGGACTTGCAACCATCTAGGGGATTGATTGTGCTGAAATGTCCAAAATGGATCACACAAATGGCTGGCAGTTGATGCTGCCTGTTAGCTGAGAACTCAGCTGGAACTGTTGACCAGAGCACCTACATGTGGCTTCTCCATGTGGCTTGGACTTCTCACTGCATGGTGGCTGAGGTCAGACAGGGAGCATCCTAAGAGTGAGCACTGAGAAGGAAAATAGAAGTTGCAAGTTATTTTAAAGGCAAGGCCAAGAAGCTGTAGTAAGTTCTGCCACATTTTATTGTTTAAGCAGCATAGGCCTAGCCCAGATTCAAGGGAAGGGGAAATCACTCCATCTCTCAATGAAAAGAATGACAAAGACTTTGCAGCCATCTTTAATCCACCAGTTTCCTTAGAAGTTCTTGCCCGGCCATCTTCACAGGGTGGTGGTGATACTCAAAAGGTATAAATCATAAGAAAATACTTTTTAAACTTTAAAGAGATACACACAAGAGATATTGGGTAGTTACCAGCATTTCTAATACTTTCCTCTCCTCCGCTGGCACAGACCCAGCCCTCCAGGTCACAGGCATGTAACCCAGACTGGACAAACCATAGTTCTCCATCTCTCTGGCCATTATGATTGACCCTAGGATGGTGTTATGGATTGAATTGTATCCCCCAAAATGTGTGTCAACATGGCTAGACCATGATTCCCAGTATTGTGTGAT
>NW_004444077.1:4109161-4120554 GCF_000243295.1 Trichechus manatus latirostris
TGGAGCTGACGCCCTGAATTTGGACTTGTAGAATAAATTTCTCTTTGTTAAAGCCATCCACTTGTGGTATTTCTGTTATAGCAGCATTACATGACTAAAACAGTCCCCTATAAACTGGTCTGACATACAGCGAGGAGTATAAAGCGAATCCTGACAGTGTTCATGTCTCTGAATCTAGCCATCCCTGAGGTCAGCATCACCCCTGTCCACTCTGTACCTTATTGACAGGAGCCCTTAGAGCCCCTCTTTTTTTTTTTTTGCATAAACTGCTTTGAGTGAGTTTCTATTATTTGCTAACTGAAAGAGGTTGTAGATTTACACTTAAAATCTCATAGACAAACACCATCTGCATAGTATAGAATAGTGGTTAAGAGCTTGGACCTAGAGTCCAACTACCTGTATTTAAATCTCTGGCTTACCCACTCTGTGACTTGGAGCTAGTTACTGAACCTCCCTAAATGTCATTTCCTCATCTTTAAAAAGGACGTAGTAAAAGTACAGTCATGTGTTGCTTAATGTCCACTATATGTTCTGTGACATAGGATGTTATGTGATTTGGATGTTGTGTGAACACCATATTATATACAAACAGTTCCTGGATTATGAATGTCCAACTTACGTGAAACCCGTAGTTATGAACAAACACCCTTAAAGCCTATTATATTAAAAATTTGAGGAACATTCAATGGTTCATAATAACAAACAGGTGCTACTTTGCGATGTGCATCAAAATATTATTGCTGTATTATTATGTTAAAGATGTTTTATTGTATCTGAAAGTGTTTTTTTTAATTTTAAAATCTAACTGATGTTAGATATGAACCGTACCTAACTCTTCCGACTTAACATACAAATTCAACATAAAGACAGTTAGGAACAGAACTCATTCGTAATCCGGGGTCTGCCTGTATAACATTATGGGACCACAGACATATATGCGGTCAGATGTTGCCTAAACAGATGTTATGTGGTGCATTACTGTACTCAAAACTTTGTTGTAAGGTAAAGCAATTAAGACAATACTTGACATATAGTGTTCAGTAAGTGTTATCTTTTTTGGCTTTCATTTTACTACATTCATTTTAGACTTTGTTGTTGTTGTCAGGTGCTGTCAAGTTGGTTCTGACTCATAGTAACCCTAAGTACAACAGAATGAAACACTGTCCAGTCCTGTGCCATCCTCACAATTGTTGCTATGTTTGAGCCCATTGTTGTAGCCATTGTGTTAGTCTATCTCGTTGAGGGTCTTCCTCTTTTTTGCTGACCCTCTACTTTACCAAGCATGATGTCCTTCTCCAGGGACTGGTCCCTCCTGATCCCATGTCCAAAGTACGTGAGACAAAGTCTCACCATCTTCACTTCTAAGGAGCATTCTAGCTGTACGTCCAAGAAGGAAAAAAAAATTAAATGTATTTATTGGTGTTTTGGGTTTAATTTTTAATTATGTTAAGTCCTTTTGTACATTATAAACTTAGGGAGAGGCATGTATGTTTAGATTCTATTATTGTTAACACACCGGGAATGAGCATTTATAGTCATAGTCAGTAATGACAATAATGTGACCTGGTCCCTCTTCAAAATGCAACTGAAGCCAGTTAGGATTGGAGCAGTTGAAGTTTCTCTGATGGTAACATTTTCACTGCTGAATTCACTTTAATTTTTATCCACATCCAATATGAGAGACTGACATTAAAATAGGGGGAGGGGAAGCCCTCAAGAATTCTCATGTATAAAATCCAGAAAAATGGGATCTCTGCAAGAACAGAAGTAATTGAAGAACTTCCACCTGACCATCTGATGCCAACTGCCCTCTCTCTCTGGCATAAACACCACAGGAGCTTAACAAGAGTAACAGTGTCTCAATAGGATAATTTAATGCTTTGATCATGAGTGAGATAAGTGTGCCCAGCAGGAGAGGAAAGATGGGCTGAGGAAAACTTTTAAAAGCTGTAAATGTATATTTTTTAATGTGTGTGGGTAGAGGAAGAGGGGAGTTGAGACATTTATTTAAAGAGAGATATGAGAAGAATTAATGGGGAAATTAATTGGTCTTGTTGCATCTTTTCAATCTTTTTCAGCACATTGCTAATCTAATATTTCATTAATATTAGTAATATTTATTAAGCCATAAGTGTGTAGACTGTGAATTACATGCTTAAAAAGACAGGGAAGTCCGTAGGACTATACAACATAAAGAATGAACCCTAATAAGAACTGTGGACTTTAGCTGATAATAATGTATAGATATTGATTCATCTGTTAAAACAAATGAACCACAGGAATGCAGGATGTTAATAGGAGAAACAATGTGCAGGGGTAGGGAGTTTGGGAACTCTCTGTACTTACTGTACAATTTTTCTGCAAACCTAAAACTGCTCTAAAAATAAAGTCTATTAAAAAAAGGGGGGGGGAGGTAAAAAAAAAAAGATAGGGATGGCTAGGTGAAAAGGAAAAGCAAAGGGAGAGAGTTTACAACCCACAAAGGTACGAAGTAGCTGGAAGGCTGGGGTAGGGTGGTGAAGAGTTTTGCACTTGCAGTCAAAAGATGTGAGTTTGAACATCTACTTGACCAACAGTTAACCTTTCTGAGGCTCACTTCCTGTATCTGTAAAATGGGCAAAATAACACCCAGCATTTATTGGGTACTCGATGTGCCAAGAATATTAATACCCATCCTATCTTATAGAGCAGTTGTAAAGATCAAATTTTTTAAAAGTAAGTTGTAAAGACCAAGTAGAAAAACTTGTAAATATCCTACATTAAAGCATGTGAATAACTATAAAGGATCATACTATGATTTGGCCACCAGTACAGAGTTGGGCAAGTAACTTCCACACTACAATTTCTTTGTTCCTGCCATTTGATTGGCTTTAATTGATCCAGCTTTTATAGAATAAGGCTCAGCACTATTTGGTTAGAGTTCTTGTCATCTAAAAGTATTTCCATTTACCTGTGGGCATATCAGTTATCAAGGAGCCCTGGAGGTGCATTGGTTAATTGCTCAGCTGCCAACCACAAGGTCGGCAGTTTGGACCCACTAGCTGCCCCATGGGAGGAAGATGTGGCAGCCTGCTTCCATAAAAGATTTATAGCCCTTGTGGCGACCATGCTTTAGGGGAACATCTAGCTCAATTGGCATAACATAGTTTATAAAGAAAATGTTCTACATTCTACCTTGGCGAGTAGCATCTGGGGTCTTAAAAGCCTTTGAGCAGCCATCTGAGATACTCCACTGGTCTCACCCCTTCGGGAGCAAGGGAGAATGAAGAAAACAAGATACAAGGGAAAGATTAGTCCAAAGGACTAATGGACCATAACTATCATGGCCTCTACCAGAACTGAGTCCAGTACAACTAGATAGTGCCCGACTACCACCACTGACTACTCTGACAGGGGTCACAATAGAGCTGGAGAAAAATGGAGAACAAAATTCTAACTCACAAAAAAAGACCAGACTTACTGGCCTGACAAAGACTGGAGAAACCCCAAGAGTATGGCCCCCAGACACCCTTTTAGCTCAGTAATGAAGTTACTCCTGAGGTTCACCGTTCAGGCAAAGATTAGACAATCCCATAAAACAAAGTGAGACTAATGGGGCACAACAGCCCAGGGACAAGGACTAGAAGGCAGGAGGGGACAGGAAAGCTAGTAATAGGGGACCCAAGGTCAAGAAGGGAGAGTGTTGACATGTCGTAGGATTGTTAACCAATGCCATAAAACAATATGTGTACTAACTGTTTAATGAGAAGCTAGTTTGTGCTGTAAACCTTCATCTAAAATACAATAAAAAAATTAAAAAAAAAAAAGATTTACAGCCTTGTAAATCCTATTGGACAGTTCTACCCTGTCCTATAGGATCACTATGAGTCGGAATCAATCCACAGCAATGGGTCTTTTCAGGTTTTTATATCCGTAATCTACACCATTGCTACCCAAGTGTGGCACAAGAGCCATCAGCATCAGCATCACCTGGTTGCTTGTTAGAAATGCAGACTGTCAGACCCCTCCCCCAGACCTGCTGAATCAGAATCTGCATTTTAACTAGATACGCAAGTAGTTCATATACACTTTAAAGTTAGAGAAGCACTGCTCTCGAAACAAAGCTCCATGTGAGGCAAATTTAGGATAGAGTAATTTATTTCCAAATAGGAATAGAAAAGGGGAGGTACAGAGAGATCAGATAGCTGATTAAGTGGCAGAGGGAGACCACTACACCATCTAAAATGTGGATAGTGGTTCCTTTTACTAACGTAGACCTGGGACACCTATGATGTATGTCAGTGGTGTGGTGGAAAGAGTATACTGGACTTAGAATTCTTTTCCTAGCTCTGCCACTTACTAATTTAGAAAACCCATTACTCTGAGACTCAATTTCCTCATCTGTAAAATGGGGATTATAATATCAACAATTTATGTGAAAGCCCAAAGCATTGAATCAGGAACCTGTTGTTCCTCTCATCTTCCTTGTCGGAGCGTGTCAAGAAGAGTAATAATATGATGGATTACTGTTACTGTCTTTATGGTGCACCATATTTCTCTTCACTGGAGATCTCACCCAGAAACCTGCAATGTCTGTGCATCTTAATAAGATGGTAATTACCCACTTGTAAGTATTTTGGCCACATTATATTCATTCATTCATTCATTAAATTTTTATTGAGCGTCTACTAAGTGCCAGGTATTCTGGCTGAGGGTACAGTGATTAACCAGTTATTGAAGATACAATAATGCACTTGATGGACATGATCCCACCCTCAAAAAGGCAGTACAGACATGTGACCAGGCTTTTATGATACCAAATGCTAACTGCGATAGCGTGTTTATTCCTCTCACATCTATATACCCAGGCCAGTGTCCTGCTTGAGCTAAAGTGGGGTTCCAACAAGACGGGTGAACTGACGAGGTGACCACCAAAAGTCTGTGGGCTTCCTGAAGACTGGGATTACATCCGTCTTCATCAGTTTCTGAGTACCTCCTACATGCCAAGTCTTTTTCTAGATGCTACAGTAGTGAAGGAAACCCTGGTGGTGTAGTGGTTAAGAGCTATGTCTGCCAACCAAAAGGTCAGCAGTTTGAATCCACCAGGTGCTCCTTGGAAACCCTATGAAGCAGTTCTTTGTCCTTTACAGTTGCTATGAGTCAGAATCGACTCATCAGCAACAGGTTTTTTACAGTAGTGAAAAAGATGAAGACCTTGCCCTGAAGGAGTTTAGTTTAACTCTAATGGATCTTTTGTTTTTGTTTGCAATTCTGTCTTGTTATTGTCCACAATGCTGTTTACCCAGGATTTAGTGTAGTGCCTGGCATAACAGGTATTGAATGAATGGAAAAGAGAAAAACCTTCATGAAAAGAACTCATTTAAAGAAAAGAGTCATGCATAATAAGATTGACCCACTTTAGTTGTAAGAAGAGGGTGATGATTCTGAGTAGAGACAGCTGGAAGCTATCCCTGGATTCCTAGTCCAGTCCCATCCCATGGACCTGGGTCTGACTTCTGTGGGGAGAGGGGACTAGACATAAAAATTGAAAGAGCCATTTTATTAAATTTGAACACATTGGGGAATGAGCAGCATTCCTGGAGTGTATCACAGAAAGAACAGGGGTGTTCACCTTCCCTTTCCCACAGACAGACTTGGTACTTTGGAGCTAAAAGAAAATAGCAGTGTTGCCTAGAAGAATGGATGAGGTCGTTGACTGGGGATATTTCTGGGAATACCCAGAGATATTTGGAGAGAGCACTTTGCAAGAGGTTAAGTTCCTGTGTCAGAAAGTGAATCAAAGAACCAGTGAAAGGTGAATGATTATTGTTAGCATGATTCTATATGCATGCACAGGCTGGATGTCTGGGGCACTTGGTATTTACATATGATATGGGAGGGGTTTCAGAAGATTCTTAGTCTTTCACACACTAGTGTAAACTAGTTTATCAACTAGTAGAAGTCCAACATAGGGAAAAGATTACAGTTTTTGATGGGACTGATTGCTCTTCCATAATGTAATATAATGTAATTGCCTCCACGATGAGATCTGATACAATGTAATCACCTCCATGATGAGATCTGCTATGAGCAGCCAATCATTTGGAAGGGGAATTTCCTTGAGGGGTGTGGCCTGAATCCAGTATATAAATGGATGTTCCAGCAAGGCTCACTCTCACTCTGGATCCTGCATCCAACTCATCATCCTCTGACCTCCGGTTCTTGGGACTTGAGCCAGCAGCCTGCCATCTGACCTGCTGATTTTGGGTTTGTCAGCCTCTGAAACCACGTGAGTCAGGAGAAGTCTCCAGCCTGATGCCTGACCCATGCATTTGGGACTTATCAGCCTCCACAACTATGTGAGCCATTTCCTTGAATTAAATCACTCTATATGTATTTATATATATATATGCATTTCACTGGTTTTGCTCCTCTAGAGAACCCAGCCTAAAACAGGAAGTTTTCCACGATTTGCTGAGACTTAAAGATGAATACCACCACCAGTTGCTGTTGAGTCGATTCCCACTCGTAGCAATGTGTGTCAGAGTCAAACTATGCTCCATAAAGCTTTCAATGGCTGATTTTTCTGAAGTTGATCACCAGGCCTTTCTTCTGAAGAGCCTGTGGGTGGACTTGAACCTCCAACCTTTTCAGTTAGCAGCCAAGTGCCTTAACCCTTTGCATCACCCAGGGACTCCTAAATATGAATAGAAATTGGTAAACACTTGAATACAGGCATCATGTCTTTTGCTTCTTTGAATCACCAACAGGCACTGAGGTAAGTATACTACATGTTTAAATCCCATAACTCACAACATCCCTATGCAGTAGGTACTACTATTAACCTCATTTTACTCATGAAAACACAGAGACTCGAGGAGGTCTCACACTAGGAAGTAAGGGCAGTGGACTTCAAAGTTAGGACTTTTTTATTCCAAAGTCAAACACATAAGCTCGATGCTATGATACACAACTTGCGATCAACTCCTCAGTACTAGCCTCCTATTTCTAGATCTTAACTTCCTAGAATCAGTTTCACTTGTTGCTCCCCAGAGTCGTTCTTGTTAGGTTATTTTGTCTGTCAAACTTCCTCCCTCTCAGTACCTCCACACACCTGCTTCAGGCCACGGACACTCATCTCTGTGTGGTTCTCTTCAACTGCCTCCCTGCATTTTTATTGACCCCTTCTGCCTATCTCCTTACTGAGGATGTTTGACCCTCAGTTCTACCCTAAACATTCTGTCTGACCTTTCTCAAAAATCTTAAAGCCTTCCTCTTGAAGCTAGTGCAAGAGTTGTGAAGTACATGAAACCCCTCCATTTTTTCACATACAACTCAGTACTTCACAGTATAAAATCACAATATTATGGATGTGTAAAGTGTGTGGGATTTGTTGCTCCTTATTAGTGTGGGATTGATGTTGTGTGACTCCAAGGGTTGCTCTCATCTTCCTAGCATGCCTGCTGCGGTACTTGCTTTTAATGTGAGCTTCTTGATGGAAGGATGATTCCTAACAGCGTCAAGCCAAGTATGTGCTTGACAAGTAGTGGGATAAACATGCCCTTCCACTCATTTCCATACATCAAAAACCTGCCCATCTTTCAAGGCTAATGAAGTCTTAAAAATTTTAATGTCTACCATTTTATTGAGCCTTAAATTGCCCAATGTTACACAGCTCTAGTGACAAGTTTTTCACCCAGATATTTCTGACACTGAAGTCTATACTCTTCTCATTCCTCTTTTTCACTCCACTGTATTCCACTCCACCCCAATGACTCAATAAATATTTACTGAGTACTTCTGTGAGCTGTGCTCTGTATTTTCTGAGTTTCTCTTCCAGCCAGCAGTAATCTGTCTATATCCTGAACTTTCTCTGCTCAACATCAATAGCACCTTCTTCCTAGTTTTATAATTATTTTATAACATGCTGCATCCTCTGGTAGACTGCCTTGAAACACCTTGAAGAAAACCACCACATCTAATTTATCTTGCACTCCTATGATATTAGGTAGAGCACAGTATTTGAGCTACAGGTAGTCTTTAACACATATCTGACGAACAAGTGAAAAAAATGTATGCACTCATGAATATTAGCCATTAAACCATTTATCAGGTCTGTGTTCAGATAGATGATCTGATAACATGCTCTAGCTTCAAAAATAACTCTGGGCTTTAATTTACTGGGGAGGAAGGGAATCTGTTTTTCTATTATGTCTGATGCAATAAACCTTTAACTGTAAGAATGTCTTCCTGTTGGTACTACTTTTTACTTGTTCCTAGATTGATTCCAACTCATGGCACTTACTGACCTAATTTTCAAACCAAATCAGTTGAGAATGGTTTTATTACCATTTCAGCTTTGCACCACTCATTATAGAACCACCTTTTCTGGAGCTCCCAGAGCCCCCTCCAGTGGGTCCATCTCGCTCAGACCATCCCTGTGGGCTTCACATATGGACTCATGTCAACCTTGCTCTGTTAGACACAACCCTTATCCAATTTTTGTGTGACGAGATCTTATATCCGATAATACCTTACAGGTTTCACATTCCTGTGCTCTTTTTCCCCCTTTTTCTTTCTCTCCCCTCCCATTTTTGTTCCTAAGACTTCACTATTGGAATTTTCCCCAAGCCTCTCCAAGAGAGATCTACTCATCCTACACTCTGTCTCCTCAGCTTTCACTGAAGAGCCCAAGTATTTCATAACCTACCTCCTGATATCATTAAGCCACCAGGCCCAGCTCAGACGAAGGGTGTTCCTTTTCAGTATATGTCACTCTTTTACCTTCAACACATCACAGCACACCATTCTTAGGGAGACGTAAAATAACAAACAAAAACTATGGTTTACCAAGTGTCATGGATTGAATTGTGTCCTCCAAAAATATCTGTCTACTTGGCTAGGTCAGTATTGTATAATTATCTACCATTCTGTCATCTGATGTGATTTCCCTGTGTGTTGTAAATCCTATCACTATGATATAATAAGATGGATTAGTGGAAGTTACATTGATGAGATCTACAAGATTAGATAGTGTCTTAAGCCAATCTCTTTTGAGATATAAAAGAAAGAAGCAAGCAGAGAGACATGGGGATTTCATATTATCAAGAAAGCAGCACTGGGAGCAGAGTGCATCCTTTAGATCTGAGGTTCTGGTGCAGAGAAGCTCCCAGACCAAGGGAAGACTGATGATAAGGACCTTCCTCCAGAGCCGACAGAAAAAGCCTTCCCCTGGAGCTGGTGCCCTGAATTCGGACTTCTAGCCTACTGGACTGTGAGAGAATAAACTTCTCTTTGTTAAAGCCATCCACTTGTGGTATTTCTGTTATAGCAGCACTACATGACTAAGACACCAAGCATTTCACTGGTAGCAGAATTATCACCATCATCCCTTTTCTACAGATGAGAAAGCTCATGCTCAGAAAAGCTAAATAGCTTGCTTGGTAGTACACATCTTGTCAATGGCAAGAGTGAGATTTAATCCCTTCCTTGTCTTTTGACCTGAAATCCAAGGCTCTTTATGCTAGTTCAGATGCATACTAACATGTTAAAGGGAATTACCTTTCGGCCCTGGGAAGTTTTGTATTCTCTTCCTTCAAGAAATATGTTTCACTTTTATTATATCTGCCTCTGTATGGAGATATTATTCCTAGATAGACTATTGCAATTCTTAAGGAAGCATTTTTGGAACTCATGACCTCTGCTCTCCACCCTTGGAATAACCAGGGCTCCCTGGTGAGGCACTTCATCTGGACTTGCCTTTATGGCTGACTTCCCACAGCTGACCCTCCTAACCCAGATCCTGCTATGAAATTAATCGACTCTGAGTCTCATTCCTTAGGATAGCTGAGTTCAAACTAAAGGGTTCACATCAGGCCACTCCTCCTAGGTACAGGTTTGCATTTTAAGGAGGGTCTTAAAATCCTTAACACAAGGAAGTGAATAATGGGTCTGTTTCAGCCACTTTCCTTCCTTTATATGGTGGTGGCAGGACTAGTAGTAGGAGAAGAAGGTGAGGCAAACACTCCCTGTATGGGCATTTGCTATTTCAACTCCTACTGGGGAACATGTGAGGAGCCCTGGTCGTGCAGTGGTTAAGCGCTTGCCTGTTAACTGAAATGTTGGCAGTTCGAACCCACCAGCTGCTACGTAGGAGAAAGATATGTCAGTCTGCTTTCGTAAAGATTTACAGCCTTGGAAACCCTATGAGGCAGCTCTGCTTTGTCCTGTAGAGCTGCTATGAATCAGAATACACTCAACAGCAACAAGTTTGTTTTTGGTTTTGGGGAAAACATGGTGGAAATTATAATGTTTGTCACTAGAGGGCGGATTAGCCACATTTTGGAATGTTTGCTGGTAATTGAGATGGGATGGGATTTTTTTTTCCTTCTCTCCCAAATCCCCCTGCATTAGACAAGAAAGGAGAGAGACTGGGGTCACTAGAAATAGAAAAAGCAAAGGCACTTCATTGATATTGATGAGAGGGTTCCCCCCAACACTTTCTTCTCCAAGAGTATGCGGCATAATAGGCCTGCCCTAGGGAAACAAACAGCACACCAGGTATTAACAGCCCAGTATTTAGTGAAAGGAGCCCTGGTTGCACAACGGTTAAGTGTTTGGCTTCTAACCAAAAGACTGGAGGTTTGAACCCACCTAGCTGCTTCATGGAAGAAGAAAGCCCTGGTGATCTGCTTCTGTAAAGATTACAGTCAAGAAAAAACCCTATGGGGCAGTTCTACTCTGTAACATGGGGTTGCTATGAGTTGAAATTGACTCCACAGCACCCAATAACAGTATGTATTTTATTTGATCTTTCTATTGTTCTTTAGAGGAAGGTTTACCGAGCAAATTAGTTTCTCATTAAACAATACACATACTGTTTTGTGACACTGGTTGCCAATCTCACAAGATGTCGACACTCTCCTTTCTCTGCCTTGGGTTCCCCACTACCAGTTTTCCTGTCCCCTCCTGCCTTCTCATCCTTGCCCCTGTGGTGGTGTGTACCTTTAGTCTTGTTTTGTTTTATGGGCCTGTCGAATCTTTGGCTGAAGGGTGACCCTCAGGAGTGCCAACAACAGTATTTAGTAACTGTTATGTGTCAGAAAAGGGAGTCCGTGTGTGGTGCAAAAAGTTAAGCACTGCAAAAGGTTGGCAGTTCGAACTCATCCAGAGGCACCTGGGAAGAAAGGCCTGGTGATTTGCTTCCAAAAGTTCACAGCCTTGAAAATCCTGTGGAGTGCAGTTCTACTCTGCAACACACGGGGTCGCCATGAGTCAGAATCGACTCTATGGCAACTGGTTTGATTTTTTATTTTTTTATGTGACAGGAACCTTGCTACACATTTTACCTACATTATCTTTGATCCTCACGGCAGCCTTCTGAAGCAACTTTTTTAAATCGTTAATTTACAGGT
>NW_004444077.1:4127605-4143124 GCF_000243295.1 Trichechus manatus latirostris
TAATTGCTTCATGTATGATATAGGGCCTGCTCTTTTCCAGTAAGACTATTGAGACCCTAAAGAATAAGGACTATTTCATTTTATAACACTGTAATTTTTCAGTGCCATAAAACAATGTTTTACAAACTTTGCATAGGAATCACTTGGGTGAGGAATCATGTTAAAATGCAGACTCTTATTCAGTAGGTCTGAGATTCTGCATTTTGAGAAGCTCTCAAGTGATGCTGATACTACTGGTCCATGGATCACATTTTGATGAACAAGGTTATAGCACATTAATTTCACTCTCACAGCAAGCTTATGAGGTAGGTGGGATAGATATTATCCCCATTTTACAGATAAGACATCTGAGGAGCAGGGAGTTAAAAGTAGCTTGCCCAAGATCATATAGCTAGGAAGTGATGGAGCTGGATTCCCCCATGGTGTTTGCTTCTGGCAACCTCTTCTTCCTTTGTACAGTAAGGTATAAAAAGGCAATGGAGACAGGTTCTATAAGGAATTGCTTGAGGCTCCAGAGCAGTCTAGGGGCTAAGACCAAAATCTTCTCTTTCCTCTTTTGATAACCACGACTCAGGCAGTACACTTTAGATCGGCATCATCATGAACAAGAACTTTATACTAGAGGGTCATTTTGACACTCTCTCAATGACTGCAAAATAAATTTTATCCAAGATACTTATTACTTTAAATCCAGTCGTTCTCAATCCTGGCTCACCTGTAGCACTTGAACACATAAATACCTGGGCTCTACCATAAAGATATAGGAGTCCTGGTGGCACAAATGGTTAAGCACTCAGCTGCTAACTGTAAGGTTGGCGGTTCACGGGAGAAAGACCTGGCGATCTGCTTCCGTAAAGATTACAGCCAAGAAAACCCTATGGGACAGTTCTACTCTGTCACATGGGGTCGCTATGAGTTGGAATCAACTCGATGGCATCACCAACAACCATAAAGATACTGAGTCTGAATATCTGGAGATGGGAGGCCAGGCACCTGTGTTTTTTCAAAGCACCACAATTGATTCTGATAATCAGGGTTTAAAAAAATACTGCATACTCTCTCTCTGTCTGCCTTTCCATCCTCGCACAGCTGACTCTAATGATAGAATATCTAACATTTGTTAAGAACTCACTATGTGCCTGGCAATTGCTCAAAGTGTGGACACAGGATCAGTAGCACTGACTTCGCTGGGGAGCATGCTAGAAAGCTAGAATCTCTCAGGCCCCACTCCTACACAGCCACTGAGTCAGAACTTGCATTTTACCAAGATCCCCAGGTGATTCCTACACACACAGAGTTTGAGAAGCACAGCTTTACATGCATAGTGTCATTTCATGGAGTAATCTTTCAGATGTGAGGGCACTGAGGTCTAGGGAAGCAACTTAACTTGCCTGCGATTACATAGTAAGGACTCAAGAATCCATTCCCTTAACCAATATACTAGCAATTATCACAATTTAGTGTGCAGAAGATTTACCTAGGAGCTTATTAAAAATACTGATTCCTGCTCCATAGACATATCCAAACTCCCTGAGGGACCAAATTGCTGGGCTGAGGACTGTGGGGACCATGGTCTTAGGGAACATCTAGCTCAATTGGCATAACATAGTTTATAAAGAAAATGTTCTACATTCTACCTTGGTAAATAGCATCTGGGGGTCTCAAAAGCTTGTGAGCAGCCATCTAAGATACTCCACTGGTCTCACCCCATCTGGAGCAAGGGAGTGTGATGAGAACCAAAGACACAAGGAAAAGATTTGTCCAAAGGGCTAATGGACCACAACTACTACGGCCTCCACCAGACTGAGTC
Source organism: Trichechus manatus latirostris (assembly GCF_000243295.1). NCBI lineage: Eukaryota > Metazoa > Chordata > Mammalia > Sirenia > Trichechidae > Trichechus > Trichechus manatus. The sequence goes on from NW_004444077.1 coordinate 4,129,416, forward strand.
CAGCACAACTAGATGGTGCCTGGCTACCACCACCGACTGCCCTGACAGAGATCACGGTAGAAAGTCTCGGATAGAGCCGGAGAAAAATGTAGAACAAAATTCTAACTCACAAAAAAAGACCAGATTTACTGGCCTGACAGAGACTGGAGAAACTCTGAGAGTATGGCCCCCCGGACACCCTTCTAGCTCAGTTATGAAGTCATTCCTGAGATTCACCCTTCAGCCAAAGATTAGACAGTACCATAAAACAAAATGAGGCTAAATGGGCACACCAGCCCAGGGGCAAGGACAAGAAAGCAGGAGCAGACAGGAAAGCTGGTAATGGGGAACCCAAGGTTGAGAAGGGGAGAGTGTTGGCATGTCGTGGAGTTGGCAACCAATGTCACAAAACAATATGTGTATTAATTGTTTAATGAGAAACTTGTTTGCTCGGTAAACCTTCATCTAAAGTACAATAAAAAAAAGTTAACAAAAACATTATAGAAAAATATTGGTCCCTGGGCTTAAATTCTGATCTGACCCATCTAGGTAGTACCCTGAAATCAGCATTTTAACTCATTTGTTCCAGGGATTTTGAGGCAAGAAATCACAGGATACAATTTGCGAAGCAGCACATTGTACTATACTTATTGATGTGACTCTAGGAAGAAAACTCATCAGTGTTTCCAGAGCACTTCAAAATGAGGGCTTAGCTGATAGTAATAAAGATTTTGTCCACAGTGTTCTGGGCCCAGATCCCCTAAAAGCCCCTGGAACCAAGCCCAAGCTTTGGAAGAAAGTATGGAGGAGTCCCACGAAAGCTGAACAGATGTATCAAAGAAGGGATGTAGTTGGATACCACACACTGAGACCAGGTAAGGGAAAGATCGGGGTCTATTCAAGAACGATGCTAAAAGCTTGTTATTTTTCACAATCTACAAAACTGCACATAGGCAGGGATGTTGGTTACCTTGTTAAATTTTTATTACGATTTCATGTATAATTTAGATCACTAGATGGCTGTAACTCCTGCTAATAAATTGTGTACACCCTGAACACAATAAAAATAGCCTACACAGCAGAATCAGTCTGCTCATTGCTCAGCCCCTCGGGGGATGGCAGAGTTAAAGAACAATCAACAATAACTAGCCATGAAGGTCCAGAATTTCTCTCCTCTTGAATTTTATTTCAGCAGGATACAATTTTTGAACGTATTTTGTTTGACGTAACACTCCTCCTCTGAAGAGCTCAGGGTGCTACGCACACTCATCTACATCCCTTTCATTTGGTTATCAGCACAGTGAGGGTCAGGATGGAAGTATGAACAGGAGAACTAAGGGGAAGGAAGTAGAAAGAATAAGTAGCACTAAATTATTTTGTAAGACTCACTATTTTGAGTCCATTTATTCATTCATTCTTTTCTTGTTTGTTTTTATTTTGAAAGAATTTTAGACGTACAGAAAAGTTGTAAAATTAGTAATTAAGTTCCCATGTACTGTTCACTCAGCTTCTCCTAATATTAGCATCTTACATAACCATAGTACAATGATTAGAGCTAAGAAATTAACACTGAACTACAGACTTTATTGAAATTTCACCAGTTTTTCCACTTTTTCTGTTTCAGAATCCAGCCTGGGACCCCACATGGCATTGAGTTTTCAGGTCTCCTTAGACAACTCCAGTCTGTGATGCTTCCTCAATCTTTCATCAACTTGAGATTTTTGAAGAGTCAGATATTTTATCGGATGTGCCCAGGTTTGTCTAATGGTTTCTCATGATTAGATTGAGGTTTTGCATTTTTAGAAAACTGTATCTTTAACCAGCTCCTTGATGATTTTTAAAAAAAAAATTGTTTTACTGTGGTAAAAATATGTATAGCAAAACATTTACCAAGTCAACATTTTTTACATGTAGAATTCAGTGATATTGATTACCTTCTTTATGTTGTGCAACCCATTCATTTTTTTTGTATGTTCATTCAATACATATTCAATAACATATACTGAACACTTATTATACTCCAGGCCATTTGGTAGCTCCTTGGGTGGCAAGTAGAAGTACGTCACAGCCTTTACCCTCTCGATACCATGGCCTCCTGGAGAGCTGGGTTGGGAGTAGGAGGGAAAACACATAAACATATAAGGTTAAGACCTTAACTTAATGAAAGCTATGACTCCCCAAAATATATCTCCCTGGAATCTTTTTTTTTTTGTCTGTAATCAATAAGGAAGAAATCCAGGGCTTGGGAAAAGTGATAACAGTGATCAGTCACCATTTTTGGAATGCCTACTCAGTGTCAGACACAGCTCACGGCAACATGCAATCTTGGAATAATTATCACAGACTTACAGAGGAGGAGATGAAGCCCCGGGAAGGTAAAAAGTTTCCCAAGGTTACAAAGGGGGAAGTGGCATAATCAGGACCTAGGTTTGTCAGGCTCTAGAGCAGTGGTCTCTCTACCTTACCACCTTATCTCTATGGGTGAGAAGGTGATAAAGAGAAAAAAGAAAAATCTGTATGTGAAGAAAATTTGACAGAAAGTAACACCTCTAATGATTACTGCTGGGTTTTTAGAAATTCACTTTTATAGTATTGGATAGAGTTTGGTAATTTTCCAGATAGGTAGATGGCCTAGGCCAGGCCAGATGGGTGATTTCCTCTTAAAAGGCCTAAAGGATACTATTCTCAGCAGCCTTCTAATATGATAATGCTTCTTTTGCCCAAGGGGATTCTGGTATACAAAATAGGATACTAGATTCTGAGATAAGATCTTGTGCCATGGGGTGGATTCTGACTCACATCGACCGCATGTGAGTCAAAGTAGCATTATGCTCCAGAGGATTTTCAATGGCTGATTTTGTGGGAAGTAGATTATCAGGCTTTTCTTTCAAGATGTCTCTGGGTGGACTCGAGTCACCAACCTTCCAGTTAGTGGGCAAGTGCTTTAACCATTTGCACCACCCAGGGACTCCTCAGCACTCTCTACCACTCTTTTGTTTAGTGTTCTCTCACTAGCTTGGGAATCTCACCTCTTAGGGGCAACCAGTGCCCTCTTGCATCCCCCTGCAGCATCCTACCCAGACTTGTTTCTCAATGACAGTGTCCCAGTCTCCAAAATTTTCTCCCTTTTCCTCTGTCAAAATTGCCATGCCAGTTCCCTTGGCTGAGGACTGTGGTTGGAGAATCTGCTTAAGAGCAGTGCCTGAGGAATCTGTGGACTGACTAATTTACACTAAAGTGGAAGTGACTGGTAACCATTCAATGTGTTACCTTTTCAAGGAAATTTTGCATTTCAATCTTACCAAGGCCAATGCTTCAGCTAAGCAAACACTGGCATAATAGTGTGATATCAGGCAACATGGCTTGCCAGTGTGGGAGATGTTTTGTTAGGGAGCCTTTTCTGGTTCATTCCCAGTCCCTTCTAAACAACCTCAAGTATTTGCTAGCACTCAGCTGATACACAATTCAAATAGCCAAGCAGCTGATGGCTTCAGCACAGCAGTGGGCCACTTTCAGCAAGATAGTGTGAATCTGGGTCTCACGCATTTGAGGCTGCTTGGCAAGGAGAAAACTAGTAACTACAAGATCAAACATATAACATCAGGCTTTATGATTTCCCAAGCACTTCTACATGCATTAACATAGTTAATATTCACAAAGTTCATGATGGAGGCAGGGCATGATTAGCTCCCATTTTATGGATGTAGAAACTGAGGTTCAGAGAGGTTAAATGACTTATCTAAGGTCACGCAGTTAATTAGTGGCAGCGCTGGGTATAGGAGCCATGTCTCCCTACACCTATTCTGGTGCTTTACCTTCATGTAGTGCTGCTCCTTTAACCTCTAGCACAACCTGGACTGTGGGTGCTTGGAGTTTGGATCATACAGGACGAACGTGCAAGATGGTATGGGGTGATGTCATCAGTCCAAGCCCCCAGTGTTCGGCTCCACCTAGGACATGGCCATGGTGCTTTGCTTGCTGCAGGGCATCACCTCAGTAGCGATGTTTTCTCTATATTGGTATTCTGCATCTGTGTAGGTATTGATTTCTTTCTCAAAGGGTTCCATCTGCCTTCTATCTAATTATGTTACTAATCTTCATCCTATTCGTTTGAGGATTTTATCCCTGTTCTACAGAGGTGCGGGTTTCCAGGGTTACCAGAAATCCATAGATTGCAGCCTGTATTTGGTTTTCTTGTAAAGGTCCTTATCAGTGGAAATCTTGCTTTTTGTCATCTTTATTTTCATGGTGTATCCCTCACAACTTTTCTCTTTCGCTTTTGCTTGCAGTTAAATCTGTTAAGAACAATCCCTAAAAAGCTGCTTTGTTAGAAGATGCAAAAATAAATTATAGACACAGTGTCCTCAAGGACATTCAAACAAACAAACAAAACCTACATCAAGGCAAGTGTCATGAGGTGGAAAGTGCCCTGCTCTTGGAATCAGCAGTCCTGGGACCAGTCTCAGCCCATCAATAACTAGCTGTATGGTCCTGGGTTAGGGAGGTAATTGCTCCTGAGTCTCAGTTGTCTCACCTGTGAAAAGGGGAAATAAGAAGTGTCACACTGGTTGTGAGGATTTGATGAGATGGTTTTGTCACACAGGGCTTCTCAAACTTTAGTGTGCATAGGAATCTCCTGGGGGGAATGAGGGTTAAAATGCAGATTTGAATCAGCAGGTCTGGCGTGAGGCCCAAGATTCTGATTTCTACCAAACTCCCGAGAGATTCCAAAGTGCGGCCATGGTTGAGAACCACTGTCTAAAGAAATGTTGGCTCGGCTCCATGGCTACAGCCAGCAATGACCATCTGAACACTTAGGGGACGAGAGAATCAGAGCAGCATGCAGAAAACTTCCCCAATTCATCTTTCCTGGTATTTCAGACCTCCCACAAAGTAGTGTTTAAATGCAACATTTATTTTATTTTCTTATTACACAAGTAATGAGCAGTACTTGTGGACACAAGTCTAACTCACCTCGCAACACTTTTCTTGGCTAACATTCAGGCTGATTTACAGTGCCAGGGGCTAAAGGCTTGAAAATATCCCCAGCATCCTATCGCATAGGCAGCTACATTAAACCCAATAGCTAGGACCTGCGTGATTAGAATAATGAATGATTCCAATCTACCTGGCAGACCTGGGGGAGTACTTTAGGAGCAGGAGGAAGCCAAATTTGGGAAGCAAAAACTATATTGCAAAAATAAGAAGTTTCAGCAATTACTTACATATCAGATAAATTGTTACTTGGGATAGTGAGAAATTTGCTGTTTGAATTAGCCATGAAGTTTCATGGATTCTTGACTCAGAGAATTTGGAGCAAGTAGGCTGTAGTCGGTATTATAGCCTTCTATATTCCTGTGAACAAACCCTTCTGTCCTACCCTCAAGTGCTGAACAATCTCTAGGAAGAATTGTAGACCAGTCATGCTGTTAACCTGAGATGTTGTCATCTTCAGAGTACAAGAGCTGAAACTGCAGTACTTTATGTTTTAAAAAACACTGTTGCTTACGTTATCTCACTTGATCCTTGTGAGTGTCCTTTAAATCAAAAAATATTGTGTCCAAGGTTATACTATAAGTGGCAGAGCTGGAATACAAAACCATCTTTTGACCAATTATTTACTGCCATTTCCACAATAATATATCTGTCCTTGTTCTAGAATAGTATCCTTTCAACCCCAGACTCACATAGTCGTTGTGTGCCTTTGAGTTGATTCCAACTGACAGTGACTCTATATGACAGAGTAGAACTGCCCCATAGAGTTTCCTAGGTTGTCATTTTTACTGAAGCAGACCGCCAGGTTTTTTCTTCCTTAGAGCCACTGGTGGATTTGAACCTCCAACCTTTCGGTTAGCAGCCAAGTGCTTAACCACTGTGCCAACAAGCCTCCTTTAGAGGCTTTTAAAAAATACTGATGCCCAGGTCCTATCCCAGATCAATTAAATCCATCTGTATTTTCTTTTTCTTTTTTTTAACTCCTAGGGTGATTCTATGTGTATCTGGGAGTGAGAAATCACTGCTTCACTGCTCTGGAAGAAGTTTTTAAGACTGCCAGAGGAACTTTTTTTTTCTTCAGAAGGAAGGTATCTGTTTCTGCAGGACCAGATATTGTTGTGGTACTGATTCTTTGTATGTGTGATTTCTGGCATCTAGCCCAGGGCAGGCGCAGAGTGGGGGAAAGGAACCAAAAACTTACTGAGCCCCTGCTATGGGCTAGAATGAACAAATCTGTCTTGGAAGAAGTACAGCCAGAATGCTCCTTAGAAGCAAGGATGGCGACACTATGTCTCACATACTTTGGACATGTTATCAGGAGGGATCAGCCCCTGGAGAAGGACATCATGCTTGGTAAAGTAGAGGGTCAGCGAAAAAGAGGAAGACCATCAATGAGATGGGCTGACACCGTGACTACAACAATGAGCTCAAGCAGAACAACGATTGTGAGGATGGTGCAGTACCAGGGAGCATTATGTTCTGTTGTACATAGGGTCGCTATGAGTTGGAACTGACTCGATGGCACCTAACAACAACAACAACATGGGCTAGGTGCTCTGCTGGTCATTTAACTGCCCTATACCACAGTGATGGAGCCCTGGTGGCACCATGGTTAAGCACTCAGCTGCTAACCTTAAGGTCTTCGGTTCAAACCCCCCAGTGCCTCTGTAGGAGAAAAGACCTGGCAATCTGCTCCCATAAAGATTACAGCCTAGGAAACCCTACAGGGCAGTTCTACTCTGTCCTGTAGGGTCGCTATGAGTTGGAACTGACTCAACGGCACACAACAACATATCACAGTGAGGTAAGTATCAGTTCCTTGCTTTACAGATGAAGACACTAAAATGTATCAAAATTACATAATTCATTCAAGGTCATGCTGTTTGTAAGTATCAGGGCTGGGGTTTGAATTCACATCACATCTGCTACTTCAGAAGCCCAAGTGTGTTCCACCATGTCAGTGGTTCTAAACCCTGATGGCTGACAGTCTGATTAATGAGTCTAGAGTAAGACCCAGACATTGGTATATTTGAAAAGCCTCCCAGGTGATCCTAATCTGTAGTCGAGCCTGAGAATCACTGCCCCACACCATTCTTCCTTTCCTACATGCTCCAAATATCTGATGAACTTGAAAGATACTAGGGAAGGGCTTTCTTAGGCATGTAGACATATACACACATCAACCTACACACATCTCTCTCCCCACTTCTACACCCAAAATTAGAAGGGTCAAAGACTTTCACTGCCCAGGGAGTACTTTTTAGAGTAAGAAACCCAATCACTTAAATTCACATGTCAAGCCTTTCCTGAGAGCAGAGAATGAGGAAGAACCTGTGCCTGAGGACCTGGGTGGCTGGGTAGAGGGAGGAGGCACAGAGTTGTTAGGGAAAAGTATACAGAGTTGAGTTGGGTCCACAAAGACAAACTTGGCCATCTTAACAGTTTTGCCTGGAGTCAGTTTGCACTAGTAAGCAGCCAAGTCTTGGCAAGCAGATGTGATAATTCAGACCAAACTGTGTAGAGAATGACCTTGTAACTAGATCATCAAGAGGATTAGAAAATGCCTGATTAACACCTTGGATCCTGGCATGAGCTCTGGAAAGGGGATTAGTCCTTTTGAGGGAAATATACCAGATTTTCCCATTGGCCGAATCCCTGGCTCCACTGACCTTCAGTGAGCCCAACGTGTACCCCCAGCACTGTCTAGGATCCACTGGAGAGGTGGGTGCATTTCAGTCTCAGGTAAAGTGGTTCCTAGGCACTGCCACTGTTCCCAAAAGTCATATGAAAGTCATCCTGTTTTTCAAGATACCAGTTAAGTGCTTCGGAATTACTCCTTAGAGAGGGAGAGAACCTTGTATCTCCTCACCCATCAGTATTCCTACCGAGTTGGAAGAAAACACAGTATAATTTTTTGTATGGGTGTTTGAATTTTGTCTAAATGAAAAATTCTTCGGCAATTCCATTCAATTGGTTGCTCTCAACCTTATTTGAACCTGAGACTCATACCTCTAAATACCAGACTATAATCTGAATGTCACAACTCCCTGACACCAACCTTAAGAAAGAAAACTTAAGATACTGATTAGGTTGGGTCCAAGTTAGTTTGTTCTTGGCCAAAGATCATGTGATGACTGAATAGAGGGAGAATTTTTGCTTTAGCTAAAAATTTTGAGTCTCCTAAACCAACATTTCAGAAAGAGCCCCCTTAAGCTCTATCAATGACATTCAGATCCAATTCAAGAAGTATTAACAGTCCTAGTCAGTTGTTCATCAAACATTAACCATGCTGTTACTAAGTGCCAGGTACGGGCCTATGCACAGGGGTATGAAGATAAGCTGCTGCCTCTGCCCTAGAGGCTTCTAGTCCAGTGGGGAAACCCACAGTTTTTCCTCAGCCTCCCTGTAATGTCCGAGCAGTATTTCACCTCTGGTGTCCAGATCAGGAGAAAAAGAATAAAAGCAGCTGGCAGGGGCTGTCGCCTTTGTTAGTCCTGCATTGCTCCTTCCTCATACAGGCCAGACCCACACAAAGAATCAAACTTTAATAAGCTCAGTATGTCCATACCTCTTGAACATTTAGAGGGATTAGCTGCGGTACTTTTTGGAGCTCTTCAAGGTAGTAATAATACTTGCTGACTTCCTTTGTGGGATTATAAATTTTACCAGTAGATATGAAGTCATTTCTGACTCAAGGTGACCCCATGTGTGTCAGAGTAGAACTGTGCTCCATAGGGTTTTTGATGGCTGATTTTTTGGAAGTAGATTGTCAGGCCTTTCTTCTGAGGCACCTCTGAGTGGACTCGAACTTCCAACCTTTTGGTTAGTAGACAAGCACATTAACAGTTTGCACCACCCAGGGACTCACACCTACCTGTCTTGGCCAAAGTAACATTATCATTTTGGTGAGACTATGATCTCAGATGGAGGCCTAGTGGTGCAGTGGCTAAGAGCTATAGCTGCCAACCAAAAGGTCAGCAGTTCAAATCCACCAGCTGCTCCTTGGAAACCCTATGGAGCAGTTCTACTCTGTCTTATAGGGTCACTATGAGTCAGAATCAACTCAACTGCAATAGTTTTTTTGTTTTTTTTTTTATGATCATAGATATAGCTGAGAGATTAGGGCAGAAGAAAGTGGATGCTGTAGGTTGTTAGAAATCTGTTTCTACTCATCAGAGCAGAGTAGATTCTTCCATACATATCCTTGACCTCGTTCTCCCATGTATTTTAGTTTATTTTTATTACATGCTCCCTCCCCAGCAGACTTTCAGCCTTCCAGAGCAGGGACCACAAACTTGCTCAGCATAGGTTTGGCACACAACAGGTGTTGTCTGAATCCAGGGTTCTTTACTTTCCCCCAAAGGTTTCCACTTGGCTGCTCAAACCCATAGAAATGACATCTCTAAAAATTACCCAGGTCCTTTTTGCTGCCGTTTTCTCTGACATAAGGGTTACCAAAAAAAACCCCGTTGCTGTCGAGTTGATTCTGACTCATAGTGACCCTATAGGACAGAGTAAAACTGTCCCAAAGGGATTCCACGGAGCGGCTGGTGGATTCTAACTGTTGACCTTTTGGTTAGCAGCCGAGCTTTTAACCACTGCACCACCAGGGCTCCGTAAGGGTTACAGTGGCTTGTGAATCAGTCACATAATGTTAGAGACCTTGCTTATATGGTCTGCCAAAATATCCAAATGAAATACTTATTGAGAACTGCTGCAGGCTTGGCGCTGTGCATATGGTGCTAACCTCAGTAAAAATACTCCAATAACTGTTGCCATCAATCCAGCTGATTAAGTAAAACCATCTCCAAAAGATGCAGCTCCTCTCGTTGCACTGATTATGAGCTGCTCGCTGGTATTTCCTGATGTTCTGCTTTCCCGTCTCTCATCTGGATTTCCCCGTCCCTGCAGGTAACAGTCTTCTAACGAGGTATGTCATTTATTTTTTTTCTAATTCCCGAAACACTGTGATACAGTTAAAGCAACATTATTGGCTGCTCTGCCTTATAGTTTGGTGAAGAAGGAAATAAAGGAAAGAAGGGAGGGAGTGGGAAGAAGGAAAAGATCAGGGAGTGAGGTAAGGGAGAAAAAAAGAAAAATAGAAAGAAGGGCAAAGGAAAATAAGAAAGAAAAATAATTTGAATCCTCTTGACAGCTTGAGTCTCGCCTTATTCAAAAAGATGTTTAAATCCTTCTGAATTTCTCCTTGAAGCGAGTCCTTTGTCAGGACTTAAAACAGCGTCTTTTGTGCCTGAGACACAAGCTTGGACTCTTTCAAGATACCTATATAGATAATTTTCCTACTTAGAGTGTGTGTGTGTTTCCCTCAGTGGGGTACTTACGGCAACCACTCTGGAGTGTGAAAACCAAAGATGAGTTCTCTTCCCCGCCTCCCTGCCCCTGGACATAGGCTCTGCTGTGGTTTGTTTTTTCATTGTGAAATGGCTTATTGGGATGGCTGAGAGGAGGACAGTAATTCAGGTATTTATTTTCATGCCATTAACTAGCGAGGGTGCAAGAGGAGGGAGATAATTAACTTTCTTATTTCTGTGGTTGCTTTGTAAATTTTGAAGAAGGAAAGAAAGAAAGAAAAAAAAGACTTTCCCTCCTCTGTCCTTCCGAGCTCCCTGGATCTCAGTTCTTCTCCTTCCTGTTTCAGCCTGTGGGCCAGCCACAATTTACTTCTCTCTTCTGTGCCTTGTTCCACTCTAGATCATGCCCACTCCCAGCCCCTTAAAGCCCCCCATGTGAGAGCATTCTCTCTGTCTAGTAAGGAGGCACCCACCAGGTAGGACTTTCTATGGGGTTTGTTTGTTTTTTTAATTGTACTTTAGATGAAGGTTTACAGAACAAACTAGCTTCTCATTAAACAATTAGTACACATATTGTTTTGTGACATGGGTTACCAACCCCATGACATGTTAACACTTTCCCTTCTTGATCTTGGGTTCCCTATTACCAGCTTTCCTGTCCCCTCCTGGGCTGGTGCACCCCTTTAGTCTCGTTTTGTTGTATGGGCCTGTCTAATCTTTGGCCAAAGGGTGAACCTCAGGAGTGAATTCATTACTGAGCTAAAAGGGTGTCTGGGGGCCATACTCTTGGGGTTTCTCCAGTGTCTGTTAGGCCAGTAAGTCTGGTCTTTTTTTGTGAGTTAGAATTTTGTTGTACATTTCTCTCCAGCTCTGACACCCTCTATTGTGATCGCAGTCAGAGCAGTCACTGGTGATAGCCGGGCACCATCTACTTGTGCTGGACTCAGTCTGGTAGAGGCTGTGGTAGTTGTGGTCCATTAGTCCTTTGGACTAATCTTCCTCTTGTGTCTTTGGTTTTCTTCATTCCCCCTTGCTCCCGAAGGGGTGAGACTGGTGGAGTATCTTAGATGGCCACTCACAAGCTTTAAGACCCTACATGCTACTCACCAAAGTAGAATGTAGAACATTTTCTTTATTAACTATGTTATGCCAATTGAGCTAGATGTTCCCCAAGACCATGGTCTCCATAGGGTTATTTAGTGGTGCTCCTAACAAAAGATTAAATAAAAAGCCAAAGCACAAGATCTCCAGAAGAGAGAAGAATTGAGGCAAAATTCTTGATTGTGGAATCTTCAGTTATCAGGGCTTTAGGATGTGAGGTGTGTGTGTGTGCATGATGATAGAAAACGAGGAGGAGGTAGTGCTTGGATATTCCTGATGGTTATTTTTTCCTGATGATTTTAATTCCACTTCCTCCACATCCCATCCAGAGTGACCCTCTATCCTCCCTACCTGCCCTCCCATGTTCCCTTCCCCTCACCCAAGGATGAAGCTGAGGTAAAGTGAGGATGGTAGGGCTTTGAACTGGTTCGGAACGGCTCAGTACCTGCCAGTGTAAATGAGGGCAGCATGCACACTGCATAGCAACCAAATCTGAGGCCCATTGGATTTTGACCTGAGTAGGAAACAAACAGGGCCCTGGTGACACAGTAAAGAGCTCAGCTGTTAACCAGAAGGTCGGTAGTTTAAATCCACCAGCTACTCCTTGGAAACCCTATGGGGCAATTCTTCTCTGTCCCATAGGGTCGCTATGAGTTGGAATTGACTCTATGGCAACGAGTTTGTTTTTTGGTTAGGAAACAGTGGTGCCTTGCTCAAAGATGGTGGCGGACCGTGCCACTTTGAATGTGTGTCACTCTCCGTAGGCCTGCCAATAATCCGATCTCCTGCATCAGGCTCCTGAAAGTTTTGAGATTCGTGTGGGAGACTGGATTATTGGCAAGACTATGGAGAGCAACACACCTTCAAAGCATCGAGGTCAGCTGCCATCTTTGAGCAGGTCACCACTGTTTACTTCTTACTCGGGTCAAAATCCGATCAGCAACAGATTTGGTTGCTATGCAATGCCCATGCTGCCCTTGTTTAAGTCAGCAATTATTGATATGTTCCCAAACTGGTTTGAAGCCCTGGAGGATAGAAATACCAAGTCACATGGAAAACTCTTTAATGAATGTGCAGTGACAGGAGGTAACAGAAGTGAGCAACACAGAGAGGAAGAAAAGGGAATATTGTGGTGGAATTAAGAGTGTGGATTTTAGACCAGGGTTTCCAACTGGTTCATTCCAGTTGGAGCCCCGGCTGAGAATTTGCATTTCCACTCCAGATATACTGAATCCCATTTTAACACCATCCTCAGGTGATTCTTATGTATAATAAATTTTGAGAACCACTGCTCTACTAGTGGTTCTCAGAATTGGTCCCTAACCAGCAGCATTAGCATCAGCCTGGAAACTTGTTAGAAATGCAGATTATCAGTAGGGGTTCCAGCCCAAAAGAACCAGGTTCGAAGCCCTGCTTTTAGACACTTTCAGAATTGAATCCCAGTGTTAGCACACAATAGCTATGTAATCACTTGACTTTTTTTAGTTTCATCTTTCACATCTGTGAATGGAATAAATTAGCTTATGTATTTAGGACATTTAGCAATGTTTACAGAATTTAGCAATGTTTACAAAGTTGAGTGAAAGCTCAAAAAAATAGATATTATTAGTGTAGAATACCTGGAGGGCAAGAGCATTGAAGGAGTAGCTTTGATATGAAGGTGCATGAGCAATGAGTTCATATCAACATGTACACTGGTCCCACTGACCCTCCACTCATGTGCCAATTCTGTTGGCAAACATAGAAACTGGGAGAATGGGTTGCCTCCACTTGAGAGGACTTCAGGGAGGCCTTGGAATAGGGGGTATAAACAGGTGTCCAGGGTTCTCTTCTTTAAAATTCATTCCTTTTTATGAGCAAAATAAGTTAGTCGCAAAAGGACAAATATTGTATGATCGCACTTACATGAAATAGGAAATGTATAGAGACCAAAGGAGTCCCTGTGTGGTACAAACACTTAAGCACTCAGCTACTAACCTAAAAGTTGGCAGTTTGAAGAAAGGCCTGGAGATCTACTTCTGAAAGGTCACAAACATTGAAAACCCTATACACAGTTCTACTCTGAAACACATAGGATCACCATAAGTTGAAATCGACTTAATGCCAACTAGTTTGGTTTTGATTTATGGAGACCAGTGCTTAGTAGTGGTTACCAGGGGTGGAAAGGAGGAGGAAATGTGGAGTCATTGCTTACAGGGGCACTAAGTTTCTGTTGCTAGTGGTGAAATAATTCAGAAAAGGATAGTGGTGATGGCTGCACAACACAGTGAATGTAATCAATGCCACTGAATTGCACATGCAAAAATTGTTGAACTGGCAAAC
>NW_004444077.1:4143959-4146436 GCF_000243295.1 Trichechus manatus latirostris
ATCCTGGTGTTGCATTCTTCTTCATTTAGTCCAGTTTCTCGGATTATTTGCTCAGCATACAGATTGAATAAGTATAGTGAAAGGATACAACCCTGACACACACCTTTCCTGATTTTAAACCATGCAGTATCCCCTTGTTCTGTTTGAATGACTAACTCTTGGTCCATGTACAGGTTCCTCATGAGCACAATTAAGTGTTCTGGAATTCCCATTCTTGGCAATGTTATCCATAATTTGTTATGATCCTCACAATAGAATGCCTTTGCATAGTCAATAAAAAACAGGTAAACATCTTTCTGGTATTCTCTGTTTTTCAGCCAAGATCCATCTGACATCAGCAATGACATCCCTGGTTCCATGTCCTTTTCTGACTCCAGCTTGAATTTCTGGCAGTTATCCTGTCAATGTAAGACTGAAGCTGTTTTTGAATTACCTTCAGCAAAATTTTACTTGTGTGTGATATCAGTGATATTGTTCAATAATTTCCACGTTCTTTTGGACCACTTTCCTTTGAAATGTGCACAAATATGGATCTTTTTCAGTTGCTTGGCCGGGTAACTGTCTTCCAAATTTCTTGGCATAGACGAGTGAGCACTTCCAGCACTGCATCCATTTGTTGAAATATCTCAATTGGTATTCCGTCAATTCCTGGAGCCTTATTTTTTTGCTAATGCCTTCAGTGCAACTTGAACTTCTTCCTTCAATACCATCGGTTCTTGACCATATGCTACCTCCTGAAATGGTTAAACATTGACCAATTCTTTTTGTTACAGTGACGGTGTTTTCCTTCCATCTTCTTTTGATGCTTCCTGGGTCATTTAATATTTTGCCCATAGAATCCTTCAAAATTGCAACTCGAGGCTTGAATTTTTTTCTTTAGTTCTTTCAGCTTGAGAAATGGCAAGTGTGTTCTTCCCTTCTGGTTTTCTAACTCCAGGTTTTTGTACATTTCATTGTAATACTTTACTTTGTCTTCTCAAGCTGCCCTTTGAAATCTTCTGTTCAGGCCTTTTACTTCATCATTTCTTCCTTTTGCTTTAGCTACTCTACATTCAACAGCAACTTTCAGAGTCTCTTCTGACACTGATTTTGTCTTTTCTTTCTTTTCTGTCTTATAATGACCTTTTGCTTTCTTCACGGTATGATGTCCTTTACGTCATCCCACAGCTTGTCTGGTCTTTGGTCATTAGTGTTCAATGTGTCAAATCTATTCTTGAGATGGTCTCCAAATTCAGGTGGGATATACTCAAGGTTGTACTTTGGCTCTTGTGGACTGGTTTTAATTTTCTTCAGCTTCAACTTGAGCTTGCATATGAGCAATTGATGGTCAGTTCCACAGTTAGCCCTGGCCTGGTCTGACAAATGATATTGAACTTCTCCATTGTCTCTTTCCACAGATACAGTCGATTTGATTCCTGTGTATTACATTTGGTGAAATCCACATGTAGAGTCACCGTGTATGTTCTTGAAAAAAGGTATTTCCAACAAATAGGTCATTGATCTTGCAAAATTCTGTCATAGGATCTCTGGTGTCATTTCTATCACTAAGGCCGTATTTTTCAACTATTGATCCTTCTTTGTTTCCAACTTTTGCATTCCAATCACCAGTAATTATCAATGCATCTTGATTGCGTGTGTGATCAATTTCAGACTGCAGAAGGTTGGTAAAAATCCTTAATTCTTTCAACTTTGACATTAGTGGTTGGTGTGTAAATTTGAATAATAGTTGTATTAACTGGTCTTCCTTGTAGGCATATGGATGTTATCCTGACGCATCACTGACTACGTTGTATTTCATGATAGATCTTGAAATGTTCTTTTTGACAATGAATGTGACACCTACCCTCTTCAGTTTGTCATTCCAGGCATAGTAAACCATATGATTGTCTGATTCAAAATGGCCAATACCTGTCCGTTTCAGCTTACTAATGCCTAGGGTATCAATCTTCAAGTGTTCCATTTCATTTCTGACAACTTCCAATTTTCCTAGATACGTACTTCATACATTCCACATTCCGATTACTAATGGATGTTTGGAGCTGTTTCTTCTTATTTTGAGTTGTGCCACATCAGCAAATGAAGGTCCCAAAAGCTTTATTACATCCACGTTATTAATAAGGTTGGCTCTACTCTGAGGAAGCAGCTCTTCCTCAGTCATATTTTGAGCATCTTCCAATATGAGGGGCTCCTCTTCTGGC
Source organism: Trichechus manatus latirostris (assembly GCF_000243295.1). Lineage (NCBI taxonomy): Eukaryota > Metazoa > Chordata > Mammalia > Sirenia > Trichechidae > Trichechus > Trichechus manatus. The sequence continues at coordinate 4,146,158 of NW_004444077.1, forward strand.
ACTATTATCAGACAATGTTCTGCTGCTATTCATAAGGTTTTCACTGGCCAATTTTTTTCAAAAGTATGCTGCTGGGTCCTTCTTCCTAGTCTGTCTTAGTCTGGAAGCTCAGCTGAAACCTGTCCACCATGGGTGACCCTGCTGGTATTTGAAATACTGGTGGCATAGCTCCCAGCATCATGGCAACAAGCAAGCCACCACAGTATGATAAACTGACAGATGAGTGGAGGCTACATGTATATATACATACATATATTTACCATAATAATATATAATATA
>NW_004444077.1:4150105-4151034 GCF_000243295.1 Trichechus manatus latirostris
ATTGTGTATATGTACCATAGTTTGTTTATCCATTCATCTGTTGATGGGCATCTAGGTTGTTTCCATCTTTTTGCTATTGTGAACAATGCTGTAGTGAACATGGGTGTACGTATGTCTATTTGTGTGATGGCTCTTATTTCTCTAGGATATATTCCTAGGAGTGGGAATGCTGGATCATATGGTATTTCTATTTCTAGTGAAGCGAAATTTTCATTGTGTGGGCTTAAAGGAACTATACCTTTGTATTGTAGGCACTCAATCAATGTTTGTTATGTTGCCTGATTAGGGTCCATGCCCCGGAGCAGTTGAGCCAATGAAACATACTCCAAGTAAGAAAGAGAGAGAAAGTTTATTAGGAAGTGACACCAACGGGGAGTCCGATAGCAACGTGGGCTGTCTTTATGGACTCCTGAAAGGCAATTTTACATTAGAGCTTATATATGATTGTCATAATGGGGACATAGTGTCTTTTAGGCACATAGCCCACAGATGGCATGGCTGGATGAGTTATTCATTACAAGATAATTACAAGACACTCTTTATCAGACTAAAGATATACATGCCGGACATCTCTTTATCAGACTAAAGATTTACAGACTGGACATCTAGGCTCTAATCTTTATGTGGGAAGTCGTAAGTCACAGGTAGCCAGACAGAACAAAACAAGCCATTAACAAAAGTATGCGGAAAGGAGAAGGCAGGTGGAAAAGAACTTATAGGTTCATCATCGCGTTAGTTATGTCAAGTTCTCAATTGCCCATTTTAAAAAGGAGAAAACATGTTGTGGAGTATTACAGTCACAGTTAAATAAATGATTATTGCACTCTTGCTCCCTAACATCCCCAGCCTCTCCAGCCACCTCTCTTTCTCTCATCTTTTTCTGGAAAATATTTAAGCTAACTTACTACCACTTGTTGTTGAGTTGATTC
>NW_004444077.1:4151809-4184870 GCF_000243295.1 Trichechus manatus latirostris
CTTTCAGAAACCCATCTTTTAGTTTAGTTAGCTTGAGTGTGTTCTGTTATTTGCAGTAAAACAATCCCTGACATAAGCTGGGCCACAGATTTGGTTCTAAGCTTTTTACAGGATGTTAAAAAAAGTCTGGAACAGTAGAGTAAACTTGTTTTTATACAATATCTTAGTTGCTGTCTTAGTTATCTAGTGCTGCTATAACAGAATTACCACAATTGGGTGGCTTTAACAAATGATTTTATTTTCTTACAGTTTAGGAGGCTAGAAGTCTGAATTCAGGGTGTGGGCTCTAGGGGAAGGCTTTCTGTCTCTGTGGGCTCTGGAAGAAGGTCCTTATCTCTTTGAGCTTCTGTTCCTGGGTGATCTTCATGTAGCTTGGCATGTGTCTTCCCCCATCTTTTTTTCTCTTGCTTGCTTGTATAAACCAAACCAAACTAAACCAAACCTGTTGCCACTGAGTGATTCAGACTCATAGCAACCCTATAGATGGAGTAGAACTGCCCCATAGGATTTCCAAGGAGCAGCTGGTGGATTTGAACTGCCAACAATTTAGTTAGCAGCTGTAGCTCTTAACAATGTTTCTCTTTTATATCTCAAAAGAGTTTGATTTAAGACATGCTCTATGCTAATCATGTCTCCTTAACATAACAATGACAACCTATTCCCAAATGGGATTATAACCACAGGTGTAGAGGTTAGCATTTACAACACATGTTTTTGGGGGACACGATTCAATCTATAACATTTACATTTTCAAATAATATGCTCAACCTTCACCTGTTTTTGCAAATAAAGTAACCTCTAAATTTTAAACAATGGGTACAATTGTTAATCTGAAAAAAATAAAATAAATACACAACATAGTGGCCAAAAAAAAAAAAAAGGTTGGAAACACAAGGAAAATAACGTTTTACTTTTTTTTTCCGGTTAACAATCTGATATTCTGTAGTGCATTTATTTTGGACACAAATGCATATTATTTAGCATATTTTCTGAAAAAGTAACTACTATACTGTTTAAAATAAGTTTATCTTGTGTGCTTAGCTAGGATAAGTGCTACCGTAACACAAATACCACAGGGAGGTGGCTTTAAAGAACAGAATTTTATTTCCCCACAGTTCTAGAAGCTAAACATTCAAATCAGAGTCTTGGCCTGATTTGATTCCTTCCTTGTGGTAGTCCTAAGTGTTGCCATGCTTGTAGACAATGCTCCCATGCCCTCTGTCTTCTCCTGTGTGTGTGTGTATCTAATCTGCTCTTTTTATAATTCAGAAGTAATTAGATTTAGCATTTACCCTACACTGGTATGATCTCATTAATATAACAAAGAAAACCCTATTTCCAAGCAGAATTGCATCCACAGGCATAGGCGTTAGGATTCCAACACATATTTCAGGCGGACACAATTCAATTCACAGCACTATGTTTCCAGACTTTTCGGACACTCTGTGGTAGCCAGTGTGAACATGAAAACCTCATTATACAGTTGAGAGGGTCATGATATAAAACAGAATATAACTATCATAGTATAAGTCAAGATAGAAATTTCCTCTGACTATTCTCATAAAATTACACTATTTAATATAGTGAACAATACACTCAACCACATCCTTATAATAGCACTAACACAACTGTTATAGTACTGTTTCTCATAATATCTTCTAATACAGGCAAATGACATGACCTCCAAGTACAATTCAGGAAAAGCACAATTTGAGGGGAAAAAGGGGCAGTGGGCAACAATCACCTTTTGTTGGCCTTGTTTCAGTCTAATTCCTCTCAAGAAATATTTGTTGAACACCAGCAACAACTAGGTTCCTAGGTGGTACAAATGGTTTGTTCTTGACTGCTAACCTAAATGTTGGCAGTTTGAACCCACCCAGCAGCACCACGGAAGAAAAGACCTGGGAATCTACTTCCATTAACATTACGGCCAAGAAAACCCTATGGAGCAGTTCTACTCTGTAACACATGGGGTCTCCATGAGTCAGAATCAGGATCAATAACAACAACCCCCATCCTAGGCAATAATATCTATGAAAAAAACTGGTGTAATGTTTCAGTTGTATTTTTTTTCTCTAACTTACATTAAAATAAATACATGCAATTGTTAAAAAAAAAAAAAGAAATATTTGTTGAGCGCCATTATGTATAATGTGCTAACTTCTAGGGATGTGTACATGAATAAGAGAGTCCCTGCTGTTACAGAGTTTATAACCTGGCAGAGACAAGACACATCAACCAAGAGATTATAACTGAAAACGTAAAAAGCACCTACTATGTGCCAGACCTTCTCCTGCACACTTTATATTCCTTATCTGTGTGAAGTTGATCTTGTTATGCCCATTTTACGGTACTGGGCTCAGAGAAATTGGATCATGCAGATCTGGAATTTGAATTCAAGTTTACCTGTCTTGATAGTCTAGAATCCTTTGCTTTCCAGTATGGTAACCACTAGGCACATATGCTTAATTGAAAGTAACAAAATTAAATAAAAATATAAAGTTTAGTTCCTCAGTGGCACCAGCCCCATTTGAAGTGCTCAATAGTCACATATGGTTGATGGCTTCCATTTTGGACAGACCAGATAGAGAACATTCCCATCATCACAGAATTTTCTATTGGTCAGCCCTGGTCTAGACTTTTAAAGTAGAAGATTGGCTCAAGCTCAACTTCAATGTCCTAATACCCTGCACAGATTTCCAAAGGAGTCACTAAGAGTCAGCATTGTTTCTTTTCCCTATGCCATCAGAAGAAAAAGTTTTGAATAGTGACCTACCCTGGCATACTTTTTGAAATGTTGCCCACCTTGGCTGTAGATATTTGGAGGTGAATTGAGAGTTTTGTTTGTAACAGAAAGTGTGGAAATTAAATGAGATAAAAAACCACAGCGCTCGAAGCAAAGCCTGACATAGAGTAAGCACTCAATAAGTGCTAATATGACACCCAAAAGAGTGGAACATGTAGGCACAAGACCTGGACTTCAGGCCTAGTTTACCATTTTCTAGCCACATGACCTTGTATAAGTTAGTCAACTTCTCTGAACCCTAGTTTCCTTAATTATAAAATGAAGGTAATATCTACCTTCCCATCTTAGAGGATTATGGTAAAGACCAGTGAGCTAATAGATACAAAAGCACTTTGGAAAGTAAAGGCTTCGTAAAGTAAGGTATTATTTCTGATGTCCTTCGTGCCCTAAAAAAATGATTAAAATAATAAATTTGTGATATCTTATTTATGTGGCATTTACCTCTGTATCCTAAAAATAGAGGACAGAAAAGATACGTTTCCAGGGCCAAAATTAGATACTTTAGATTTTGCTGCAGTAGAAAGAATAAAAATAGAACTGGAGAACAGCGCAAGTCAGAGTAAATCTTTGCTAATTTTAGTGAAGCTTTCAGAGTAAGATCAGGAAGAAAGGCCTGGTGATCTAGTTCCAAAAATCAGCCAATGGATTACAAAGGTCTGATCCACAACCGATCATGGGGATGATCCAGGACAGGTGAGCATTTGGTTCCATTACGCACAGGGTCGCCACGAGTCAGGGGCTGACCTGACAGCAGCTAACAACAGCAAACTCCTGAACGGTCAGGGGCCAAGGCTGTGGAAACTACCGAGGTGTCTGTATAACAGGTGTTCTCCTGTGTCTCGCTTTAGTGCATCCAGATAGGCCTTAGGGGAGGTCTCCAAGTGGACCCCATTGACCACCCATAACTGCCCAAGCATCTGAGTGCAAGTTACTTCTGTGGGTTTCCTTCCTGTCCTAAATAGGATTGTTTCCTGAGAACTTCCAGTCAGCAACTCTGGCAGAGAACAGACTGCCAGGCATGTAGGAGAAACATCCCATCTTAAATCTAGCCCTTACTATTCAGGGAAAAAAGCCAACAGTGATAACCAAAGGGATCCAAGTTAATTACTACCATAGGAGGAAGTTTTAGCCAACTTTAGAAAGGGCTTGTTAGGACAATTTCCTTTTCTGTACATCTGCATTTACACTTATAAACACAGTGTTAAGCTCCCAGACTCAAGGGCCACTTTCCTCTACTCATGCCCCTGAGTCACCCAGGAGCAGCATTTCTGTGCTGTGTGCCCTCGCTCACCAGTCTCCTAGCACTGGTGGGAGCACCTCTCACTTGGCTCATACCTGGACCACTGGGGCATGGTGATCCCAATAGGATGCTGCTCTTTTGCATGGGCATCAGTAGAGGGGTGGGCGGGGGTAGTTTACATACCCCTTTTATTGCCCTAACCCTTTTCTACCCAATCCATCATCACCCAAGACTCAATGGGTGGGTGTATCAGACTTTACCAAGGAGCTAGCATAACTAAAGGGAATTAGAATATATAGGGAGGGAGTCTTAAAGAAAAACCTCTAAAACACTGTCCCCAAATTCTGTGGAAAAGCATGAGCAAAGTAACTCCTTCACAGGGGACCCTCAGGAGTACACTTTAGTCCTAGCTTTGCATCTCCATCCTCAGGTTGGAACACATTCCTCTTAGAAAGCACGTGCTTCTTCAAAGCTTCCCAGTGTACATCACCATTAGCCTTTTGGGAAACCCCACTCCCTACTCATAAGGATTTGTCTGGCTCTAGGATATGTCCTCCTTGATCTCTTCCCTCCTCACCGGGCAATCCTGGAACACAAATTCCCAGCAGGGCATTTCACAAAGCCTGAGTTATACACTCTAGAATTTCACAAAGTAGCTTAGAATGCAGATGACACAAACTTGCTTGCTGAAAGTGAAGAGGTCTTGAAGCACTTACTGAAGAAGGTCAAAGACTACAACCTTTAGTATGGATTATATCTCAACATAAAGAAAACAAAAATCCTTACAAATGAACCAATAAGCAACATCATGATAAACAGAGAAAAGATTAAAGTTGTCAAGGATTTCATTTACTGGGATCCACAATTAATGCCCATGGAATCAGCAGTCAAGAAGTCAAACAATGAATCGCATTGGACAAATCTGCTGCAAAAGACCTCTTTAAAGTGTAAAAAAGTAAAGATGTCTCTTTGAGGACTAAGGTGCACCTGACCCAAACCATGGTATTTTCAATCACCTCCATGCATGTGAAAGCTGGACAACGAATAAGGAAGACTGAAGAAGAACTGATGCCTTTGAATTACGGTGTTGGTGAAGAATATTGAATATACCATGGACTTCCAGAAGAACGAACAAATCTGTCTTGGAAGAGGTAGAGCCAGAATGCTCCTTAGAAGCGAAGATGGCGAGACTTGGTCTCACATACTTTGGACGTGTTATCAAGAGGGACCAGTTCCTGGAGAAGGACATCATGCTTGGTAAAGTATAGGGTCAGTGAAAAAGAGGAAGACCCTCAAGGAAATGGACTGACACAGTGGCTGCAACAATAGGCTCAAACATAGCAACGATTGTGAGGATGGATGGCACAGGACCAGGGAGAATTTTGTTCTGTTGTACACAAGGTCGCTATCAGTCAGAACCGACTCCACGGCATCTAACAACAACAGCTTAGGATGGGCTTCAACTGCCCCACTCCTCAAGGTTTCTTAGCTGGTATGAGGTGCAGATAGGATTCTTCATCCTTCTAGGTGCTCTGATGTGTAGCTATTAAGTCACCTGGACATACTCACACAGTGACAACACACATACACACAAACACACACACACACTCACTTAAACACACCAGTCTAAAGCCACATTGAGGAAACAAAACATATTCCTAATTGCAACATTGTCCACTGAACTGCTCCTGTCTGTAATGGAAGTATCACACTGTGTATTATTATGCAGAGTTTTGTCAGTCTCTCTTCACTTCTTCCCCTGTACCTTCTTTCTGTAGACTAAAACAGGACTCATTATGTTCATCTACCACTTAAAGGCCACCACTTGGCCACTCAAGATACCTTGCTAAAGATTGAAAGTTAAAGTTGTTTGTTTAGTTTTTACTTTTGGGGCCAAGATTAAATTCTTGGGCTGGGAATTTTTTTGGGTATTCTTCTGAAATCTTTGTACCCTGATCAGATGCAGCAGGAGGTGCTATTTCCTTCAGTCCTAGTGACCCCCAGGGGCACAGAAGGGTTAGAAAGGGGGTAGAATTGCTCTGGTGTCTACACAAAGAGCTAAATTCATTCCACACAGTGCTGCAGGACTAACCCTTATTCTCACCAGCAACCTATCACTGAATGCCCATTCTCCAAGAATGCCAGAAGATTCTCCATGACCTCTAACATCAATTTAAACTTGGATAATGAGTTTTCCTCTTTCTTCCTTTTTCACTGAAACAATCATCTGCATACTATGTCTACTTAATAAAAATTCTTGAATAGAAGCTATCGTGGTAAGATTTTGGAGTCAAACAGACCTGAACTCATGGAAGCTCCATCCTTTACTAACTGTATACCTGTGGGCAGAGGCTGACAGAAAATTAAGCAAATAATTACCACACAGTTTATAATACGGACTATAATAGTGTTAAACACAGGATGCTGGGGGAGTTCAGAGGCTCAGACGAAGGGAGGTCAGGGAAGCATTCTCAGAGAAGACAAGGAATGAGTGAGTGGGACTTAAAGGATAAACAGGAGGGAATCAGGTGAAGGGGGCTAGTGCTGATTAGGGAGGAGAGTGTTCCAGCTGGAGGTGAAGTAACTATCTATAAAATGGGGATAGGAATACCTAACTCACAGGGCTGTTGTGAGAATTAACTGCAAAAATGTATACGTATAAAGTGTGTAGCCTTGTCCAGAAAAGGTGTTGAGCAAACATAGCTCAGGAGACCATCCCCATTCTCTCAACCCTGGTATTCTCTCCCCTAGTTTCCTCTTTGTGGCAAGACTGAGCTCTAGACATAGCAAGTCTTTCCGTGGTCAGTGTGAATTTAACCAGTTGCCACTGAGATGATACCAACTCAACATGGCGACCCCATGTGTGTCACAGTAGAACCGTGTTCCATAGGTTTGCAACGGCTGATTTTTTGGAAGTAGATCACTAGGCCTTTCTTCTGAGATGCCTCTGGGTAGACTCAAACCTCTAACCTTTTCGTTAGAAGCTGATCACTTTAACTGCACTACCCAGGGACTCCAGTGTGAATTTACGGTCTGGCAAAGATCATACGTTCTCTGCTATGTCAAAACTGCCTACTTTTTATGCATCTTAGTTACAAAGGTTGCAAGGGAATTGGACCATCTTCTCAACTTTTTTCCTCAGCACATGGAGTATAAAAGTGAATCCAGGTATGCAAATGGAAGCCCAATGGAAAAGGTTTGAGTGTGCTGGTGAATGCACTGAACTATTCTCTGCATGATAATTTCTATCAGTGTAATTAGAATCCATAATTAAAAATTACTAATGTTTCATGACAGCCCCGCAATTGGATCTGGGGCACAAAGGAAAAAGAGAGGTATGTGCTGATAGGGGTGGGGACACCACACAGAAAGATAGATGTCTGTGCTGGGAAATGGTGTCATCCTTCAGGGCCATTCACTAATAAAAAGTGTTCTTATTTATATACAGAAATAATGAGGCAAAGGAGCAGCTTAAAAAAAAAAGACAGAAGATAAGCAAAAAACTACAGATCACTGAGAATGTGACAGTAATTTACCTGCCTACTTTCATTTTCTGGGAAGATTTTTCTCTCTGTCTGCATGGTCGTAAATTACTTAGCAAAGCTGCAGTCAAAATTGGTTTTCAGTTAGTTCCACCTCCATTTGACCCTTGTGTAAACAGGAGGCCACACTGGGTTTCCTCATCCTCTTTGCTATGCAACAGCTCCAAGAAACCAAGATTTCTGCTTCCAATTGACCGTGACTCTGGGGCTAACAGATCAGCGATGGCAGGGAATCGCAAGTAGGTTCCTGGCGATGCCACAGAGGGATTCTCCATGCTTTCTGCACACTAGGCTACCTGCTGGGTGAAGAGCCTGTCCTCTGTCCTTGGCGTCCCTGACACGTGCAAAGTAGCCAGGAGGAAGGAAACCTTGGAAAGAATCTCAGTTCCGTTCTCACCCTTGTCAGAAAGGAATTTTTCCTCTGGCCTCTGAGAAGATCTGCATCCTGTGAAAGTAAATTAGGTAGAAAATTACTTTTTGACAAACTTGACTGAAGCTGTGAAAGTCATTCTGACTAAGTCTGAAAAGTGATTGGAACTGAAGGGCTTTTTTTTTTTTCTCTAAAAAAATTATTCTTTCTTTCATCTTTTGTTTTTTAAAAAACAGATTGCCCCAAGGGAAGGAATAGGAATTCATGTAGATTGTGAGCACTTCTCTGGTTTGTCTGATTCTGATGATGAGTTCTTGTCTTCATTTGCATGTCAATATCCAGACAGCTCTTGATTTTCTATGCATTCTGCACAAATACGTAGAAATTTCTATTACTTCTCATTGCAAATATATCATGTTTATGGATTAAGCAGGGTTGCCTGCCAGTCTTGGGGGAATGTAGATTGTTTCTGTTATCTACTGCTGCGTAACAAACCACCTCAATATTTAGGGTGGTAAAACAGCAATGATTTATTATTTTCCTCAATTCTGTGGGCTAGCTGGCAGTTCTTCAGCACTATGGGTTGCTGTCTGTCATCACTCATTGTTGTGCATTGAAATGTGTCCCCCCAAAATGTGTGTCAACTTGACTAAGCCATGATTCCCAGTATTGTGTGATTTTTGTCATCTAATGTGATTTTCCTATGTGTTGTAAATCCTACCTCTATGATGTTAATGAAGCAGGATTAGAGGCAGTTATGTTAATGAGGCAAGACTCAATCTACAAGATTAGTTTGTGTTTTAAGTCAATCTCTTTTGAGATATAAAAGAGAGGAGCAAAGAGAGAGGGGGACCTCATACCTTCAAGAAAGTAGTGCCAGGAGAAGAGCACATCCTTTGGACCTGGGGTTCCTGTGCTGAGAAGCTCCTAGTCCAGGGGAAGATTGATGACAAGGACCTTCCTCCAGAGCTGACAGAGAGAGAAAGCCTTCCCTTGGAGATGACACTCTGAATTTGGACTTCCAGCCTACTAGACTGTGAGAGAATAAACTTCTGTTTGTTGAAGACATCCACTTGGGGTATTTCTGTTATAGCAGCACTAGATGACTAAGACACTCATGCAGCTGCATTTAGCTGACAGATGGACTAGGCTGGAAGGTCGAAGAAGGCCTCTGTCACACTTGGGTCTCATCCTCCAGGGCCTCTCCACCTCTAGCAGGATAGCCTGAACTTCCTTACAGCATGGCAGCTGGGATCCAAGAGGGCAAAAGCAGAGTGCCAGGCCTCTTAAACGCTTAAGGAATATGCCCAGAATTGGCATAGTGTCACTTCCACCACATTCTGTTCATCAAAGCAAGTGACAAGGCCAGCGTAGATTCAAGGAAAAGGGAAGAGAGTCTACCTCTTAGCGGGAATGGCAGCATGCACATTTAGGGTTGGGAGGGATTGTTTATAGCTGCCTTTGGAGACATCTACCACATGGGGTGAAATGCATTCTGAACCAATGCTTTAAGAACTTATTCTAGGACACTGAGAATAACCACTATTGCTGACTAAACCCTGGATAAATTGATGATATTTAATAATGATAAAAAGTGTAGCTACGATTCATTAAGCATTTCCTTAATGGATGCTAGGCAGTGCTAGGTGCATTATCTCTATCTTCCTAACAACTCCAGAAGATTGATATTGTTATATCCATCTTATACATTACGAAACTGAGGTTTACAGACACTATCATGGGAGGTTTCCCTGCAGCAAACTGTGAGAGGCTGAACGTAGCTTGCTGCCGCTCTTTGTCACCTTTGCTTCCCCCAAGTACCCCAGCTATCCAGAATGCCCCCACCTTGGCCCTTCACCAGCCTGAGCAACACCAGTCAGACTCTCTTTCCTCATCCAAAGGTCTCATGTTTAGGATCTTTCCAGATCTGTTTTCTGCTCAGTGACAAAACGTACCAAAGGATTTTTAGTAAAACTCATTCCATTCCAGCTTATTCCATCATTACTCTTTTAAGTTGTCAGCTTGACTCACCCAGTTAAAAATCCTTAAGAAAGTACTTATCTCAGAAACGTCAAGAGAATTTTGAAGAATTTGAAATGGGACTTGCTACATATATAGATATTAAGACTTATTATAAAGCTACCTTAATTTAAAAATATGCTATTAGTGCCAAAGTAGACAAATGGAACAAAACAAAGAGCCCAGCACCATCCCCACCCATGCAGAAGAATGATTATTCCAACAGGATGGATTATAAATCAATGGAGAAGGAGTGGACTCTTCAAAGAATGGTTCTGGACAACCAGCCATTCATATGAAAACATACAAAGTTAGAGCTATACATCACACCATACACAAAAATAAATTCCAGATGGATTAAAGGTCTAAATGTAAACAGATGATAAAAATATAAGAGACTATTTCTAGGGCCTTAATAGTAGAAAAGGATTGCTTAAATAAAACACCAAAGCTCAAACCATATTGAAGAAAGTGATTAATTCAAATGATATTAAAACTTAAAACTTCTGTGAGGTTGAAGATGTACATACCTTACAAACTAGCAAGTCTGGTTATAGGTAGATCTAGAGAAACTCTTACATAGGCATGAGGAAAAATGCAAAAAATTGTTAACTGAAGCATTGGTTATGATACAAAAATAAATTAGAAATAGTCTCATTATTCCTCAAGGAGCCCTGGTGGCATAACAGTTAAGCAGTCAGTGCTAACTGAAAGATTGGTGGTTCAAATCCACCCAGTAGCTCATGAAAAAAAGACCTGGCCATCTGCTCCAGTAAAGATTACAGCCTAGAAAATCCTATGGGGCGGTTCAACTCTGTCACATGGGGTCGCTCTGAGTCAAAATCAACTTCACAGCCTAACAACAACAATTGTTCCTCAATAGGAACAACTGTTAAATGGTTTATTCATATAACGTAATTATATTTAGCAGTTAAATTAATAAATTAGATTTATATGTATTAACATGGAAAAATCATGATGAGTGAAAAATCAAGTTGTAGAAGGATACGTACAAAATGATGCCTTTTAAAAAAATGTTTAAATGCAGGAAATATTGAATTAAAAAATATATTGTGTTGTCGTTGTTAGTTGCCATCAAGTAAGCTCCGACTCATGGAGACCTTATATGTAACAGGATGGATGACACATTGCCCCGTCATGTGACATCTTTATGATGATTGGCATGTTTGAGTCTACTGTTGTGGCCACTGTGTCAGTCCATCTCATTGAAGGTTTCCCTCACCTTCACTGATCCTCCACTTTACCAACCATGATATTCTTTTCTATCTATTGCTCTTTCCTGATGACACGTCCAGAGTAAGTGGACCAACGTCTCACCATCCTTGCTTCTAAGGAACATTCTGGTTGTATTTCTTCTAAGACTAATTTTTTTTTTCCAGACTGATTTTTTAATATAATTACCCACATATGTGAGGAGCACTGGTGGTGCACTGGTTAAGCTCTAGGCTGCTAACCGAAAGGCGGCAATTCAAACCCACCACCCACTCTGCAGAAGAAAGATGTGGCAGTCAGTTTCCGTAAAGATTACAGCTTTGGAAACCCTAGGGGACAGTTCTACTCTGTCCTATAGGGTCGCTAAGAGTCAGATTTGACAATCTACGGTAATGGGTTTGGTTTTTTTGGATCTACACATGCAGAAATGCATCGAAACAAGCACAGGAGGGTACACACCAACTTCAAAGAATGAGGAAGGGAAGTTGGATTACATATGCTGTTGTTGTTAGGTGCTGTTGAGTCGGTTCCTACTTATAGCGACCCTATGCACAACAGAACAAAACATTGCCAAGTACCTCACCATCCTCACAATCGTTATGCTTGAGCCCATTGTTGCAGCCACTGTGTCAATCCATCTCCTTGAGGAGCTTCCTCTTTTTCGCTGACCCTCTACTTTACCAAGCATGATGTCCTTCTCCAAGGACTGATCCCTCCTGATAACATGTCTAAAGTATGTGAGACATTGTCTACCCATCCTTACTTCTAAGGAGTATTCTGGCTTTACTTCTTCCAAGACAGATTTGTTCATCCTTCTGGCAGTCCATGGTGGACTCAATATTCTTCACCAACTCCACAATTCAAAGGCATCAATTCTTCTACAGTCTTCCTTATTCATCATCAAGCTTTCACACGCATACGAGGTGATTGAAAACATCATGACTCGGGTCAGGAATATCTTAGTCCCTAAAGCGGTATCTTTGCTTTTTAACACTTTAAGGAGGTCTTTTGCAGCAGATTTGCCCAATGCAATGCGTCTTTTGATTTCTTGACTGCTGCTTCCATGAGTATTAATTGTGGATCCAAGTAAAATTAAATCCTTGACAACCTCAATCTTTTCTCCATTTATCAATCTGTTGCTTATTGGTCCAGTTGTGAGCATTTTTGTTTCTTTACATTGAGGTAATGCATACTGAAGGCTGTGGTCTTTGATCTTTACCAGTAAGTGCTTCAAGCCCTCTTCACTTTCAGCAAGCAAGGTTGTGTCATCTGCATATCACAGGTTGTTAATGAGTCTTCCTCCAATCTTGATGCCCCATTTTTCTTCATATAGTCCAGCTTCTCAGATTATTTGCTCAGCATATAGATTGAATAAATATGGTGAAAGGATACAACCCTGACACACACCTTTCCTGATTTTAAACCACACAGTATCCCCTTGTTGCAATGAACATTGGTATATATGTCTCTTTTGGAGCCTCTGTTTTCAAGTGTTTTGGGTATACACCTAGGAGTTGAATTGCTGGATCGTTGTATTTTTAGTTTTTTTAGGAACCGCCACACTGTTTTCCACAACGGCTGTACCATTTTGCATTCCTACCAGTAATGGATAAGGGTTCCAATTTCCCCACATTCTCGCCAACATTTGTTATTTTCTGTTTTTTTTTTTTTTTTTATCTTAGCCATCCTAGTGGGAGTGAAATGGTATCTCATTGTGGTTTTGATTTGTATCTCTCTGATGGCTAACGAAGGAGCCCTGGTGGCACAGTGCTTAAAGTGCTCAGCTGCTGAGCAAAAGGTTGGCGTTTTGAACCCACAGCCACTCCGCAGGAGAAAGTTATAGCAGTAAAACTTTACAGGCTTGGAAACCCTGTGGGGCATCTACTCTGTCCTATAGGGTCATTATGAGTGGGAATCAATTCGACGGCAGTGGGTATGGCTAATGACGTTGAGCATCTTTTTATGTTTGGTGGCCATTTGAATGTCCTCTTTGTTGAAATGTCTATTCAAGTCCCATTTTATGATTAGGTTATTTGTCTTTTTGTTGTTGAGTTGTTGAAGTTTTATGTATATTCTGTTGTTAGATTTTTATCGGATATATGGTGTCCAAAGATATTCACCCAGTTGGTAGCTTCTCTTTTCACCTTTTTGGTAAAGTCTTTTGATGAACAAAATTTTTTAATTTTTTATGCAGTCCCTTTTATTTTTTTTGCAGTTTGTGTTTTTGTTATTATATTAGATAACCTAAAAGCTAGCCCCAACAGTGTTGCTCCCGCATCTTCTTCTAAGAATTCTATGGTTTTTGTTTTCACATTTAGGTCCTTAATCCATTTTGAATTTGTTTTTGTGTATGGCATGAGGCATGGATTGTGTTTCATTTTTCTGAATATGGAAATTCGGTTTTCCCAATGCCATTTATGGAAGAGATTCTTCTTTCCCCGTTGAACAGACTTAGCACCCTTGTCAAAAATCAATTGACCATAGATGTGTGGGTTTATTTCTAGACTCTCAGTTCTATTCCATTGGTCTATGTGCCTATCGCTATACTAGTACCAGGCTGTATTGATTACTATAGCTGTATGATATGTTATAAAATCAGGAAGTTTGAGTCCTCCTACTTTGTTCGTCTCTTTCAACATTGCTTTAGCTATTTGGTTCTTCTTACTGTTCCACTAAAGTTGAGGATTGGTTTTTCTATGTCTATAAAGAAGGCTATTGGAATTTTGATTGGGATTACTTTGAATCTATAGATCTCTTTGGGTAGTATTGACATCTTAACAATATTAAGCCTTCCAACCCAAGAACACAGAACATCTTTCCATTTATTTAAGTCTTCTTTAATCTCTTTCCTCAGTATATTTATATTTTCATTGTATAAGTCTTTCACTCCCTGGTTAGATTTATTCCTAGATATTTTATTCTCTTAGATAGTATTGTAAATGGAATTGTTTCCCTAATTTCCCTTTCAGATTTCTCATTGCTGGGGTATAGAAACCCAACTGATTTTTGTTTGTTGATTTTGTACCCTGTAACTTTGCCAAATTCCTCTATTAGCTCTAGAAGTTTTCTTGCGACTCTTTGGGATGTTCTGTATATAGGACCATATCATCCACAAATAAAGATAATTTTACTTTTTCTTTTCCAATCTGGATATCTTTTATTTCTTTTTCTTGTCTTTTTGCTCTGGCTAGGAGTTCTAATACAATATTGAACAGAACTGGTGAGAGTGGTCACCCTTGTCTTGTTCCCAGTTTCAAGGGGAAAGCTCTCAGTCTTTCTCCATTAAGTATAACGTTGGCTGTTGGCTTTTCATATATGCCCTGAATCATACTGAAGAATTTATCTTCTATTCCAATCTTCTTTAGGGTTTTCATAAAGAAAGGGTGTTGGATTTTATCAAATGTTTTTTCTGTATCCATAGAGATGATCATGTCGTTCTTTTCCTTTGTTCTATTGATGTGGTGTATTACATTGATTGATTTTCTCATGTTGAACAAGCCCTGAATAAATCCCACTGGTCATGGTGTATGACTCTTTTAATATGCTGTTGGATTCTGTTCCCTAGTATTTTGTTGAGGATTTTTGCATCTATATTTATAAGAGATATTGACCTGTAGTTTTCTTTTTTGTGGTGTCTGTCTGGTTTTGGTATCAGGATTATGTTTGTTTCATAGAATGAATTAGGAAGTATTTCTTCCTTCTCTATGTTTTGGAAGTGTTTAAGCAATATTGGTGTCAATTCTTCTCTAAATGTCTAGTAGAATTCCCCAGTGAAGCCATCTGGTCCAGGGCTTTTTTCTGTTGGAAACTATTTGATCATTGATTCGATCTCTTCATTTGTTATGGGTCTGTTGAGACTTTCTATTTCCTCTTCGGTCAGTTTGGGGGAAGCATATTCCTTTTACCATTCTGCTCCTTCATCCTTAGTTAGGCTTTCATTCTTATTGTTGATTCATAATTCAGAATAGCTGCTAAAGCTCCAGACATTACAATCTAATTCCAGGAATTAGACTAGGGATAATGTGTGGGTGGAGTGGGGTGGGAGGAGTACAAAATAGCACACACCCAGTAGATATTATAATGCACATTTTTTTAAATATAAGAAAATGAACCTGCCTAAGGATATACAACTAGTTAGAGGAAGAGGTGTGATTCAAACTTAGTTCTGTCTGATGTCAAAGACCATGCTTTCATGCTCTTTTTATTGCAAAGTAGCGATATCTGACAAGAGTGGCCATTCTTGTGTGTACAGGGAATGTAGTAGATACCTAGTGGAGGGCAACACTGATCTCAAAACAATTTCCTTAGTAACTGAGGCTGTGGCTGTGCTATATCCCCTATTATTATTATTGTTTTAAATAAGCGGACCTCGCCGTACTAATCATAGAGGTATTATAGGCTCATGGCTCAGGCTGGATCAGTTACATAAAATCCCCTTGTCCTCAGGGATTCATCCATGTATAGTCATGTGGCTTATACTAAGCCAATAGAGGTCTTCCCTGAAATTTATCAGAGTTGGGGGTGAGAAGTTCTCCTTCATTTAGGATCATTAAGCTGGAAGCCTGTAAACTCACAACAGCCTGTGTCATGTCCCTTGCCATGTGGAGAAATTCCACCCGCAATAAAATTAACGAAGCAAATGCAGAAAGAAGCAGAGATAGGTTGGAGAGAAACACAGAGTCCAGAGCATTTGAGTCACTGGATATAGATATCCCTAGACCAGCTCCATCCTTACTCTTTCCATGACGATATAAGCCAATACATCCCCTAGTTTAGGATGATGGAGTTGGATGTTTGTTACAGGCAATCAAAGAATCTAGACAATTCCCAAAAGATGGAATATATAGAAATGCTTTCAGCAAACTTTCTATCTAACCAGTGGGATAACTAATCATAGGCCATGAACTTTGATTTCTGGGTTTGTTTCTTAGGGAACCTTTCAATCTACGGGTCCTCAATCATTAATGAGGCAGTTTGGACAGTAGCTTGCCTGTAACTATGAACCAGTGATGCTCAAAAGAAGATGCCAGACTTTTCATAGAGAAGATGTTTGAGGGAACAGACAATGGGGTGGTATCAGTATTAATTCATACAGGAAAGATTATTATGTAAGTACCCAAACACGTTGCCATCAAGTCAATTCCAACTCACAGCAGCCCTTTAGGACAGAGTAGATCTGCCCCATAGGGTTTCCAAGGAATGGCTGGTGGATTCAAACTGCCGACCTTTTGGTTAGCAGCCATAGCTCTTAACCACTGCACCACCAATACCATTTAAATATTTCTCTTTAATCTTATAGCTGCAAACTTTTTTTCTATACAGATGTGGAGTTCCTTTGATGGGCTTCTAACAGTGTCAAACGTATGACTTCTCTTTTTGCTTTTAACTATATGATATTGAAGACATTTAAAAAGCATTTACATTTTAATATTGGTTATTAGATATGATGGAAAAATTATATTCAACATGAAACATCCTCTCTATATTAATACACTTGTATCTCTCTTCCCAACTATATTTATAAGAAAACTTCATATTGTGACAAGATATGCAAATTCCATTCTAGTGAGGGGGTGACATTGCTAATACAAGTGGCCTGACAAGTCTATTTTCTCATGGGAGATGTGTAGAAACACTTGCCATTGAGGTTTTGTTTGCCCTTTAAAGTTAATGAATTGCATGGTCTCATAATAACTAATTGTACCTTCCTTCTGTCATAAAGCTCTTAAAGCATTTCACAATCAGTTAACAGCTCAAGAACATCATTATTACTGGACATTTTTCCATATGAATGTATTCAGAGTTAGTACAAAGTAAACTTTAGCAAGCAGCTCAGGGTGGGGCTAGGTTGCAAGCCAAGCAAACTAGTTTCTTTGAAGTTTATAAGCAAAGCTTTCAATGTCTCACCAGCTAACTAGAATGGTTTCTTGGTCCCTTGCTTTTATTTTTCATGTATTGCTTCTCTCATTACTTATGCATTGTCCATTAAATACAACACTGGCGCTAAGGTCTGGTGTTAACGATTTTTCTAAGTTGCATTGCTGCATTGCTGCTCTTGATTAGGTAAGCTAAATGTGTGTACCCAACTGAAGCAAAGTCCAATACTGTGTAATTATCCAGTGTATTTGGCTGGCGAAAGCCAGCAAGCCAGGTGCTTTAGGTCAGAATAATTTTAGGTTGAGGTCAGGCTAGAAATCGTTCAAGACTATGGGCCAAATCTAAACACTCGAATGCCACTAACCTCTCTGATTATGCCACTAACCTCTCTGATTCTGCCCCTTGAAAGACTGTTGAAGTCCTACACAGTTAACTATTTGTCCATCCAATTAGTGACTCCAGAGATGGTAAAACGATGTGCTACAGTTTCCCTAGCACCTTTAGATATAGACACTGCCCTGACTTTTTTAGTTTACATGGAATATTTTCTTGACTCAAACACTGGCCAAATTCAAATAACTCCTTGTGGTTCCTTCAAACGGGAGTTTTTAAAAAGCTTGACACACTTTCTATGATTTACTCCTATAACCTGGAGGCTCTCAACCCAACTGGAAACTAAATATTCTCTATATTGGGTAGTTTATATCAGGTAGGCCCCCAGAAACCTGGGATACCCCATGAGGTGTCTCAAGCTGGGATGAACTACTCAGCTAGCTTGTCTTAGCCAACCTGTGCTTTCAGATGACAGAAAAGTGCATGTTTTAGCAGTCAGTAACAGTATGGTAGCAGCCCTGGTGGAACAGTGGTTAAGCCCTCGGCTGCTAACTGAAAGGTTGACAGTTTGAACCCACCAGTCTCTCCACAGGAGAAAGATGTGGCAGTTGGCTTCCATAAAGATTTATAGCCTTGGAAACTCTATGAGGCAGTTCTACTCTAGCTTATAAGGTCACTATGAGTCAGGATGGACTTGACAGCAATGGGTTTAACAGTGTGATAGGAATTCCTGGGTGGTGCAAATGGTTAACACACTTAGCTGCTAACCAAAAGTGCTGGAGGTTTGAGTCCATTCAGAGGTGCCTCAGAAGAAAGGCTGGGTGATCTACTTCCAAACAAACCAGCCGTTGTAAACCCTATGGAGTACAGTTCTACTCTGATACATATGAAGTCGCCATGAGTGGGAGTTGATGCCATGACAACTGATTTAACACTGAGTTAGGCTGAATAATGACCACCCGCTCCCACAAAGGTATCCATGTCTTAATTCCTGGGACCTGTGAATGTTACTTTATATGGCAAAAAAGAAAAAAGAAAAAAAAAAGGACTTTGCAGATGTGATTAAGGATTTTGAGATGAGGAGATTACCTTGCATTATTCATGTGGGTTCTTAATGCAATCCCATGTACTGTTATAAGAGAGAGGCAGAGAGAGATTTGAGACAGACAGAGGAAGGAAATGTGACCAAAAGCAGAGACTGGAGTGATGCAGCCACAAGCTCAGGAATACCAGCAGTCACCAGAAGCTGGAAAGGGCAAGAAACAGATTCTCTTCTAGAGCTTCTGAAGGGAGTACAGATCTGCTGGTACCTTGATTTCAGCTCAGTGACGCTGATTTTGGACTTGTGAGCTCCAGACTGTGAGAGAATATATTTCTGTTGTTTTAAGCCACCAAATTTATGGTAACTTGTTATAGCAGCCCTAGGAAACTAAAACAAATTGAAGTGAAGTGACGTAAGGGGTCAGAGAGGAAGAACCATGACCTGGCTAGTTTGGAAGTTTGGAAACCTGTGCTCCAGACTGGGCTCCAAAAGATAGCCTGAGGCTGATTGTTTGGGGCTTATGTCTGTTGCTAAATAAATTAAATTAATGAATTTAAGACTCATAGTAGGTGTTTCTGGAGTTCCCAAACTTAGATTACACTCCAAACTGCACACTGTAAATTCTCTCAATGCTGGTGTTGTAAGTGTGTAAAAATGTTAGAGCTAATGGTTTGGGGAGGCATGTATTAACTGGCCTCTTGGCTTTGCCTTTGTCTAATGAAATTCCACTTTAGGAGTTATTTTCTGTATTTCACTTACCTCTGTTTTTAGTAGGAGAGTTTTTAGAGAATAGCTCACCAAGTTGTACAACTGAATTATGAAAATCTTCATGGAAACCAGCATGTCGTTAGTCCTTTAGGTCAAAAGAGGAAAAGCTGGCATCCTGGGGACTCTGCCAGTAAGGAGAAGGCCATCCTTCCTGAGTAGGGCTCAGAATGTTTGCGCCTGTGGTGCAGCCGGAAAAGTTAGCGTGGCGCACCATCGAGGACTCCTTGGCTATCCCCAGGCAACTGGAAATTTGGGTACTGAATAACGTGTCTGTTGTGGAGGGGATCTGACTTCTGACAAGAAGCCGTGGGTAAGTATCAGGTGCACTCCTATTAGGGGCTGGAGGAAAATTTGGCTGAACAGAACAAAGTGATTCTGAGGACAAAATGGCTCAATCAAATGAAAAGTGATTCCAGGGCTGACATCTGCCTGACATTAGCAACTGGATTCTTATTATTATCTGCTTTTGCACCTCAGTAGGAGAACTTGCCTACCTTTGATACTGTAAGCATGATGGTTTGTGTTTAAAGATTAAAGCAGCTTTCTGGCTTGTTAGAAGGAAATAGCCTGGGAATCGGTTTCACAGACGGAAGCTGGGCTCCCCTAAAAGGAAGTCACTCTGCAGCAAGATTATCTCCCCCTTCCATGAATATCAAAAAAGCCCATGATTAATTCTTTCCATTAGGAGCCCAATCTTCCACTACTGTTATGTTTAGGATTGAAATAATATAGTTTGATTACCATTGTATTCTGTGTAGCTTAGATCATAAGTGCAAAATGTGAAATGTAAGAATTTTTTTTACATCTTGTCATTCTAGATGAGAATATACTTTGGAAATGGAGTTAGAAACAATGCAGGCATAATTAAAGACTGGTGTCTTCCCTAGGACTAAAGCACAGCCCAGTGTGCCAAGATTTTGATTGGCAGTATGTAATTAAAAGTCACTTTAAATGCTTACTAAACATAATCAGCTACACGAAGGTGACACAGAGCAACACTTTTAATATAAGAATTTTAAAAGAGTTATGTACATTCAGAATATGTGTAAAACACTTGATTAAATGCTTCGAAGTAAACTGCTAGGGTGTACTGAAAGGGTTATACTCTAGTTTTTGCTATTTTGTTGACATAAAGCAATAGTGTAGTTTATATTTGCAAAAATTACCAGTTAATGTGTATAAATTGTTCGGGAAAAGGGGACGTTTGAGACTATAAAACAATGGTATTTTAGAGGATAAATTCCAATATGCCCGGATTTATTCCTCCTGTTATTATATTTATTTAATTTTAAAGTTTAAAAATGTTAATTGTTGGTTTTACTGTATGTAAATGACACTTTAATGTTTTATCAATTTGCGTACAATATTTTGGTGGGGAGGAGGTAGGGTCCCAGAGAGAGGAAAGGTGACAGAATAAAATGTTTCTTCCTGCTTCCTAAGCAACATTTATATTAAGCCCATTTGCAAAACTACCTCATTTACAATGGCACTAGGGAGTTAGCAAAATGTACAGAAAAACTTGTTTCAAAGACTGAAAACAATATATAAGTATAATATTAAAATATATTTATGGAAGGAGGAGCCAAGATGGCAACTTAGTCAGAAGCACCATACCATCTCTCTGCAGCAAAAACTGGAAAAATCAACTGAAACAGATGCAAATAACAATCCTGGAACCCTGAACATCAGAAACGAAGGATAAAGAATTGAATCAAACACCAACTAGAAGAAAAGATTAAATGAACTCAGTGAAGAAGGAGTTACACAGAACGAAGGGGCTCTGCCAGCCATCTCAGCTCAACGTGGCCATCTTAAGACAAAGCCAGCAGTGACCCTGGGTGAGGAACACAGGAAAGCAATTTCATGGCATTCGCATAAGAGACAGAGAAACTGTATAGACACACCTAGAGAGAAGCAAAATGAGTGGGTCATGATCAGATCTAAGAAAAGAAAACATAGAAAGGAGGGCAAATATTCCAGGGATCCTGCTGTCCACAGAATAGGGAGGGAGCCAGCATCCAGAGTCAGATATACTTGCAAGCGGCAGTCCCAGACCTCTGGGATGAGTAGTGCACAGGAGGTGGGGGCTCCACAGAGTATCCACCCGCCTTCACTCCGGGTGCCTCCCACTCCACACTTGATCAGAGGCAGGTACTGACTTACTGGCTGCATCAGATGGGAAGTGCTAGGGCACTCATGTCTGCTAGCTGAAAGGGCGTGCTCCCCCTCCTCCTACCAACCTAATTGGAAGTGGTGGAGGGTCCCATATCCCAGCCACTCTGCCCGACCAGAGACCATAATATGAGCCCCCCAACCTGGTTCCCCATCGCCCACCAGACAAGCTGTAGTAAGCACGCTCTCATGTATTCATCCACCCACCACTCACATCCCCACTGACCCAGCGAGCTGCGGCCACTGCATGCCCACACACACGCATGTCTGCCATCCACCCCTTTCTCCCAACGACATGGTGAGCAGCAGTGACTGCACAACTGCACGTGTATCTGCCTGCCTCCCGCCCCCAACCTGGTGAGTAGCGGCAACTATGTGACAGCACATATGTGCCCGCACACAACTCACACCCCCCTGACCCAGTGAGTGGTGGTGACCTCACACTCATGCATGTGCCCACCCAGTACGCACACCCCCCTCAGCCCAGTGAATGATGGTGACAGTGCAACCGTGTGAGGACCTCCCTGTTACCCACCCCCTCAACCCGGTGAGTGGTGGCAATCGCACGCCTATGCACCAGCCCACCACCCCCCTACCCAGCGAGCAGATGCAACTGCGCCCCAGCACACTTGGCCATCTACCATCCAACCCCCCCGCCACCCACCACCCCTTGAACCGATCAGTGGCGGCAACAATGCCCCCTGCTAGCCCACACACACCACACCTGCTGCCCTACCCACTCAGCAAGTGCCACTGCCCACTCCTGTGCCACTGGGTCAACAACAAATAGCAGCCAACACCCGCCCAGCCCTCCCTCAGTTACCCCACACGACCAGCAAACAGAGACCAGTGCTCACACTCCTAGCCACTACCCCACCCACCCAGAGACAGGTGGTGAGCACCCCAGTGCTGCCAGACTAGTGACCAGAGTAACACACCCACCCTGCCCATGCAGATATATCAAAACAGAACAAAATAAAACAAAAAAATCAAGATGAAGCAAATATATAATCAATAAATAAATATAATAACACCTTAATGCCTTGGAGGGAGCCCTGGTGGCACAGTGATTAAGAGCTTGGCTGCTAACCAAAAGGTTGGCAGTTCGAATCCACTAGCCACTCCTTGGAAATCCTATGGGGCAGCTCTACTTTGTCCCATAGTGTCACTATGAGTTGGAATTGACTTGATGGCAATGGGTTAATGCCTCGGAGAAAATAGATAACGTCAAATTGCATAAAGAAGCAGGATAAGATGGTTCAAGCAAGTGACCAAAATAAAGGAAAAGAAAACCTTCCTGAAGAAGAAATGGTAATGGAAAACTACCTGATAAGGAATTCAAAAGACTTATAAATAGGATCCTCCAAGAGATCAAGAAAGAGATCAAGGAAAACATAGACAAAACCAAGGAAAACACACACAAAATGAAGAACTCAGGAAAACAATAAAGAACAAAATGACAAAATAAATAAGCAATTAGAAACCATACAAAAACAGCAACTAGATAACTCAATGAAAGGAAATAGGAGTAGAATTGAATGGAAGACAGAACAGTGAAATAGAGTACAAATCCCTTGACACTAACTTGTTTGAGGAACATTCAGAAAAAGGAATGAACAAAAATGAAGAAAGCCTATGAGTTATATAGCACACTATCAAGAGGAATAACTTACACATGATAGGAATTCCATAACGAGAGGAGACCAAAAAAACACAGAGATTTTTGAAGATTTCCTGGCTGAACACTTTCCTAATATCATGAAAGATAAGAAGATATCCATCCAAGAAGCTCAATGAACCCCATACAGGATAGGCCCTAAAAGAAGGTCACCAAGGCATATCATAACCAAACTTTCCAAAACCAAAGACAAAGAAAGAAAGAGCAGCTCTGGAAAAATGAACTGTCAACTACAAAGGAGAACCAATAACACTAAGCTCTGATTTCTCAGCAGAACCATGTTGGCAAGAAGGTAATGGGATGACATATCCAAAAGTCTGAAAGAAAAACATTGCCAACCAAGAATTATATACCCAGAAAAACTGTCTCTCAGATACAATGGTGAAACTAGGATGTTTCCAGATAAACAGAAATTAAGGGAATTTGTAAACACCAGACCAACCTTACAAGAAATATTAAAGGATGTCCTTTGGACAGAGAGCTCACAACAGACAATAACCTGAGACTGAGGCACATGACAGCATCAGCCAGATACCAACTAAGATTAAAAAAAAAAAAACTCTCAAAAATAAAATAAAGCTACAAGACTGAAAACAGGGAACCAGAGATGTCAATCTGTAAATGACAACAACTTCAAAATAAAAAGAAGGAATAAATGGTGTAGTTATGGAACTTCCATATGGAGAGGAAGTCAAGGTGGTATCAAGACAGAACAGACTGTTTTAAACTTAGGAAGAAAAGATAAATTTCAGGGTATCCACACACACACACTCACACACACACACACACACAAAATAATAAACCTACTCGCCAAAATAAAAAAGAAGAAAACCATAAAGTCTCAGTAAAGACAAAATCAACAACAATGAAGGAAATTAAAAGAAAACCCACAAAAATAATTTAATACCGAAAAGTAAGCAGAACAAAGAAACCATCAACATCACAAGAAAAAGCACAACAAAATAAGAGCAGTTAATTCATACCTATCGATAATCACACTAAATGCAAATGGCTTAAACGCACTAGTCAAGAGACAGAGAGTAACAGAATGGATAAAAAACATGACCCATCAATATGTTGTCTACAAGAGATACACCTTAGACACAAAGATATATATAAGCTAAAAATCAGTGGATGGAAAAAAATATATCAAGCAAACAGTAACCAAAAAGAGCAGGAATGGCAAAATTAATCTCTGATAAAATAGACTTTAAGGCAAAAACCAGCGTAAGTGACAAGGAAGGGCATTATATAATGATTAAAGGCCAACTCGCCAAGAGGACATAACTATAAAAAATATTTATGCACCCAATGACAGAGCTCCAAAATACATAAAACAAATTCTAACAGCATTGAAAAGAGAAATAGACAGTTTCAGACTAATAGTAGGAGACTTTAACTCACCACTTTTGATGAAGGACAGAGCAATTACAAAGAAACTCAACGAAGATACAGAATATCTAAACATCACAATCAACTTGACCTCATAGACATATATAGAATACTCCACCCAACGGCAGCACAGTATACATTCTTCTCCAATGCACAAGGATCATTCTTCAGAATAGACCATATTTTAGGCCACAAAGCAACCCTCAATAAATTCAAAAATATCGAAATAGTACAAAACATCTTCTCTGATCACAATGCAATACAATTAGAAATCAATGACAGGAAGAACAATAAAAAATCAAGTACATGAAAACTGAATAACACTTTGCTTAAAAACCACTGGGTTATTGAAGAAATTAAAAATGAAATTAAAAAAAATTCTTAGAATCAAAGGAGAATGGAAGCACAACATACCAAAACCTTTGGTATGGACACAGCAAAAGAAGTACTCAAAGGTCAATTTATAGCAATAAATGCACAAATCAAAAAAGAAGGGCCAAAATCAATACCTTAACTCTACAACTCAAACAAATAGAAAAAGAGCAGCAAAAGAAGGCCACCGCAGCCAGAATAAAGGAAATAATAAAGATTAGAGCAGAAATAAATGAATGAGAAAACAGAAAAACAATAAAAATAATCAACAAGACTAGAAGTTGGTTCTTTGAAAAGATCAATAAAATTAACAAACCACTGGCCAAACTGACAAAAGAAAAGAACGGGAAGATGCAAATAACCCAAATAAGAAATGAGTTGGGTGACATTACAACAGAACCAACTGAAATAAAAAAGATCATAACAGAAATATTATGAAAAATTATACTCCAACAAATTGGAAAACTTAAATAGACAAATTCCTAGAATCACAGTACTACAAAACTAACACAAACTGAGGTAGAAAATCTGAGCAAACCCATAATAAAAGAAGAAATTGAAGAAGCCATAAAAAAAAAATCCCAACAAAAAAGAGCCCTGTCCCAGTCTGGCTTCACTGGAGAGTTCTACCAAACATTTGGAGAAGAGTTGACACCAACGCTACTCAAACTATCGCAGAACATAGAAAATGAAAGAATACTCCCAAATTCATTCTATGAAGCCAACATAACCCTGATACCAAAGCCAGGCAAAGACACCACTAAAAAAGAAAATTATAGACCGATATCCCTCATGAATATAGATGCAAAAATTCTCAACAAAATTCTAGTCAAGAGAATTCAACAGCATATAAAAAAATAACATATCACAACTAAGTGGGCTTCATATTAGGTATGCGAGGACAGTTCAACATTAGAAAATCAATTAACATAATTTGCCACATAAATATACAAAAGGATAAGAATCACATGACCATCTCAATTGATGCAGAAAAGGCATTTGATGAAGGCCAACAGGCATTCCTGTTTAAAAACTCTCAACAAAATAGTAATAGAAGGGAAATTCCTCAGTATAATTAAGGGCATATATACAAAACCAACAGTCAACGTTATTCTCAATGAAGAGAGACTGAAAGCAATTCCCATGAGAGCAGGAACCAGACAAGGATGCCCTGTATCATCACTCTTATTCAATACTGTACTGGAAATCCTAGCTAGATCAATAAGGTAAGAAAGGGAAATAAAGGGCATTCAAATTGGAAAGGAAGAAGCAAACCTATTCCTATTCACGTAATATGATCATATACATAGAAAAGCCCAAAGACCCCACAAGAAAGCTACTAGAACTAATACAAGGATACAGCAAAGTGGCAGAGTACAAAAAAAACATACAAAAATCAGTTGGATTCCTCTACACTAACAAAGAGAACTCCAAAAAAGAAATCAAGAAAACAATACCATTTACAGTAGCCCTCAAAAAGAGAAAATATTTAGGAATAAAGCTAACTAAAGACATAAAAGACTTATACAAATAAAATCACAAAAAACTACTGCAAGAAACCAAAAGAGACCTATATAAATGGAAAAACATACCGTACTCATAGATAGGAAAAGTTAACATTGTGAAAATGTCAATACTACCCAAAAAGATCTACAGATATAATGCAATTCTGATCCAAATACCAACAGCATTCTTTAATAGATGGAAAAACTAGTGATCAATCTTATATGGAAAGGAAAGCGGCCCCAGGTAAGCAAAGCATTATTGAAGAAAAAGAACAAAGTAGAAGGCCTCACACTACCTTATCTCAGAGCCTACTATACAGCCACGCTAGTCAAAACTGTACTTGTACTGGTACTCCGGTAGCCTGGTACTGGTACAACAACAGGCACATAGACCAATGGAACAGAATTGAGAACCCAGAAGTAAATCCATCCACCTATGGACAGCTGATCTTTGACAAAGGGTCAAAGTCTATTACATGGGAAAGAGAAAGTCTCTTTTACAAGTGGTGCTGGCAAAACTGTATATCCATTTGCAGAAAAATGAAACAAGATCCATACCTCACACCATACACAAAAACTAACTCAAAATGGATCAAAGACCTAAATGTAGAACCTAAAATTGTAAAGGTCATGGAAGAAAAAAATAGGGACAACACCACGGGCCCTAATATATGGCATAAAAAGAATACCAAACATAACTAAAAATGCACAAACAGTAGAAGATAAATTAGATCACTGGGATCTGCTACAGCATATCTGACAGGGGTCTAGCCTCTAAAGTTTATGGAAAACTTCAACACCTCAACAACAAAAAGACAACCCAATTTAAAAATTGGCAAAGAACATGAACAAACACTTTATCAAAGAAGACATTCAGAGGCTAACAAACAAAGAGATGCTCATGATCATTAGTCATTAGAGAGATGCAAATTAAAACTACAATGAGATACCCTGTCACTCCAGCAATAATGGCACTATACAAAAAAACAGAAAACAACAAATACTGGTGAGGCTGTGGGAAGATTGGAAGTCTTATACACTGCTGGTGGAATGCAAAATGGTACAACCACTATGGAAAATGGTGTGGCGTTCCTTAAAAAGCTAGAAATAGAAATACCACATGACTTAGCAATTCCACTCCTGGGTATATATCCTTGAGAAATAAGAGCTATAACATGAATGGACATTTACACACCCATGTTCATTGCAGCATTATTCACGATAGCAAAAATATGGAAACAACCTAAATGCCTATCAAAGGATGAATGAATAAACAAACTGTGTTAAACATACACAACGGAATCCTATGCAATGATAAAGAATAACGATGAATCTGTGAAATATCTCACAACATGGATGAATCTGAAGGACATTACGCTGAGTGAAATAAGTCAATCACAAAAGGACAGATATTGTATGAAACCACTAATATAAAAAGTCAAGAAAATATTTACACACAGAAATAAACATTCTCTGATGGTTACCAGGGATGAGAAGGGGAAGGAGGGTAAATCAATATCTAGATAGTAGATAGGCGTTAACTTTGATAAATGGAAAGACAATTACAATATGGGAGAAGTAAGCACAACATGACCAAGGCAAGGGAAGACACTGAGAGATATGTAAGAATAAGAGGCAGCAACGGTAAATACTATAACATACATAATTCTGCAATAACAGTAATAACAAATAATAATTTATAAGCAGATACATAGCTAGATATGTATGTGGAATAGGTGGGGGAGGGTGTATGGGAGTACATCCATGTGCATACATAGGTTTAGCTGTGGATATTTCTACAAACATATTTGTATGAGCTGCATGTATATTCATACATACAATAGAGCACATAGAGGAAACAGCCATGGAAACTTCCTAGACATAACCAAACACTCAAGGAACTGGGTTTGAAGGCTAGGAACCATAGTCTCGGGGGACATCTAGGTCAATTGGCATAATATAGTTCATAAAGACAATGTTCTACATGCTACTTAGGTGAGTAGTGACTGGGGTCTTAAAAGTTTGCAAGCAGCCATCTAAGATACAACTAGTGGTCTTTTTCCCTCTAGAGCAAAGGAGAGTGAAGAAAACCAAAGATTCAGGGAAGCAATGAGTCCAAAGGACTAATGGACTACAGGAAACACAGCCTCCACTAGCCTGAGACCAGAAGAACTAGATGGTGCCCACTACCACTACTAACTGCTCTGACCGGGATCACAATAGAAGCTCCAGTTGAGAAGGGGAAAAAAATGTAGAACGAAATTTAAACTCATAAAAAAGACCAGACTTACTGGTCTGATAGAGACTGGTGGAACCCCCAAGACTATGGCCCTTAAACACCCTTCTAACTTGGAACTGAGGCCACTCACAGAGATCACCATTCAGTGAATAATAGACAGGCCTATAAAATAACAGTAACACCCTTAAAGAAAGCGCTCCTTTGAACAATCATCTCTATGAGACCAAAAGGGTAACATTGGTTCCAAAGCAAAGATAAGAAGGCAGGGAGGGGCAGAAAAAATGGACAAATGGAAATGGGAAACTCAAGGTGGAAATGGGGAGAGTGTTGATACATTGCAGAGATTGCAACCAATGTTACAGAACAATCTGTGTATAAATTATTGAATAGGAAACTAATTTGCTCTGTAAACTTCACCTAAAGCACAATTAAAAAAATATATATGAATTTAAAACAGTTCATATACAATTTGTTAGTGTGAGTTTTGTCTGTTTTTGCCGGAAATACCACCCTTGATGGTCAAGCCCAAGGCCACTTGTTTGTCCATAATCCAGGCCCACAAACTGAAAAAAAGCATGGGCCATATCAGAAAACCGAACAGGCTCTCCCCATGACTGGCGGTTTCTCCCAAGTGCACTTACAGTGCACTAGATCCTGTTCATTATTCATGTGACCAGCCCTGAACTTTCTTCTTTGCTTCTTTTAGAACTTAAGGAGGACCTGGACTTACAAGTAAACAACAGGCATATAAACTCCTGATTGACATTATTAATCTTCCCGAAAGAGAAACACAGTAAGACCCTTGAAAATGTCAGGTTGAGAGCATTCGACAAATCTGAGCAGCCCAAGCAAAAAATATTGCTAAATGAGTTCACGTTCAGCCTCTCACATCCCTATCCTCCATTATAAATTGCTTCGCAGTAACGAGAGAGGGGGATGGAAAAGGCCTTTATTCCCACCTGATCAGAGTCGGCTCTTTATCAAGACTTGGTTCCATCCTGACCCTCAGATGAACTATGGTCACAACTCAGATTATAAGCCACAAAGGACTCACTGTCTTTTTCAACATTAGCAGTGAACACTGTTGTCTAATCAAGCAACCCAAGCACCCATGGAAAAGTCCAGTACTACTGGTAGGTGTTGTGGGGACAAAAGCAATGTAAGCCATAATTCCTACTCCAAGGAGCACTGAACGTCCTTGGGAAGGTTAAATATACACATAGTGCTTATTTGCCGACCCCTTCCTTCCCTCCCCGCCCCCCCCAAAAAAAAGGATAAGAAGAAGAAATAATAATAATTTTGGGACAAATTTCGCTGTTCCCTACATGATCCCTGTCATTATTTTTAAATTGATTTGAGATTGATTTGTTAGGGGTTCGGTGCTTAATTTTTAAACCTAATGGGTTATTAGCATTTAAAAAGTAATATTTAGTATCTATTAACGAGGGCTTAGAGCATATACACAACCAATACCTTAACATAATACCTTAACAAAATTTGCTCGTAAAACAGAACAGAAAAGCATTTTCCTAAAAAAAACTCTGCCTTTAACCATGTTCTCATCTTTACTGTTAGTGATGACAGTGGAGTAACATTTTTTTTTTTGAGCTATCAAACAACTTTATTATCAATGACCATATTCATAAACAACAGCTAGATGACATACTAAGAAGTCGGATGTACGGCTATGCCTCCAGCCACTCAGTCCATGTTTTGGGAATTCTTGTGCCCATTAAAAATATTACTTTTATTGGGGGTGGGGGTGGAGTTGTATTTGCTATGAATTTAGCAGGTTCAGTTAGCTTTACAATTCACTTAAATGGTTGTTTTTGACCTAATGAAAAAAGTGTTTTATTGTGTTTTAGATTCTGTGCGGAGTCACTAAAACACCATCACAGAAGAGGACAGGAAAGAGTATCAGATTATAAAAATTACTGAGGTACACTGGATATGCTGCATTTATGAAATACCAGATTTACAACCTATTTGTGGAGAAAAAACAATTTATGTTGTTGTTAGGTGCTGTAGAGTTGGTTCCGACTCATAGCGACCCTATTACAGCAGAAGGAAACACTGCCCGGTCCTGAACCATCCTCACCATCATTGCTATGAAATGGGACCTTCCATTCAGAGACACAATTGGGCACGTCTGCTTTGAATCCAGAAAACAGCCAGCACTATGCACTCTTGTCTCCATAAGGACTAGTGTACTCCAGCCACTGCTGTTGCTACTGCCTGTGCATCTTCTCCTTCTCCAGGGTTCCACAAAGGATGAATCAGCAAATGGCAACTGCTTGTACATGGAGTAATATTTTTGCAGTATCCATGAATCCTCGGGTTTCTGAAACGCAAAAGGCAAACTTCCCACCTCTTCACAGAACCAGGAGGAGTTGGGTGACAGCCCAGCACAGGTTGCCATTTAGGTGTATAGCATCACAAACGAATACTTATTAAATTCTCAGTTCCCACTTTAGTATTTCTCCAACAGTGTTGACGTGAAACGAGCTGAGCTCCCAGCAGAAAAGAAAGGAAGCCACAGACTCACATAAAAGCATTTAATGAAAATACAGTTCCTTAATAAATTTTTGAAATAATTTCGAATTTACAGAAAAGTAACAAGAAGGGTACAAAGAACTCCTATATACCCTTCTTAATCTCTAGTTCCTTAATCTGATATTAATATTTTATCACATTTGCCTTGTCATTCTCTCTTTCCATATATATATATTTACACACACAGTTATTTTTCTGAACCCTTTGAGAATAAGTTGCAGACATGATACCTCATTACTCCTTAATACTTCAATGTATATGTCCTAAAAACAAGGACACTCTCCTACATAACCACAGTACAATCATCAAAATCAGGAAATTAACTCTAATAAAATACTACCATCCAATCTTCAGAGCCCATTCAAATTTCTCTGATTATCCCAATAATATCCTTTATGATTCCAGGATCAAATTTAGGATCACATGTTGCATTTAATTGCCATGTTTTCTTGTTGTTGTTGGGTGCCATCAAGTCGATTCTGACTCACAGCAACCCCACAGGACAGAGTAGAACTGCCCTATAGGGTTTCCTAGGATGTCATCTTTACAGGAGCAGATCACCAGGTCTTTTCTCCCTCAGAGCAGCTGGTGGGTTCAAACCGCGGATCTTTCAGTTAGCAGCCAAGCGCTTAACTGCTTTGCCATCAGGGCTCCATCTCATGTCTTGTAACCCGTTGCCATCACGTCGATTCTGACTCATCATGACCCTAAAGGACAGAGTAGAACTGCCCCATAGAGTTTCCAAGGAGCGCCTGGTGGATTTGAACTTCTGACCTTTTGGTTAGCAGCCGTAGCTCTTAACCACTATGCCACCAGGCTCCTAGTCACCCTCAGTCAGGCACTTTCAGTGGTGTGCTGGTAAATGAGCTCTCCAGAAAAAAAAAAAAAAAATTCTCATCTGTAGTGATTGTGGATTTACATGGTGTAAGTATTCCTACCTTGGCAGATTTCAAGTTATCAACTTGACATCACTGAACTGTAGAATTGGGAAAGACACACACAGTCAGTTTTCAGGAGTG
Source organism: Trichechus manatus latirostris (assembly GCF_000243295.1). Classification (NCBI taxonomy): domain Eukaryota; kingdom Metazoa; phylum Chordata; class Mammalia; order Sirenia; family Trichechidae; genus Trichechus; species Trichechus manatus. The sequence continues at coordinate 4,183,970 of NW_004444077.1, forward strand.
GATCTGAGCCAGTACCAGCTGGCTCCAGCACATCACTGACTGTTCTTTCTTTGTATTTCATGACCATGATATTTTTTTAAGAGTACAGGCCAGTTACTTTGTAAAATGTTCTTCAGTTTGAGTATGTCTGATATTTCTTCATGTTCAGGTTAGGTTTATGTGCTTTGTGGCAGGAACACCATGAAGTGATGCTGTGTTCTTCTCAGCACGCGTATCAGCAGGCACGTGATGTTTTGTCCCATTGCTAGAGATGCGAACTTTTCTCTCTCAGTAACATAGTGTCTAAGCAGGTTCCTCCCCTGTAAAGACAGTGTTTTATACCTTAATTAATAAGTATTTTATGGGAGCTACTTTTAGACTATTTAAATATCCAGTTCCTCCTTAAGCTTTTATCTACTATTATAGTTATAGCATCTATTAATGAACCTTGCCTGAGTAAGTTATTCCTATTATGGTTGCCAAATGGTGATCTTTTAAAAATTCCATTAATCCTCCTACAATTATTAGTTGCCATTCTACTGTAAGGTGAAGCCTCCCCTTCTCTCCTATTTATTTATATTTGTATGGAATAGTAGATTCCTATATTATTCAGAGAGTTATAATTTGTTACTCTCATTATTTATTTTGTTGATGAAATATCACAGATTTGGCCATTGAGCTTCAAGACAGCTTCTATGTCCTTTTGACAGGTCTTCATCAGAAGACCTTACTTTGGCACAAAATATACCAGGTGCATCATCTACTTTCCCTGCCCCAGCCCTAGAATCAGCCATTTTTCCAAGGAGCCTTGAATCTTTTGAGTGGAGAATGGTATTTAGACACCAAGATCTGGGCAAGAGGTATGCTCATTCTACTGGGGTTTCCTTGCTTCTAGGCCTTCTCAGAGGACAGTGCTAGGAAA
>NW_004444077.1:4185954-4191740 GCF_000243295.1 Trichechus manatus latirostris
CCAGATGGGGTAAGACCAGTGGAGTATCTTCGATGGCCACTCACAAGCTCCCAGATGCTACTCACCAAAGTAGAATGTAGAACAATTTCTTTACAAACTATGTTATGCCAGTTGAGCTAGATGTTTCCAGAGACCACAGTCCCCTCAGACCTCAGCCAGAAATTCAGTCCCTCAAGGAGTTTGGATGTGTCTGTGGAGCTTCCATGTGGCCAGGGTTTCTTGAGCCTGCATTGCCGTTCAACTTGTCCCACTGCCAAATCTGCTTTTTTTCCACATTATTGACCTGAATAAATATTCTGTATTCCAAACTTTGTGTCAGTGTTTGCTTCCAGAGAATCTACTGTAGTACACACACACACACACACAACAAACACACACACACACACACCTATTTCTATATATTTATAAATATATATTAAAAATCATGAGTTTACACCAATACCTCCAATTCCAACCAATCACCATGGGTTTATTCTAGCCTTCCTCTCTCCCAGCATCATCAATACATTTATTTATTTTCTTCATTTCTCCATGTGTAACCAGCCTCCTGACCATGCAAAATGCCTGTTTATCCTCAGCCCAACCAGCCCAACCACGCTGGCCTAATCCTCAGCCCTAGCCCTGTTAACCTCACTGGCTGTGTTAGCTGAACTCTCAGTGCTGATCAAGGGGAAGGGGAATCCAATTCATTCTATAAGATAGGTAGTTATAAAACTTCATATAAATAATGCATTTTATTTGGCTTGAATATACAGATACAGCATATAGTACTTGTTTCATTTTATTGGTGACTAAGGTCTATTAAAAATGAAGTTCTGTACTATTGCTTCATTTTGTGTTATTTGGAGAAAGAGTTTTCAGAATTAGCATTCTAGCATATGTGATAGAAGTGTCAAGAAAAGGCCCTAATTACTTTAGGAAGTTGTTCAGTAAAGACAGCAATCATTTCCAGCCAAGACAGAAAAGTCTTTGCAGAGAAGGTGGAGTTTGAACTGGCTTCTCTCGTATGTATTGGATTTGAATAAATGGATCAGAAGTGAATCAGGGAAAGAGAAAGATGGGAAAAGGAGTCAAGGAATAGGTAAAGTGGGTAAGAACAACGAGTACTGGGGAAAAGTAGCAGGTTAACTTGGCAGAAGAGAAAGATTCATATAGGGGAGCAAGGGAGATCAGCCAGGAAAGTTAGTTTATGAGGAGGATCCAGTCCAAAGTTTAGATTTTATTTTGTAAGCAATAAAGACATGCTCTTCATCCCTTGAGTACCATGATGAAAATGAGTCTATAGCAATGGTCAAGATGCATTGCTTGGAGACAGAACAGTTAGACCATTATTGTAGTGGTTTAAGTGTTAATGATAAAGGTGCTGACAGTGCTGGTGTATCATTCAGCGTTCAATCAGTGAAGCAGACCCACTATGAGTAATAGGGAATAAGGGATTGTAGGATTAAGACCTTATACTATTATGGGACTAGCTATAGAAGTAAGAGTCTGGAAGGAGGGAGTTGGAAGGTCAGAAAAAAGTTGCCAGCCAGCCCTCCTAAAGCACTGGCATGGGTGAGAAAGTGGGGCTTTTGGGACAATCTGGAGGATAGGTATGTCTAGCTGCCAGGGTGGGACTATAAAGGGAGCTGGTAGAAAAATCTATGGAAAGCTGTCACCTCTGTATAGCTACTGCTGCACAAGTCTGTAGTGAAGCATCTGGTAGTGGGCCTAGGGCTACTGTTGGTTGTCAGTAGTTGGGAAGTAGAGTTGAACGTTAAAGACAGCGAGGACAAGCTGAAACCTACCTGCACCTCTGCGTCATCTGTCACCACTTCTAACCATGATGACCTTAAAAGAATAATGACTGCTAATTCACTTAATCTTCCAGAACTTGCACAAAGTCTTTGTGTCAGCCTGGGTCTTCTGAGAAGCAGAAGTCAAGACAGGACTAGCTGTGCAAGAGGATTTTTAGAGATAACACCTGTGAGGGAAAATGGGGAGGGAGCCAGGGCTGGAGGGGATGCTGAAATTGCTGTCAGACCACAATGCAGGTCTTATTCTGGGTGAAGGAGAAAGGGAAGAAAAGGTTGGGTGGTGTTCTAAGAGAATTTGGCAAGGCTTGAGCCAAAGTTGCCCATCAGAGGAAGGCTGCAGGTATGACCCTGCCTTAGTATCCCTGCCATGCTGAGTCACTGGCTAAGAGTGGCCCGTGGGAGTGTGGCCTGGGCACTCTTGTGGTGATGAACTTCAGAGGGCAGCAGCTGAGACCTCTCAATTATACTTCCTACAATTGGAGATTTGAGAAGCTCATTCTTATGGCCACCATATTCTTCTCTTGATCAAGTATTAACCATAGAGGGAAACTGACTAAGTTCTAGCTTAACCAAATCGGCACAGTAAAACCACCACAGTTGGTAACAGTGGGGATGAGTGGTGGAGATTTGTGGAATGCCTCATGCAGGTTGAAAATAACAGGAATTGGGGACTGGATGGATAAAGGGGCAAAATAGAAAAATGAGATCAAAACGTATCTCATCTAGGCTATTAGATACCCTCAAGTGAAAGAGAGAAGGAACTTAGATGGTAGAGCTGTTCTGGAGGAAAACTGACAAACCCAGATTTAGACATGTTGAATTTGACATACAAGTGAAACTTTCTAACAAGCAACTGGAAAAACAAGACTGGCTTTTGGGTGAAAGCTCAGTAAGAGAGAAATATTTGATAGTCATATAAGTAGATGGGTTTGAGGAAGCCATGAGAATAGATGGATCATGAGAGAGTATAGAAAGAGGAAAGGATTTAGTCCAGGCTTATATCTGTTGTTGTTGTTAGGTGCCATCAAGTCGATTTAGACTCAGAGCAACCCCATGTGACAGAGTAGAACTGCTCCATAGGGTTTACTAGGCTGTAATCTTTACAGGAACAGATCACCAGGTCTTTCTTCCATGGAGCTACTGGGTGCATTTGAACCACCAACCTTTTGGTTAACCACTGAGCACTTAACCATTGTGTCACCATGGCTCCTTATGTCATATCTAGGGAACCCAAAGAGGAAAGAGACAGAAGGAATACTAAGAGATAGAAAGAGAACCTAGAACCGTGATAACAGAACTCCACAAAGTCCAGAGGAAAAGGTAGAGTTTCCAGGAGGAAAATACCAGCAATATCAAACGCTTCAGCGAGGCCAAGGAGATAGAAGGACACACCAAAAGTGCCATTAGATGTGGGGTTAGGAGGTCATTTGTGTCTTTGCCTAGTGTAATTACCAGTGAGAGGTGGAGGCAAAAGCAGATCTCTGGGCATTAAGAAATGAGTGGCAATTTCAAAAAGTGAGGGGAGCACACACAGGCTTGTTGAGTGGTTTGTCCAGCATCAAGAACAAGTGAAAAGGTTTTCAAGATAAGGCAGTTTGAGCAGAATTATAGGCTGAGAGGGAGGAGCCAGCTGGAAAAGGAGAGACTGACAATATTGAAAAGAATAAAATCCTGAAATAGTCTGGAAAAGGTGGAACCAAGAGCTCAGGGAAGGAGTGGATGGTTTCAGAAAGAAGGCACATGTATTTTTCGAACAACTCCCTCTCCTCCAACCCTAAGCAGAGAAAATCCTGATCCATTTTGTAGAGGTTTTACCCATTATCCTCAAACTGAAAAGCACCAATAAGCAAGGTATGCATGGGCTTACTGGTGTTTGCTTACTAATCTGTAGGGCACAATTTCACAAAGGTCTCACCACATAGCTGATGTGGTGAAATTCAGGTGAAACTGTGCCCTACAGATTAGTAAGTAAACACAATTAAGCTCGTGCGTACCTTACTTACTGATTAATCTTGCTCCTGCCAACAATACCTGTAAACCAATCATATATTATTCCCAGATAAAAATATGTCAGTTGGCTTATAACACAGCTTTTGCTTATTAAAACTAACTACACTGGAGCAATTAAATAAAGAGAAATAGCTTACAATTCACTGGGAAAGGATCATCTATAGATGTCAGGGTTCTGGTATTTTATTCCCACATTAAACGTGAGGACATAGGAGCTTGTTAAACTGGCTTTTTATTTGGGGATTTGTGGCGTTAGCATACTCTGAATATCTTCAGCAAGATAATTTAGGTAAGAAAGTTTGTGCATATCCTTCAGTGCAGGTGACAACATTCCAATGAAGTATTTTACCGAGTGCAGAGCACAGTCATTAATAACGTAACATCCTCAACAGTCATGCATATTTCTTTTTTATAATAAGCATCTTGTTTGGTAATGGCTGAACAGCAGAGTGAATATCCTGCCACATTGAAATTCATGAAGTACAATCCATTTTATGAAATGCACATATAAAGACTTTCTGCTCTACTCTTCCTAAATTGCTGTCTCTCCTCTTGTGACTTAGGGATTTGGGAAATACTCTCCTGGTAATAATACTTTAAAATGCATCGTCTCTGCAGTATACCCATTATGCTGATTGAACTACATTAGAAATTCTTAAAATATAGCCTGCTTTATCTACATAAGAACAATTATCTGTGGAGGATGCCATGCTTAGAAGGAGTAGGGGAAAAGGAATAATGGCTCCAACAGAGGACCATCCTGGGACTCAGCCTCTTTGTAAGAGCAGCTACAGTACATTCAGTTAAAATATATCAGGCAAATCAAAAGATGAGAATTCTTCTCCTTTTTTAAGATGAAAGGGAAAAATGAATAAAGTGCATACTTGGCCTTGCTTTGGTTTAATTTCTTTCTCTAGCCTGCTCTGCCAAACCTCACTTATTGAGTCTAACTGGGCAGAAGAAAGTCTGAATTACGGAATGTTTTCAAAGAAATGCAGTTTTAACTCTTGTAAATATAAACAGTAACCGAACCAGGTATAACTTTGCCAGATGGGTGAGCTGACAATGATTTGTAATCAGCATAGTGACTATGTATACAGGAAGTCATGGTTCTGTAGTTTTGTTTTTAAGAACATTTTCACACTTTAGTCTCCAATATTTTTGCGACTTGTTTTACCCTATTAACCTCCCAGGAGTAAGTGTGAGTCATGTCTCTGTTTCATGAATCCAGATTCAGTGGGATCTCAGTTTAGGAGGATTTGTGTGTGCGTGTGTGTGCTTTAAACCATTTTATTTTTAACCAAGAAGGCAGAAGAAGAAAGTACCAAGTTACAGGCCAATACGTCATAAAAGTTCTGAGATGGAGATAAGGGTATAGTCTCAGGAGAAGTGAATGAATATTTTTTGAGAATGTACCATGTTCCAGACACTGAATCAGGTGATTTTGTACTAGAACCCAGGACTTCTGAATTCCAGTCCAGGGATTTATTCACCACATAATCTAATTCTTGAAATACTAAAATATTCTCCCTTGAAGGATGCAGAGAGACTTGGGACTAGCTCTTGGAATGGAAGAGTAATGAGGGATCACTTAGGTAGCAGCCTCAACTAGCGGAAGCAAAACAGATATCCCAGAATAAAACTGAAAAATGAAATAAAATAAAATAAAATTGTACACATCCTCCCACTAAAACAACAAAAACCTCCAAAAGAGAAATAAATAATGAGCATGCAAAACAGAGGGCATCAAATCAGCAAACTTAAACTTATTCACTTCTCTTATAATAAAGCTTAAAGTTTCTTCACTAAAGATTAATTTACTCTTATACTGGACACGATTTTATCTGGCTTGAATGGCTGGTTTCATAGCCAACTAGTGATTAGAAGCATCTTGTTAGATTCGGGTGCTGGTAGTGGCAGATATGACAGCAGAATAAAGCAATTGCTAACAGCCCAACAAAGAGCCCTGGTGGTGCAAAC
>NW_004444077.1:4192944-4193963 GCF_000243295.1 Trichechus manatus latirostris
GCTTGGCTAATTTATCAGACATTATTGAGCCTTACGATATGCCAAGCCTAGTCAATTTATACAATTTATTAAAATTTTCTGTTATTAATTAGTTCCAAAAATCTTTAAAATTTGGGTATATAATACATATCCAAATTTGCACTAGTCTTAAATAACATGAATCAAGTGTACCATTTTTTTCTGATATGCCTGTACTCCTCTTTTCTTTTCTTACATGATTGGATGTTAGAGAAGTTAAGTCTTATACAAACAGCAAAGGACAATTATAGTTACATCCTTGGTTGAACAAAATTGTGAAACTGGCTAATTTGATCTTCTTTGCCTTTATGAGGTACCCTTCCTGTAATCCCCCACATGTCTGTCAGTTTGTCATACTGTGCAGACTTGTGTGTTGCTGTGATGCCAGAAGCTATGCCACCGGTATTCAAATACCAGCAGGGCCACCCGTGGCAGGCAGGTTTCAGCTTAGCTTCCAGACTAAGACAGACTAGGAAGAAAGACCCAGCAGTCTACTTCTGAAAAGAATTGGCCAGTGAAAACCTTATGAATAGCAGCGGAACATTGTCTGATACAGTTCCGGAAGATGAGCCCCTCAGGTTGGAAGGCTGTCAAAATACAAATGCAGAAGAGCTGCCTCCTCAAAGTAGAGTTGACCTTAATGATGTGGATGGAGTCAAGCTTTCGAGACCTTCATTTGCTGATGTGGCGTGACTGAAAATGAGAAGAAACACCTGCAAACATCCATTAATAATCAGAACATGGAATGTACCAAGCATGAATCTGGGAAAATTGGAAATCGTCAAAAACAAAATGGAATGCATAAAGATTGATATCCTAGGTATCAGTGAGCTGAAATGGACTGGTATTGGCCATTTTGAATTGGACAATCATGGTCTACTATGTCGGGAATGACAACTTGAAGAGGAATGGCGTTGCATTCATTGTCAAAAAGAACATTTCAAGATCTATCCCGGAGTACAATGCTGTCAGTGATAGGATAATATCCAGATGCTTACAAG
>NW_004444077.1:4196801-4209146 GCF_000243295.1 Trichechus manatus latirostris
ACAAATCTGTCTTGGAAGAAGTACAACCAGAACGCTCCTTAGAAGCAAGGATGGCGAGACTACGTCTTACATACTTCGGATACAGTATCAGGAGGTACTGGTCCCTGGAGAAGGACATCATGCTTGGTAGAGGGTCAGCAAAAAAGAGGAAGACCCTCAATGAGAAGAACTGACACAGTGGCTGCAACAATGGGCTCGAGAATAGTAACAATTGTGAGGATGGCACAGGACCCAGCAGTGTTTTGTCCTGTTGTACATAGGGCCGCTATGAGTCGGAACCGACTCGACAGCACCTAACAACAACAACAACTTCCTCTAAGAGCATAATTTCATTTTCACATTTATTGAGCACTTACTATCTGTAAGGCATTAGAAAAACATGTTCTCAGACAATATTTTAGTATGTTATTTATTCATTCATTAATTCACTAAATATAAATAAATACATACACACACATATATATAAAATACATATATAAAATATTTTAAGTGCTAGGTGCACCCGTCTAGTCCCATACAGCTCAGGGCCCATGAAAATATGCCCCCAGTCGAGTGTTTTCTCCCTTATAGACATGTCCATTAACACATTCTTCCATCATCTTTGAAAGCATGCTCTGGCTGCCTGGAAAATGGTCTCTTCCTTCGCCTTCTTTTTCTCCTCCTTCTCCTTCTTCCCTCCCTCTCTTCTTCTCTTCCTCTTCCTCCTTATCATCATCCTCCTCCTCATCAGGAATAACTGCTACCATGTATTTAAGTCTCATCTATGCTAAGTTCCATGTTAAACTCTACATGTATGTACATGTATGTGTGTATAGACACGTATTTGAGCATGAGAGTGACAGGATCCAATTCTGTTTTGGTGAGTTACTAAATATAGGTCTAGTCTGGTCTCATGCAGGCCCTTGCTTATTTACACAGCTACTTTAATGTGCCTGAATTGTATTCATTTTGCTGACGATCCCTTACTCCCTGGCTGTGAGCCCCTGCTACATTTAAGTAAATAGGACAACCAAGATTTTCCATGACAACAACTTCTCATTATTTCAAAGGAAAAAGTGCATTATAATCAAAGGTGATAAAAACAAAATTGAGGTAAAAGGCAAGCCAATCAGAAGACAGAAAATGGACATGGCATCTAAGAACTAAATAAGGCCATGAGAGACCAGGTCAGTGCAAGCTGGTAATTATGTGTTAAGACCAACACAATGAATCTACATCTCTCATAAGCAAACATTTTGTGACCGATTTTCTTGAGCAAATGTATGAGTTCTTTTTTTGTTCTTATAGTTTTTTTTTTTTTTTAAATCACAGGAACTCATAGCTTAGTAGGAGGAAGGGAACAAAAGGAGAATCATTTATTTTTTTCATGTATTCATTTAATAATTATCCATTAAGTTTCTATTATGGCTAGTTTGGGCCCTATTACATAGGAAGCATTTGAAAAACTATAAAGGCAACCAAATTGATAAAAGGGACTTTGCAAAAAAGGTTAAGGAAAGTTGCTTGTTTCTTCAAGGAAAAATAAATGAAAGTTTATCAGTCAATACCTTTAATTTTATGAAGGGTTATTATAAACAACAGGGGCCAATTATTTTTTTCTTTGCCAGGCAGAGAAAATAAGAAACAGACTTCATCTACAGCAAGAGGAGTTTGGAGGCTATAATGGAACCTCATTATAAAATTATTAAGAGTCCACGGGACTGGGCAGCATTAGCAAAGGGCATAGTCCAGGCACTGTGAAGAGACAGGGAGTTCCTCACCCTGCTTTCTGTTCATCTCCACTACCCACCACACCCACACACCCTCAATCTCAGTTCCAGAAGAGAGATTATTGGAGCTACTACTGCCAACTCCCTAATCCATGTTGCTGGGCAGTCTCTGCCCTGAGTCTAGATCTGACCCCCAGCAGCACACTTCCCACGCACCTGCTGGGGCAATGGGAAGAGCATCAGAGCTTGACGTTAGGAGGCCTGCCTTCAGGGTCCCGCCCCCTACATTGCTTTACTTCTCTGGACCTCAGTTCAGAGAGAAAGCTGGTCTTGATCCTAGTATTTCTTACACTTCAGTGTGGATAAGAATATTCATTGCTATTAGTTTTTGGAGGAGGAGGGGTGCTTATTTAAAAATCTAGATTTCTGCCCTCTTGCCCCATAAATTCTAATTCAGTTAGAGTGGGGCATGAGACCCAGGAATCTGCATTTTAATAAGTATCCAATATAGGTGATCCTGGGCTAGATAATCTCTAAAATTCTGTGACTAATGAAAGCTACATCATACCTTTCTCCAGGCTCAGCCTCCTTTTTGAGTCTTCTTATAGAACTGTCATAGGTTAGCTACACTCCCCTTTTTACAGTCTCCGTACTCCTCCAGCCAAAGTCCCCAACTCTAGTCTGGTGATGTCTGGCCTGAATCTCCTGGCTCTAACTGGCATTACCACCCTATCTAAAGTGCCTGCTGCCTCCCACCCCACCCCCCGCATTGATTTCAGACCTGTTATTGACTTGTTTATCTGTTTACTTGTTTCCTGTCTCTCTCCCCTAACAGACTAGAAAATCTATAGATCAGTCAATCTATATGGCATATTTTGTTCCTAGCACCTAGCACAGTGCCTGGCATACAGTAAGCACTCACTAAATATCAATGAATGAGTAAATGAATGAATAAGTGAGATGAATTAAGATGAACTTTAGGGTCCATTTCAACCCTAGAATTCAATCAGTTTTTCCCTCTTTACTCTTCCGCTAAGATAGTGTTCCAGAAACATATCCCCAACTAGTGGGAAAAGGCATGTAAAACACTGAACCTTGTTGTTATGTGCCATTGAGTCAATTTGCAGCTCATAACAACTCTATGTAACAGAGTTTCCTCACAGGGTTTCCTAGGCTGTAATGTTTATGGGAGCTCATCATCAGGTCTTTTCCCCTGTGTTGCCACTGGGTAGATTTGAACTGCCCACCTTTTGGTTAGCAACCGAGCGCTTAAACATTGCACCACTAGGGCTCCTTGATATCTACCTAGAGGCCTGGAAAAGGTAAAAGCTATACTTGCTTATCACCCTACCAGTATCCTAAGCACCAGTGCCTTAATAGTGCTCTGGACCTAGAGTGGCTGGATTATACTACTCAGCAGGTATGTCAGGAACAGAGAGAGGCATTTAATCAGCCCAGTACACATGCCATACTCAACGCATGACGTCTACAGTCCCACAAGTGAGTGTGCCTAGGCCTATACTGAAGTCTGGTGTTCTCAACAGTCGTTTTGCAGATGGTAAAACAATCCCAGTTATGAACTTTGAGGCTAAGCCATTTGCTAGGACAACATAAGCAGTTAACCTTTTTAGTTGATGTAATTCCTTTAGGTTGATGGAAAGATGCTGGGATATGTCAATCAAAGCAATAATAATAATGTAGCAAAAGTAATAATAAAATAATAAAAATGTCAGTAATAGTTTAACAGAGAGAGTCTGAGGTGCACTGAAGATAAGTGAATCATAATCTCTGATTGGGTTGGATCTACATACATAAATAAAACATCTTAAGGCTACAGAAGGCAGTATTTCTAGACGACTCTCATGCATGTCTTCATTGGAGGCCTCAACCCCATGCTGAGCTTCTTGCTTCTTCCTTTATGTCGCTGGTTATTATATTTGAAAGCAAATATTTGTTTCTATGTCTGTTTCCTCTACTATATTGGTGGTTCCTTGAGAACAATGATCACGTCTTATTTCTGCATCTCCTGCACCTACTACATGGCCCTCACAAATTATTTATTCAATCACTGACTAATAAATAAGGAGATTTAACTACTGTTGGCTAGTGAATGTTGCCAAAATGTTTTAAGGCAGGTTCGACTGAGACTCATTAATTACTGGCACAATCATTCTAATATATTCTGCTCTCAATGATTTTATTTATAGATTTTAAAACAAAATAGAACAAAAAACAGTGTTTAGTCTAAGACCAGGATTTCCTGGGATGGGGAGAGATGGGCATGTTTAGGGGAGGAAAGCAGCCAGGAGAAGGATGGCTGCTTCCAGGAATCCAAAATGATTTTCAAATTATCCCAAGACAGACATAGTCAAGAAACTAAATATATTGAAAAACCTGTTAAAAAAAAAAACAACAACAAATTCATTGCCTTTGAGTTGGTTCCAACTCATAGATAAATACCTATAATGCAAAGTAAAGCATTTTTAAAAATCATCCCCTGTTCTGCATTATACACATTGTTGCTCCACTCAGTAGTGTACATAATAGTAAATTAATTATTAATACCAATAGTGCCATTCTCTGAGAAATCACTTTATAATAAAGAGCTAACTCTTTAGTTTCCAAGCTCCTGGGGCTCTAGCCAAGTACTTATCAGAGAAGCAGTCATGAGGGATTATTATTAATTATCTGCCTGATTATTCCTCTCTTCCTTAGGAGTAGCAACACTATATGCTCCACATCTAATGTGGGGAAGAAGAACCCACCCATGCCCACCCCACTGCTTCACGGTTCTTTTAACAGAGTTTGTCCTGCGTTGACACTGAGAGCTGTTCAGCAGGTAACACAGGCCCTTAAGAATCCTTCAGAACTCCACAGAAATTTAACTGATGGAAGTTTTCTGTGCAGAAGGTAGTCCCCTCTTCCTCAGTCATTTTTCTTTCTCCCATCTCCTTTCTTCCCCGAAGCATCCCTATTCTCAAGAAAACCTTCCCTGGCTCTTCTCATAGTGTCCGTTGTGCTCCCAACCAAACTTTGTAAGGGTAACCATTACGCACTCTCTCCACTTGCTTAATCTAAGGTGACCTGGCTTCTGCTCTGCAAGAGCAACAATTAGTATCACAACAGACAATAGTTATGGAGAACTCGCCATATTCCAGACCTTGTGCAGAGCAGTTTACAAACAAAATCCCATTTAATCTTCACAGGGCAGAAGCTTGTGCAGGTTGCTCTTACCCTGGGCAGCCTGGGAGAGGGACCAGGGGTTGAAATTCAGCCCAAACTCCATTTACTCTGCCAAGCCCATCACTTCACCCCACATCAGGCTGTTTCTGTCCTTAGGGAGATGCACTGGGTTCCAGTGTGCACAAAGGGGTCTGTGTCAACAGCCCTTTGAGGTAAATAGTATCGTGATTCCCAATCTATAGGTAAGCAAATGAGAATTAGAGAGTTGCCATAACTTATTCAAGATCATACAGCTAATGAAGAGAAAGGGGCTGGGGCTTGAACCTAGATCTGAATGAGTCCATATTCTTAGTCACTGCTTTATATCAAGATATTAACACTGGGGAGGACAGCAGTGAGCTCCTTTCTTCTTTCACGGTTTTGTTTTACCATAAGCCAGAATAAAAGATACACTTTACACTGTGACACATATATAACAACAGAAGTTTTCTGAAACTACACTTAACCTTAATACCTTTTCTATTCTCTGTCTTTTCTTTTTTAAATGCTGGTCAAACTTCACTAAATTGATTTCTAACAGGTTATCACCCACAGCTTAAAAACCACGGCTGAAATCCAACCATCCATTTTTTCAGTCTATTTTATTTGACCTTTTTGTGGCATTTGACAATGTTAGGTGGGCCTCTGCTTCTTGAAACTCAACCTGTTTGTCAATCACTCTACCTTGGGCTCAAGAGGACTATTTCCAGCTCTTTCCTTCCATTTTCACCTAAATGTCTTGTACGTGCTTCAGACACAAGTTGTTCAAAACTGAGCTTGTCATTCTTGCCTTGCTCATTACCCCTTTAAAACTGTTCTTCTCTATTAAAAAACCAAATTATTGCTGTCGAGTCGATTCCAACTCAGTGACCTTATAGAACAGAGTAGAAGTGCCCCATAGGGTTTCCAAGGCTTTAATCTTTTTTTTTCTTTTTTTAATTATACTTTAGATGAAGGTTTACAGAGAAAATTAGTTTCTTATTAAACAATTAATACATACATTGTTTTGTGACATTGGTTGCCAACCCCACGACATGTCAACACTCTCCTCTTCTCGACCTTGGTTTCCCTATTACTAGCTTTTCTGTCCCCTCCTGCCTTCTCATCCTTGCCTTTGGGCTGGTGTGCCTGTTTAGTCTCATTTTGTTTTATGGGCCTGTCTAATCTTTGGCTAAAGGGTGACTCTCAGGAGTGACTTCATTACTGAGATAAAAGGGTGTCCCGGGGCCATGCTCTTGGGGTTTCTCCAGTCTCTGTCAGAGCAGTAAGTCTAGTCTTTTTTTGTGAGTTAGAATTTTGTTTTCCATTTTTCTTCAGCTCTGTCCAGGACCCTTTATTGTGATTTCTGTCAGAGCAGTCAGTGGTGGTAGCCAGGCACCATCTAGTTGTACTAGACTCAGTCTGGTGGAGGCCATGGTAGTTGTGGTCCATTAGTCCTTTTGACTAATCTCTCCCTTGTGTCTTTGGTTTTCTTCATTCTTCCTTGCTCCAGACGAGGTGGGACCAGTGGATATCTAGATGGCCGCTCACAAGCTTTTAAGACCCCAGATGTTACTCACCAAAGTAGGATGTAGAACATTTGCTTTATAAACTGTGTTATGCCAGTTGAGCTAGATGTCCCCCGCGTCCATGGTGTCCAGCCCTCAGCCTGGTAATTCGGTCCCTCAGGGAGTTTGGATGTGTCTATGAAGCTTCCACAACCTTGCCCAAGGCTGTAACCCTTTACAGAAGCAGACTGCCACATCTTTCTCCCATGGAATGGCTGGTGGGTTCAAACCACTGGCCTTTCAGTTAGTGGCTGTCTGCTTACCCACTGTACCATCAGGGCTCCTTTACTCTTTCTCTACTGCTCCCTACCTCAGTTAATGCCTTTTTATCTTCCCAGTCTCCTAAGATAAGTAAAGACCTCTTACAACTTAAAAGATTGAACAGACCCTTTTAAAAAGAATATATACAAATGGGCAAGCCCATGAAAAGATGCTCAACATTATTAGTCATCAGCTAAATGAAAATCAAAATCACGGTGAGGATATTTTCCTCCTAAGATCAGGAACAAGACAAGAATGTTTGCTCTCACCATTTCTAGTCAACATTGTACTGGAAGTTTTAGGCAGGGAAATTAGGCAAGAAGAAGAAATAAAAGGCATCCACACAGGAAAGAAAGAAGTAAACCTATCTCAATTTGCAGATGACTTGATGTTGTATATAGAAAACCCAAAAGAATCCATTAAAAAAAAATTAGAACTAGTAAACAAGTTCAGAAAGGTTGCAGGATACAAAATCCCTATATAAAAATCAATTGCAATTAACAATTGAAAAATGAGATTAAGAAAGCACTTCTATTGACAATAGCTTCTAAAAGAGTAAAACACTTAGGAATACATTTAACCATGGAGAAGACTATAAAACATTGCTGAAAGAAATTAAAGAAGACTTAAATAAATGGAACAGTTCTCTGGGTGGTGCAAATGACTAAGCACTGGACCACTAACTGAAAGGTTGGTAGTTCAAACCCACCCAGAGGTGCCTTGGAAGTAAGGCCTGGCGATCTGCTTCTGCAAGGTCACAGCCTTGAAAACCTCATGGAGCAGTACTTCTCTGAAAACTTGAGGTCACTATGAGTCAGAATCAACTCAAAGGCAACTAACAGCAACAACAAAATAAATGGAAAAACATCCCGAGTTCTTGGATCAGAAGACTTAATATTGTTAAGATGGCAATACTCCTCAAATTGATTTACAGATTCAAGGTAATCTCTACCACAATCCCAGCTCACATTTTTGTAGAAATTGACAAACTGATTCTAAAATTAAATGGAATTGCAAAGGACCCAGAACAGCCAAAACAACCTTGAAAAAGAAGAACAAAGTAGGAGGGCTCATACTTTTTGATTTCAAAACTTACTACAAAGCAACAGTAATCAAGACAGTGTGTTAGTGGCTGGCACAAGGATAGACAAATGGATCAATGTAACAGAATTAAGAGTTCAGAAATAAAACCATGTGTCTATGGTCAACCGATTTTTGACAAGGGTGCCAACATGATCCAATGGGGGAAGAATCGTCTTCGCAACAAATGGTACTGGGATACTGGATAGCCAAATTTCCTCTTTCTCTTTTTATTTATTTCTTAAGGCCTAGTCAGATAGTTCCTCCTCTGTGAAGCTTCTCCCCACTTACCCAGGCAGATATAGTGTATCAGACTCACAGTGTATCAGAATCTTTAATATAGCATTTGTTGGTTTTAACTTCAGTGTGTCTGTTAAGTCTGTTTTCCTTTCCAGCTTGTTTATGATTTGATGTTACAGGCTCTTTCATAGTCATACCTAGTATAGCAACTAACATGATGGGGCTACATAAATGTTTATTAAATTAAAAGAACAAGTCGCATACACTGGCCATATTTCTATTGATGTTTAAGTTAGCAACATAAAGTCTCCTGTTAGAATTACTTTTTTCCTCTGCTATACTGTCTTATCCTTTTATTAATGCCTCTCTTTTATCACTTATTATTCCCCCACTAGATTGTGAGCCTAAAAAAAGAAATATTTTAAGCATCCAGAAAATTATTTGGGAACAATAAACTCTAAGGTACCCATTCTTGTGAAATCTTGACGTTTTTCTCTATTTGCTTTAGATTTTTTTTAAAAATAAATAAAACATTTACAGATGCAATTGAAGCCTCCTGGGTACCTCTTCCCAATGCCATTTCCTTTCCTCCATTTCAAAAGCAATCACTCTCCTAAATTTGGTGTTTGTCTTTTATTTGCATATTTTTATGCTGTGTAATTCATAAACAATTCATGGTATTGTTTTGCCTATGTTTAAACCTTATACAAATGCTATAATACTACACATATTCTGCAATTTGATTTTTGTTTTGGCTCAACATTATATTTTTAGATTTATCCAGGTTGACACCTGTAACTCTAATTTAGATGAATGAGCTAAAGAATGCATGCATACACGAATGTTCAATTAGGTATGATCCAGCTTTATCTAAGCAGAGATGTTATATAATGTGGTCATGATTCTGATAATTTCCCTGACACAATACATGACATTCCATCATTAGCGTTCCTTCTTTTGGCTGCTGTACAGGAGCCCACGCCACAATATAGGAGAGATAGCTCTGAAGAGACAATACATTAAGAATCAGGGTTGAAAAACAACTTTAATAAGCCATAGAGGTGGATGAAATCTACCAATTTGAAATTTAACAAGGACAAACATAAGGCACTGAATTTGAGTTAAGAGAAAGAAAATCCAAAGGCACAAATGTAGGATGGGGGAGCTGTGGCTTAGTCACAGAACATGAACAGGAAATGGCTATCAAAGGAAACTCCGTCAGAGAACCACCAGGATGGAGTCTCTACAATGAGGAAGTCAAGTGATGGGGTGCGTTCCTCTGGGCTGCTTGGACTACAGCTGGACAAGAACCTTCAGCTTGTGAATGTGAGCTTGATCAGAGGAAAGTAACCAGAATGGTGGAAGGAAAAGGCGATGTTTCACTTCAATAAAGAAGGTGAAGCCTGGTAGGATCTTGACGGTTGATCGCAATGTTCAGAAGGGAGTTCTGTAGGGCCCTGAGACAGGGCTAAACCAATCCTGCTCTTCTTCCTGAATTCCTCTCTCAGCACCATCATCCATCTGTCTCCAAAACTGCAAACTTGGGACCAGGGATCCCTCAACTCTCCCTCACATCCTTTCCTGCTAAATATCTGACAGCTTTTAAGTCCTGTCAGTTCTACATTCTCAACATCATCTTACTTAATTGCTAAGCAGCCTTTGATATTTTGAACCAGTCCCTCCTACATGAAACACTATCTTCTGTTGGTCTTGTGCTTCCCTGTTTTTCTAAGTTTCCTCCTACCTCTAAGAATGCTAGGGGTGCAACCAGATTCTGTGGTGCCTGAAGCATTTTCAATTTGGGGGGCCATCCTTAAAAGAATACAGAATTATGAATAAAAGACCTTACATGAGGCCCATGCAAGGGGGAGAATTATTTCCCAGCAAATCCACTTCTGCTGACTACTTTTTCCCAGGCTTCTTTTAAGCCGATTTTCCTCTACCAAGCCATGTGGTGGAGTTCCTAAAGACACACAAAGCCCTCTTCTTTTTTAACACTGTATTGTCTCCTGGCCTACAGGATTTCATTCACATCTTAAACATCCATTACTAATAATGACTTCCAAGTTTGTATATCCAGCCCTGCCCTCTCTGAGTTCCATGTTCAGAGAGTAATCTCAACTGGGCTAACTCAATGACTCAATAACACTGTGAACTTCCTGTAGCTGAGCCTGAATCATGACCTTCCTACTCATCATCTGGTTCTCTTGTAGGACCCTCATCTCACTAAATGGCATCAGCGTCCACCCAGGTCCAAAAGCTAGACACCTAGGCACCACTTAATACTTCCTTCTCCCTCATGCTCATACCCAATCCATCTTCAGCCTTGTCACATTTAGCTTCCTTTAATTAACTCTTTTCTTCTCTTCATCTTCATTGCCACCATTCCAGATCAAGCTACCACCGTGTCTTGGCTGGACCACCACAATAGTCTCCTAATTACTCTTCCTACATACTATCTGACAATCTCCCCTGCCCCCTTTTTTCTCTACACAGCTGTTAAGCCATCTTTCCAAAAAGCATGTCTGATCATATCATCCTCTAGTTATCATTAGCTGTCATTGAGTTGGCCCCTGACTCACGGTGACCCCATGCACAACGGAATGAAATGCTGCCCGGTCCTGAACCATCCCCATGATCAGTTAGAGATTGGATCATTGTGCTCCACAGAGTTTTCACTGGTTGATTTTCTGAAGTAGATAGCCAGGCCTTTCTTCCTAGTCCATCCTAGTCTGGCAGCTCTGCTGAAACCTGTTCAGCATCACAGCAACATTCAAGCCTCCACTGACAGATGGGTCGTGGCTGTGTATGAGGTATATCGGCTGGGAATCAAACCTGGATCTCCTGTATGGAAGATGATAATTCTACCACTGCCAACACTGCCCCCACTCCCTGTTTAAAAACCAACCAAACCAAACCAAACCCGTTGCAGACTCATAGTGACCCTACAGGACAGAGAAGAACTGCCCCATAGAGTTTCCAAGGAGCGCCTGGTGGATTTGAACTGCTGACCTCTTGGTTAGCAGCCGTAGCACTTAACCACCATGCCACCAGGGTTTCCATTCCCTGCTTAGACCCCTTCAAAAGCTTCTGTTATTCTTTGCATAAAGATCAAATCCTCATCTAGTCCCTGAAGGTCCTGCCTGGTCTGGCCCTGCTCAGCTCTCCAGCTCAGCTCTCCTTATGTTGCCTCCCCCTGGCCCAGCCACTGCCATCCATCCACAATGCCTTCTCTCCTGTGTTCCAGCCTCTGCCTGGAAATTATCTTTCTCATCCTTCTGACTCCTAACTCCTCAATCCCGGTCAAGTTCCTTTACGATTCACTCTTAAAGACTCTGCTTTCCCTCCTAAATCTATTATCCCTATTCAGCATTGTACATTCAGGAGCAGAATGGATTTGACTGATTAATGTCTGGCTCTCAACTAGACTCTAAGCTTCATGCAGGCTGGGACCATGTTCTGTGTTTTCTTTTCCATGCACCTGTACTTTGCTTACAGCAAGTCCTCAATAAATACTTGTTAAAGAATGAACGGACTCCTGGGAAATGGATGATGCAAGCCTAGCCTCTAAGTCTTGGGTCAGCGAATCATTTACTTTGAGTGAACACTATTCAAGGACACTATGGATTGCAGAGGCATGTACCCTGTTAGGCCAGGAGACATATTGCTCTCCAAAGGTTAGGACTTGGCAAGTCCTGATATCCTATGTTGGATGCCAGCTGGCTGCCTACACTTTTGAAAGCATGGTCATACATTAACCCTCAAAGGCAAGGTCCAAGGGCACGACTTTGCTGTAAGGGCTGTCTGCCTGACTGCAGCTTTAATAGCCTATTCTCTGAATGTGCCCTGACGTCAGTGGGAATTTCCTATTATCAACTCGTCTGACTCAGCCTCCCCAGTGAAAACTGGAGAGAAGGGTTTGGTCTGGAGATATTTCTTTTGCTACTTTTTTTAGGGCTTAAAGTGAAATTTGGCCTTCGTGTTTTTTTGTTTTGTTTTTTAATTTGGCCCTGATATAATTTAACCTTCATCTGCTATTGCATTTGTATACTCTGCTATTTTATTATTTACAAACTATCAGATAAAAATCTGAACGTGTTCCCTATCACCAGCTTCCTTGTCCCCTTCTGCTTTCTGGCCCTTGTCACTGGACTCCTGTACCTCATTAGTCTCATTTGGTTTTACAGGGCTGTCCACTCCCAGGCTGAACAGTGAACCTCGGAGGTATCTTCACCAAGGAAGCTGGTGATAGGGAACCCAAGGTTGAGTAAGGATATTGTTGATGT
>NW_004444077.1:4209246-4211722 GCF_000243295.1 Trichechus manatus latirostris
AGTTAGAGGGTTGATATGTTGTGGGGTTGTTAACCAATGTCATAAAACAACATGTGTACTTCTGTTTCATGAGAAACTATTTGCTCTGTAAGCCTTCACCTGAATTGCAATAAAAAAATAAATAAATAAATAAATAAATCAGACACCGTATTGCGTTGGGCAAATCTGCTGCAAAAGACCTCTTTAAAGTGTTAAAAAGCAAGGATGTGACTTTCAGAACAAAGGTGTACCTGACCCAAGCCATGGAATTTTCAGTCACCTCATATGCATGCAAAAGCTGGACAATGAATAAGGAAGACTGAAGAAGAAGTGATGCCTTTGAATTATGGTGTTGGCAAAAAGTATTGAATATACCATGGACTGCAGAAGAACGAACAAATCTGTCTTGGAAGAAGTACAGCCAGAACGCTCCTTAGAAGCAAGGATGGCAAGACTTCGTCTCACATACTTTAGACATATTATCAGGAAGGACCAGTCACTGGAGAAGAACACTATGCTTGGTAAAGTGAAGGGTCAGCAAAAAAGAGGAAGACCCTCAGTGAGATGGATTGACTCAGTGGCTGCAACAACGGGCTCAAGCATAGCAAAGACTGTGAGGATGGTACAGGACTTGGCAGTGTTTTGTTCTGTTGTACACAGGGTTGCTATGAGTCGGAACCGACTTGATGGCACCTAACAACAACTAAAAAACAAACAAACTACATATTCTAAATAACCCATGGATCATAAAAGAAATAAAAAGGAGATTTAGGAAAAAAAAAAAATCTGAATGTGGAGCTGGGGCTGAAGGAGGGGAATGGAATAAAGTTCTTTCTAGTGTTTTGCCAGAGTTCCAAACTGGCACAATTAAAGGCACAAAGAGAAATGTTTTGTCACTTAGGATACAATAGAAGCTATAGGATTTACAGTGGGCTGTGCAAATGGTTATGTGCTTAACTACTAATCAAAAGGTTGGTGGTTTGCACCTACCCAGAGGTGCCTTGGGAAAAAGGCCTGGTGATCTGCTTCCAAAAGGTCACAACCTAGAAAACCCTATGGAGGAGTTCTACTCTGCACACACGAGGTGGCTGTGAGTCAGAGGCAACTCAATGGCAACTGGTAACTGATATGTCTTTTTTTTTTTTTAATTAAAAATCTCTCTCAATCTTAAAAATAAATCATGTTGGCCTACAAAAAAAAATCCTAGAAAATTCTCACCAAATCAACTAATCAGTTAACCATCACATTATAATACAAGAGAAATGCCATTAGTGGAGAAGATTTTCCTGTCAAGTGTTCATAAAAAGCAGTCATATTAAACCCTAAGTTTCATGTGGAGTTCTTTAAAAAAATAACATTATAGTGAGATACTACCATGTTGTCAGAAATGTTTGCAAAGGCGGCAGAATTAACCCTTGCTCCTTGGTGCTCTCAGAGCACCTCAGACACACCTCAGCACAGTGCTGGTCATGGCTTCTTGAGAAGTTGCTTGAGCATCTCTTTGATGAGACTGTGAACCCCTTGGGGCCAGAGCAAGTTTCTTATGTATCTGCAATAGGCCTAGTTTCTGTCAGGGAGACTGGCCCATGGTAGGTGCAAGGAGAACAGGTAGGAATCAGAGAGCTACATATTCCAATCCTGCTCTCATATTTTCAGACCACAGGACCTTGGCAAACACTTGTCCTACCCAAGACCCATTATTCTGTAAAATGGAGACTCACACTTCCCTCCCAGGGCAGCAGTAAGAAAGAAATGGGACATGTCTTCCGCATACAATGGGTACTCAATAAATGTTATTATCAAGGAGGCACCCGGGCCCTGCCTTTTGCTAGCTGTGTGACATTAGGTAAGTTATGTAACCTCTCTGACCCTTGGCTCCTCATCTGTCTAATGGGAATAACATCTATCCCTCAGAGATGTGTGAGAAACACATTTTACGCTTTTGGATTTAACAGACAAAAAACAAAGTCTACTGACTAACACAGGGCTTCCACCTTTTATTTTTCCAAGTAAGAATGTTCCAAAAAATAAACAATCATCTACTATCACCATAAAAGAAAGACTATTTTAACAGCAAAAAAGTAGGAAAGATAAATTCCTTTAAAGGAGTACTTTTAAAGGAAAACGCTTTTTATTGACCTTATTTTTGACTGGGGAAAACTTTAGTCTTGCACATGCACTAGTCTATGTCCAGCCTTTGGAAGCCATTAATTATGAGAATTAAGTGGGAAAATGTGTGTAAATAGCTGAGCATAGAGCCTGGCATGAAGAAAACAATAAATGCTATATTAACCAATACTACTTAGTATTATCTTTATCATCATCATAAATTACAATACTTAACTTTTCCTTTAAAAAGTTTGATAAATGACTAGACAGTCCCTGATGGAGCAGGAGAAAGGTGGGGTACAGAACTCAAATTATAGTAAGAAGACCAGATTTAATGGTCTGAGACTGGAGGAACCCCAGAAAGCATGGCCCCTGGACTCTCTGTCAA
>NW_004444077.1:4212531-4230899 GCF_000243295.1 Trichechus manatus latirostris
GAAAAAGAGGAAGACCCTCAATGAGATGGACTGACACAGTGGCTGCAACAATGGGCTTAAGCATAACAGTGATTATGAGGATGGCGCAGGACTGGGCAGTATTTCCTTCTGTTGTGCGTAGGGTCGCTACGAGTCGGAACTGACTCAACAGCACCTAACAACAACAACATTCGAAAATGGTTAAATGCATGGCTACTAACTGAAAAATTGGTGGTTTGAACCCTCCCAGAAGCACCTTGGAAGAAAGGCTTGGCAATCTGCTTCCAAAAGGTCACAGCCATGAAAACCCTGTGGAGAGCAATTCTACTCTGCACACACAGGATTGCCATGAGTAGGAACTGGAGTCTGTTTAATCTCATTTACGTTTCATAAAAACCCCATTTAATCCCATTTTATAGATAAGGCAACTAGGCACGGAGAGGTTATATAACTTGTTGCAGGTCACCCAGTTAGTAAGTGGTGAGTCTGGGATCCAACCCAGGTAGTCAAACTCCATCACCTGAACTTTAATCACCATGATATTCTGCCTCCCTGCAGTGAAGATAAAATATATGATGAATTTCCATTTAAATGAATGTATTATATATGTATTATATAAGGAGCTCTAGTGATGCAACAGTTAAGCACTCAGCTGTGAACCAAAGGTTGGAAGTTGGAACCCATCCAGTGTTTCTGTGGGAGGAAGACATGGCGATCTACTCCTATAACGATTACAGCTTAGAAAACCCTATGGGACAGTTCTGCTCTATCACATGGGGTCACTGTGAGTCAAAATCGACTCGATGGCACCTAACAGCAACAATGCTATATAAAGAAGAAGTAAAAGACAAATAGAGAGGAAGCGCTTCAGACTGTGTAACTGAACTAGATTTGGAGCAGCAAAGAAAAGCATGAGGCAGATCATATCCAATTTTATGTAAAAATGTCATGTTCTAGAAGTGTGTCAATACCATTTTAAGTATAGTGGAAGAATTTGATGTGTCAAGGGCTGTGCACCTCGACAGATCACCTTTATTTTCTGCTGGGCTTCTCTGCTTGGGTTTTCTGAAACGTGGCAAACCTGTGATAGTGCTGGTTAGAAGGGGTGAGGGGTAGGTGTGAGGGGAAAGGATGACAGTTAGACTTGAGTCCTGTTTTCAGCATTTTAAACACATGGTATTGACAGCCAAGGGGAAAATGCTGGGACAAATGCTGGCACCGTATTTCGACTACAGAAGTGGGGAGAGGCCAAGCAGGCAGGGGTAGCCAGCTTGCCACTAAATCACCTGGGTGGAACCGAGGCTAATGAATCAATCTCCCCATGATGCAGCTACTGCTTCATAGCTCTGCACTAGCTCCCATGCAGATGCCAAAAACCAGCTCCTGAGATGGGCCTGCACAGAATATAGGAAACAAGAGGTCACACTTTCCCAGAGGCTTGCTGCCAACACATGGCCAGCACCCAGCTGGAATTGGCAGTAGTGGCAACCCAAACCTCCCTCCAGCCAAAAGCAGAGTAACTGGTTTCTTGGAGATGGTTTAGTCACAGCCATGCCCTGGATCACTCCCAAGCTGACACTCAGCAGCAGGGAGCTGTGGAGGACCCAGCCAAGGTCCTGCGTTGCAGAAGGGGCTACCAGTGTGAGTTGTTCTTTTGAAGCCCGGAGACCCCCTCCAAGTTTCATAGGATGCCAAATCACACAGGCTTTCCATCATCTCATTATCAGTTTTGTTTCTTATTAACCCGAACAAACACAATAGCCAACACTTCAACCTGTTGTTGTTGTTAGCTGCTGTGGACTTGGCCCGACTCATAATGACCTCACGCACAATGGAAGGAAACACTACCCATTCCTGTGTCATCCCCATGAATGGTTGTGAATCAGACAGTTGTAATCCATAGGGTTCTCACTGGCTGATTTTTGGAAGATTACCAAGCCTTTCTTCCTAGTTTAGCCTATTAATACCATTAGCAGATTTTGTTTATTTTTCCATATATTTTTATTATAAACACAATTAACACTGGTGTTTTCAGACAAAATACTTAAATTAATCCAATAGTGAGATTTTAGAGAGGGCAACTTAAATTTGTCAATCACTAAACATGAGTTCCTGAAGATATAAGCATCTTCTGTTAAAAGTATGTGGCAGACTCAAAAATAGATACAATTTCACTTTTATGAACTGTATTAAAATAAACACAGTGCCTGGCCCAATGTGGTCTCATGGGATGCACATATGAGAAAACTGAGGCTCAAGCAGTTAAGGGACACGTCCCTGGCCCCATTAGAGCATGCACCCAAGGCCTTATGACTCCCATGCCAGTGCTCTTGGGTTTGGTCATTGAATTGGTCATCTCTGAGCATAGCGTAAGCTATATTCTGCCTGTGTGCCTTTGGCAAGGGAGACCCAGTGCATTTAAATTCATTTTTTCAGGCTGCTTTTTATGACATCTATGAGATGGACATTTATAGTTACAGAATGTTAAAAAAAAAAAAAAGAAGAAGAATGTAAGTGTAAACTTCTAAAATTACTGTGATTTATGCAATGATAGATGTTATTTTTTTTCACAAGCTTTATATAATGTGAGTGCATGCTAAGGAATAATCTGAACAAAAGTTGTAAATAAACCCGAAGAGTGCTTATTTTTAAGACAGGGCATGATGGCAGTATATACCAAATGCAAATGTATTTCTAACAGTTTAAATGTGAGATACTTCCTCACAATGTTTATTGGCCTAAGACATTGTGAAACAGAGGCATAGCCATGCTTGGGGTCCCTGATTTAAGATACCCAAGTCCCCAGGCATGTGGCCTCTAGAGAGATGTGAGGGCAGGAGGGACCCAAATGCATTTCCTCGGAACTAAGATCTTTTGTCCTTCATCTGCAGTTATCCAACCTGCCCTGATTCTATGCTCACTTCTCATCTGAGGAGGAATTTAAGGAGCCCCGATGCATTGCAGAGGTCCCTGAGTGACGCAAATGGTTTGCACTTGACTACTAACCTGAAGGTTGATGGTTAGAACCCACCCAGCAGTACTGCAGAAGAAAGGCCTGGCAGTCTGCTTCTATTAAGACTACAGCCAAGAAAACCCTAGAAGCAGTTCTACTCTGTAGCACATGGTGTCTCTATGAGTCAGAATTGACTCAACTGCAATGGGTTTGGTTTTTTTGGTTTGGGATCCATTGCAAATTAGCTCTGCTGCTGGGCCCCCTCTGATTTGGGTTCCATTTCCAATTAAGGGAACTGACACCTGTTGATTGCCCTCCCTATTTCAGGCTCTTTACATGCTGTATCTCATTTCATCTCAGAAGACATTCACATCTGATGGAACAGAGACCAAGAGAAAAGTTAAGTAACTTGATCAAGTCACCCCACTTTGTAAGCGAAGGAACCAGGGTTCAAAACCTGATGCATGGTGGAAATAATCCAAATGTCCATCAGCTGATGAATGAATAAACAAAATGGGATACATTCATATAATGAAATATTATTTAGCCATAAAAAGGAATGAAGTTCTAATACATGTTATGACATTGGTGAACCCTGAAAACATTAAACTGAGTGACAGGAACCAGACACAAAAGGCCATATATTGTATGATTCCATTTTATGAAATATCCAGATAGGCAAATCTATAGAGACAGAAAGTATATTGGTGGTTGTCAGGTAGCTGGGGAGAGGGAGGAATGAGAAGTGACTGCTTAATGGGTGTAGGGTTTCAGTCTGGGGTGATAAAGAAGTTCTGGAACTAGATAATGGTGATAGTTGTATAACATTGTGGATGTACTTAATGACACTGAATTAATTGTACACTTTAAAATCAGTGGCTGTCGAGTTGATTCTAACTCATGGCAACACCATGAGACTGTTCAGCCTCCAACTTTTGCTCTTTGCCCTCCTGTAAATTACTTGCTATCTTGTAATCAATTTACTTGCCCTTTAAACTGCCTAGAATGGTTGTTTGTTAACTAAGAAGCCACAAACAATTCAGCTTCCTTTCATGTTCTGATTTAGACCAAACTTCTTTCCTTGCAGTCAAGGCCTGCCATATTGTGATTGTAGCTACTTTTCCAGGCTTAAATCTTTTCACGTACCTATAAAAACCCGTTGCTGTCGAGTCGATTCTAACTCATAGAGACCCTATAGGTCAGAGTAGAACTGCTCCATAGGATTTCCAAGGAGCGCCGGGTGGATTTGAACTGCTGACCTTTTGGTTAGCAGCCTAACTCTTAATCACTACACCACCAAGGCTTCCTTTCATGTACCTATACTCCAGCCAAATGGTATAACTCCTGCTTTCCTGAGCACCAGCTGTCCTCTCCTGGGTGTATGTCTTTTGTTGCCGTTTTCTCCGCTTGGAACACCCTCCTAGCTATACCTTTGTTGCTAATATTCTATTCATCCCGTAAGACTCCAGTCGTTTCTGATACTTCCCACATGGTATGATTCTTGTTCTTTGAAAACACTAAATTTCTTTGAAGACACATCATGCTTAAGCTTCCCACCACAGAAATGTGCTCACTTTTCCTGGAGGGCAGGGATTCTGTCTTATCTCAGCCTCCAGAACTTAGTAGAGTGTGTGACTCTGAGGAACCCACCAGTTGGCTTAGCAAAGTAATACCCTGGGATCCCTCAAGGTACGTAGTTGAGGAAGGATCCCTACTATGCCCTTAAAACTTCTTCCTCCAAGGTCACCTTCTCTTTAGGGATATCTTTAGCTGCTGCTTCCACCACTGTGATAATCTTACGTAGTATGGTGGTGCAATGGTTAAAGTGCTCGGCTGCTAACCAAAAGGCTGGGGTTCAACTCCACCAGCAGTTCTGTGGGAGAAAAGACCCGGCGATCTGCTCCTGTAAAGATTACAGCCTAGGAAACCCTATGGGGCAGTTTTATTCTGTCATACAGGGTCGGTATGAGTTGGAATTGACTCGACAGCACACAACAACAGCCTAAGTGTGGGCCAAAGCCTTTCCCTTAATCTCTTCCAGACCAATTGCTTAAATTAAGGCCTTGAGCTAATAGAAGAGAATGATCCATAAATCTACTGGTTGACAGAAATTGTTGTTCTCATCTCCTGCACCTGCCCAACCATGGAGAGTCCCTCCAGATCTGCCTCTGTTCAGCTCCAATGGCAAGAGTCGCTTTTCCTCCCCACCCCCACCACCAAGGAGGACATTCAGGCTTTGCCAAACTCTAGGAGCCTGAGCTCAATACAGCCACACCCAGAGAAAGGAAGACATTCTTTCCTTACCCCAGTCTAAGACCTGTCTTCCAACTTCTCATTTCCTGTTCCAGGACCCACTCTTTACCAGGACTGATCCTAAGAAGTGCCTATTCCTTCATGAGTGATCCCATCTCCAGAACACAGGGATGTGGCCATATTTTACTCCAAGATTCAAAAGGGACAGATACATCATAGCACAACTTAAACCCAATGTCTATATGAGAAACATATATACATGTAGTAGAGACTTATAGGAAGTACAGAGTAAATGTATGGAGAATTGAATTAACCCATCCACACACATCATTCAAGATTTGTACTTTTAGCAGTTGTGACTCTATGCACAAATTTGCACCTTCTTAATTTTTTATAAACCAACCTAATTTTCTCCATCCGGTTGGGCTGGTGGTTGGGGATGTGCTACTTAACCTAAACCATTCTTGACTTTTTTCTGCCCTCTCCCAAGCAGAGGGATTGGACTACAGTTCCAAGATCTTTCAGATTCCCTAGGCATCCAAGGTAGGAACATGCTTCCCTCAGCACTAAGTCATTGATTCATAGAGTTTTCCATTATCTATGTAAACCCCTTTGGGACTAGTGTCTCTGCAGCTTTTATTTCATGCTTGAGTCACAAAATCTTTCACAAGACTTTCCAAACTAGCTAGATTCAGAGATTTTCAATGGGTGGGATTAAACCTTAGATTCAGAGATTGCCAATGGGTGGGATTAAACCTTAGATTCAGAGATTGCCAATGGGTGGGATTAAACCTTAGATTCAGAGATTGCCAATGGGTGGGATTAAACCTTAGATTCAGAGATTGCCAATGGGTGGGATTAAACCCTAGATTCAGAGATTGCCTATGGGTGGGATTAAACCTAGGGATGTGTTTGACCAGCACAGTATTTTAATATATTTAATTTTAATGCACTGAGAGCATGCAATCTCAGGTACACACAGTTTCTATCATTCCCTATTATCTCATTCCCAATCAACTTTACTCATTTATTCATTTACATTACCGTCCTAGTCCCTGAAGTCAGTTGAGTATGTGAGCTCTGAACCAGAAGGACCTCACATAGCCAGGGCTGCCAGGTATGACCTTGTAGTACACAGAAGTCTGTGGCTTGCATAACCATACACATGGACTCTGCATGTAGCCATTCCCCTCTGGAGTCTTTCTGCCACCTTCTTCTTTTCTGCCTTAGTTTAAGGAATCTCGTTCTGGTCTTGGGATGATCGTCCATTTTCCCTAATGTTTTGCCCCCAAATACTTGGGCTATTCCAGAAAATCCCCTCTTCCTTTAACCTCCTCAAAAACTCTCTTAGGTATTGGTCCCCTCACGTTCGGAGCAAAGGAGAATGAAGAACACCAAAGACACAAGGAAGATATTAGTCCAAAGGACTAATGGACCACATGAAACACAGCCTCCACCAGAACTGAGCCAAGAAGAACTAGATGGTGTCCAGTTACCGTCACTGACCACTCTGACAGGGATCACAGTAGAGGGTCCCGTACAGGGCGGGAGAAAAAGGTAGAACAAAATTCAAATTCACAAAAAAAGACTAGACTTACTGGTCTGACAGAAACTAGAAGAACCACCAAGACTATGGCCCCTGGACATTCTGCTAACTCAGAACTGAAGCTACTTCTAAAGTCCACATTTCAGCTAAAGATTAGACAGTCCTATAAAACAAGCAATAACATGTGAGGAATGTGCTTCTTAGTTCAATCGAGTATACAAGACCAAATGGGCAACACCTGCCCAAAAGCAAAGATGAGAAGGCAGGAAGGGACAGGAAAACTGGAGAGTGGACATGGGGAACCCAGGGTGGAAAGGGAAAGGGGGAGAGTGCTGACACATTGAGAAGATTGCAACCAATGACACAAAACAATTTGCGTATAAATTTTTGAATGAAAAACTAATTTGCACTGTAAACTTTCACCTAAAACACAATAAAATTAAAAAAAAAAAACCCTCTTAGTTCTTCAAAAGATATGGAAAACAAAGTCTTTGGAAAACAAAGACTAGAGAGGTTGCTGAATAATCCTGTTTTCTGCCCTGCCACATACCTTCCCTGAAAAAATAAAAGAGTCAATACCTAATTTATTGTGAGAGTTAGGGGAGAAGGAGGGAGACCTGGTGGTGCAGCAGTTAAGCTAACCCAAAGGTCAGCAGTTCAGACCCACCAGCCACTCTGCAGAAGAAAGACGTGGTAGTCTGCTTCTGTTAAGATTACAGCCTTGGAAACCCTATGGGGCAGTTCTACTCTGTCCGACAGGGGTGTTATGAGTTGGAATTGGCTCGATGGCAATGAGTTTAGTTTTTTTCTTTTTTTTGGTATGGGAGAACGAAGGGGGTAGAAAGAAGAAGGAAAAAAAAACCCCACAAATTTATATTGCAAAATATTAGCTAACCACATAATCTAAAACAGAGAAAAATTGAAACAATGGATATTTTGAATAAAGAAGGAAAGAAGAAATTGGTACAAGGGGACACAATGGGGCTCTGTGGAGTCTTACAGCATTCCTGAAAGCACACAATGCCGGAAGCTGTTCCTTCTACCCACATCCCCTCACTCCAAAGCCACTGTCCTCACCTACGGGTGCTTAATGCCACTGAAACCCTTTTTCCAGCCAACACAATCCACATACCACCCTCTCAGCGGTCTTCAGACACCTGGAGTCGGGGCACAACCTGTTCATTCTCTGGATAAGCAGCCATACTTTGTTCGCAATGACTTTTCTCAAAGTCCTGCTCCGCAAAGGATGATGTTATTGGTCATGTAAAGGAAAAGAATCCCTTTTATCTTCCAGCTACAAAGGAAGTGGGCTGAATCTAGGAGAGATGGTGTAGCAGGGAAGAGGCCCTGAGTGAGGCCAAGCTCTCCCGTGCAGGGCAGGCTGGATAGAATGACTCGGAGCTTTATCAGACTTCCCCAGGGAAAAAGAGAAATACAGAATCTGGGAAATAAACTCAGTGTTTTGGTCTGCAAAAATCAATCTCTTGCTGATTAAGAGAACAAAGCAGTTTCCATCTTACAATCCTACTTGGTACTGCAGTAAATACGAAGATGAATCAGGCAGTCCCTGTCCTCAGGGAGTTTATTGTTTAATTGAAAAGCAACACACATGTTCCATGCCAGGTGACCCCTGCGTATGTTCAATGAGTAGTGGCATGATAAATAGGAATTTAGGGGAAGGAGAGAGCACAGGGGTCAGAGAAAGCTTCTTGGGGAAGGTGAAACTTCAGCCAAACCTTGAGGAATGGGTAGGATTTAGAATGTGGAAGGGAAAGGCACTCTAGGTGGAGGCACCTGGTGAACAAGGTGTGTCACAGGTAGGGGACAGTGAGGAGAAGAGCCTGTCTGAAGCAGCTTACAGAAGTGGTAGTGAAAAGATTGGAAAGGAAGGTGGCAGGGAAATGTGGTGAAGACTTGGTAGTGGTGTGACTCTGTATGACTCTGCGCCTACTTTCCTTATGCCCCAAATGGGCATAATAAAACCTTATAATGCTGTCTTGAAGTTAGAGGGACAGTTCACAAGACTATGCCTACTTCTGTCACCAACTACAGCTTCAGGGGTCCCCAAGACCATCCTTAGTTTTGATAATTCACTAGAAGAACTCACAGAACTCCCTGAAAGCTGTTACATTCATGGTTATGGTTTATTACACTAAAGGAAACAGATTAAAACCGGCCAAGGGAAGAGGTACATAGGAAAGAGGACAGGAAAATTCCAAACACAGAGCTTTCAGTTATCCTCTTCCTGTGGAGTCGTGGTTAACATTACTTTCGTAATATCAATCTGTGACAATATGCATGCAGCATTGCCAACCACGGAAGCTCACCTGAGCCTTGGTATCCAGAATCTTTATTGGGGGTCTGTGGTTGACTGCCCATGTGGCTTAACCTCAATCTCCAGCTCCTCTGCAGATTGAGCTGATACCACATGACTCAAAGCCCCCACCATAAATCACATTGTTAGCCTTCCTGGCATAACTCAAAGCCCCCAGGCAAACAAAAACACTCCTAACAGGCACGACATTCCAAGGTCCTAGAGATCACTTCCCACAATCTGAGGGCAAAGGCCACATCTCTCTTTGGGCAAGGTTAAATTCTTTACGGTACAGCTGTTCATAAAGTTAATGTGATACTTGATATGAAAGCACTTGGCACTGCCAAGGCCCTCAACAAATGTCAATGCTTCCTTACTGGGCTGAGGTGCTTAAACATTATCCTGCAGGCTGTGTGTAGCTGCAAGGGTATGTGAGCAAGAAAAAAAAAAAAAACATTGTTGTGGAGTCGATTGCAACTTACGGCAACCCTATTGGACAAAGTAGAACCGCCCCATAGGATTCCAAGGTTGTAAATCTTTACGGAAGCAGATTGTCACATCTTTCTCCTATGGACTGGCTGGTAGGTTCCAACTGCTGACCTTTGGGTTAGCAGCTGAGTGTGAAATCACTGCACCACCTGAGCAGGAAAAGGAACTTCAAAACCCTCACAGAGAGGGAATTATTGAGAAGGATGTGAGAGGGGCTTCTGGAAGGTTAATCCAAGCCTGCTCTAATAAAGGAGCCCCTGGGTGGTGCAAACAGTTAATGTGTTTGGTTGCTAACTGAAAGGTCAGTAGTTCAGGTCCACCCAGAGGTGTCTCAAAACAAAGCCCTGGCGATCATCTACTTTTGAAGAATCAGCCATTGAAAACCCTATGGAACACAGTTCTACTCTGACACATACGCAGTCGCCATGAGTCAAACTTGACTCTGCGGCAGCTGAAACTCGACTGGCTCTGATGGAAGGTAGCAAGAACTGAAAGCTCTAAAGGAATAGGCTGGGTGCTGGACAAATTACTGGAATGGGAACACTTCCATTGACCTCTTAGATCCTGCTTGAGGTAATCAGATTATGCCTGAAATCTTTTCCTGAAAGCTCTACAGAGCCATCAGGCAGTAGTGAGCTGTCAATCCCTAGGCCCCCAAGCAGGAGTGGAATGTGTGGAATAGAAAGCAAGAGACTTTACCCCTCTTATCAATCACCAATGCCAGCCATTCTTCACTCCTGCTAAAATTTAGTAGGTACATTAAAATTCATCCAGGCACAATAAGACCTAGTTTGAGGTTTAAAATACAGCTTGTCAGATGATTATTTAGTAGTACGCTTTAATATGCGTAAGTGCAAACCAGACTTTAATATACAGGCTAAAGTACACATTAGCAATTTCGTAAGTGGTCTAAAATTGCAGTGTACATGAGCAACTTGAGGGGAGGGGAGGCTGAGTGGGAAAGAGGAAATCAAAATACCCTAAACTTCAGAATCTTTTTTTCTATATTCCCGTATGTAGGACCTTGAATAATTCCCAGGTGAATTTGTAACGGAGTTTCCTCTTACTTGTTTATTTTTATTTTATTTTTTATTGAGATAGAATTCAAACAACATAAAAAAATTAATGCATTTAAAGTATACAATTCGGTGGCGTTTAGTACATTCACAGTGTTGTGCAACCATCACCTCTATCTAGTTCTAAAACATTTCCATTGCCCCAAAAGGAAACCTTGGACCCATTAAACAGTCACTCCCTATTCTCCCCTCTATCCAGTCCCAAACAACCACTAATCTGCTTTCTGTCTCTATGGTTCTACCTATTCTGAATCTCTTCTTTATTTTTAATTTTGTTTTTGTTTCTTTCGCATGACTCATATAAGCTCGTGCGTGTCTACGGGCCACAGATGATGCCTGGTGCTTTGGAAGAATTTAGAGGTTGCCAAGATGTCAGGAAGGACCAGCAAGATGTCGAAAGAAGGAGAACTACCAGATAAAACCTAGCTTTGTAGAACCAATATGGATAAGCCTATGGGACTGAGTCCTACCAAGATTTTCCTAAACCAGGGGCTACTAACCTTTTTGTACCATGGACCCCTTGGCAATCTGATGAAAGCTCTTGGACCTATTTCAGAATAATGTTTTGAATAAAATAAAGCATAGAAGACTACAAAGGAAACCAATTCTATTGACAAGCAATTATAAAATATTAAAAAATTGGTGATCAAGTAATATGTATGCTTGCTTCTTTATTAATACGTTGAATAACAAGATTTAGTTGTGGGTCTAATAACCACTGTAATTTTGAAGTAGTGATAGGTGCAAATTATATTTTGAGATATCTGCAACGACTATAATGTGATATGAAAATATCTGATTTCTCTTGGTGGCAAAGTCACAGGTACTGCTACTAGTACTGTGGTTTATCGCTTTCATCCATAATTGAATGAAACATGCATGGACGTTAGTGAAAATAAAGATATAATTTCTCTCCATCCAAGTTTATCCCTGGACTGTGATTAAGAACCACTGTTCTGGGATCAATGGTTTCTAGCCTATTTTTAGTCATGGACCTCTTTGAGCATCTGACAAAACTGTCTGTGGAGCATACCAACAGAAAAATGTACTTATCTACAGATACAAAAACTGTATCATGTTTATGGAATTTCTGGTGCTCATCCATGAAATGTTTCTAAGTTCATGGACCCAGGGTTAAGAACTCTAGTTCTAGATGTACTAAGGGCACTTGTCCTATTTAGGATTCTTCGGCTGTAAGTAACAGACACTAACTCTGGATTTTTGTAACAGGAGCTGTTTGATGTTTTTGTTTGTGTGTGTGTGTGTTTCTGCACACTATGCCTGGGATGAGAAAGCTCCATCCATGGTCAGACTTTTGATCCTCTGCTCATTGTTCAAATGTCTAAGTGGCCTAGGTTGGGCTAGGTGCCCCTCCCTTCACTTTGATGAAATACCTCAGCAGACTTCCTCTACTGAGGAAGGCTAATTTCCAAAAAGGAATTCTGAGGTGGTAGTGTCAAAAGAAATGGTGAGGTTGCGAGGCAGGCACAAGATAAAAACAAAGTTTACTTTACGCCCATGAAAAATGGTGATAAGCACTGATTTTTTTTTAAGTGTAAGACACATTTTTCACTTTGTTGTTGAACATTTTAATGATTCTGAATTAGGATGTGGCTCTCAGTATATGTGTAAAATTGAAAGCAGCCCCCTCAACGCTGAAAAATAAACTGTTGTTAAATCAGTGTTGCACCTGACCGTTGAAGAGTCTTAAAAGCCAGAAACTGAAGGCATTACAGAGTCCATCAAAGCCACACAAGCAGATTCCTTGAAGTTTCAGGAAGTGCTTCTGCAACTATGCTGTTCATGGCAGTCTCTCCCCATTCTCTTTGTACTTCTGAAACACACTTATTCTGTCCAATTTGGCTCTTATTTCACATCAGATATTTGACACACTACTAAATGCTGAGGTGAAATTCACTTCCATTAAACAGGTGTTTATTGAACAATCAAGGTTTCTTCTAGGCACCACAGGCATTGCAAAAGGAGAATAAGACAGAGCCGCCTGCTCTCCAGGAGCTTACAGTTTAGATGAAGGAACAGCAAAGACCCGGGAACCAGGTAGCATTTTCAACCCTGGAGTGCTAACCTAAGTGCTGCAGCTGAGGGGAGCCAGGAGTTCATCAAGCAGAGTGTGGGCTGAGTGGTGAAGGAAGCCACTGTGGAAGAGCCTGGGAAGTCCCTGCCCTGTGACTCCTCTCTGAAAGCAATGATGCATGGAGAAGTGGCACTCCTTGTCCTGGTCATCATCCCAGAGATATGGAAAACTTGGGTGAGGAAGACTATTTGCCCAGCAGGCTTCTAAACAGGCTAATACCAATTTATCTCTCAGATCTCAGCTTTAATATTGCTTCCAGAAAGGTCTTCCCTAGCCTTTTAATTTAAAATTATTGTTGTTGTCAGCTGCTGTCAAGCCAGCTCCCCACTCATGGTGTCCCCATGCACAATGGAGTGAAAAGCTGCCTGGTCCTTTGCCATCCCCATGATTGGTTGTGGATTGGACCATTGTAATTCATAGGGTTTCATTGGCTGATTTTCAGAAACAGATCATCAGACCTTTCTTCCTAGTCTGTCTTAGTCTGGAATCTCAGCTGAAACCTGTTCAGCATCATAGCAACACGAAAGCCTCCATTGACAAACAGGTGGTGGCTGTGCATGAGATGCATTGGTGGGGAATCGAAACCAGGTCTCCCACATGGAAGGTAAGAATTCTACCACTGAACCACCAACTCTTTAATTTAAAATTAGGCCCCTTTATTAAACTTGCTCATAATACCTTGTTCTTTTTTCTTCCTAACACTTACCATAATCTGTAAATAGATGTTCGTTTTTCTCTCTACTGGTCTGTAAGCTTCTCTAGGGAGGAAAAGACTGTCTTTTTTGCTTGCCTCTGTATCCACAAAACCCAATACACTGCCTGCACATCCTAGGTGTTCAGTGAGTATATATGGAGTGACTGAGTAGTTAAGTACGGACTAGAAACCTTATCAATACTTTCTGATAACAGTGTAGTTCAGCTGGGGACAAGAACACAGTTGATATGAAATACCTTTTGATGTTAAAAATGTGCCAGAGGAGAAGGGACAGCTGGTATATGAGTCACTGATGAGGATCTTGAGGGTTACGGGTCTAAGAGTTAAGGTAGTTAGGAAGTGTTGTTTTTCAGTTCAGAATTTTTAAATTGTAGTAGATTATTTACAACCTAAGGAGTAAAGGTGGAACTCCCCTCTCCATTTCCAACACGTAGAAGATTCCTGCTTTAATAGGACTCTGGGGAGCTATGGTTTTAGTGTGGTCTTACTTTCTGAAGCAAAAACTGAAACCCTGAAAGGAGTCAGATGAGCATGAAGACAGGCAAGTTAATGAAGCTCTTATTTCTCCTGAAATAGAAACTTAACATTTGCTGGCAGGGAGAAAGTTGTGAAGAAATTAAGTTTAAAGCCTCCACTGGTGTTCTTGGCTTGAGAGCATGCTCTGGTGAATGGCATCCTTTAGCTGAAGACTTAAATTTCAGAAAACCAGAGGCAGTGAGTGTGAAGATCTTGGTTGAACTTTTCGTTAGCGCTCCAGTGCCTTTGTACAAATGACAGCAGAGATCTTAATTTTTTCCTTATATGGGATTTTTTGTATAACTTTGTGAAAACGGGCAAGGCTACCCTTACTATAGAACTGAGTAGGTATAATTTTGTTCAAAGTCTTTGCTTAAGAAAGTGTGTGTGTGTGTGTGTATGTGTGTGCGTGAGAGAGAGAGAGAGAGATTACTGTCCGTGAGAAAAAGACATTTTTGTCATAGTACTTGATACTTATGCATCAGTTTCCTCTGAGGAATTCAAATTCCAACTAAGTGTATGAAATGGGCAGGTTAGCTTCTGATGGAAAAGTAAATGTAAATTTAACAACTTATAGCTATACTACTTTTCAAATACAAGAAGAATAAAAGAGAATATTCAAATATTCTATTCTTCCCTCTCAGCTTAAGGAAGGTAAATTTTCTAGTTATAGAAGAGTCTTTCTGTAACGTTGGCCTGTGGGAATTCATTTCATACTTAAGTTCAACTAACAGTAATTGAGCACCTGTAGAGGGAGAATATACCAAAGAGGCTAATGGTCTGACCGCTGCATTCCAACAGGCCTTATGTAAGTTACTTAAATGTTCTAAGTCTCAGTTTCCCTATAATAACTCCTCTCAGGGTTAAGTTAAGTAGCTCTCCTATAGTGAAGCAGGGTTGGTGACCTATGGAGGACTCTTCTCCACCACACATGAGTGTGTGTGAGTGCATGAACACACACACACATACACAGTTATTGACCAGACCTCAAGTCCAGGGCTTCGTTCCTGACAGGACATCTCCAGAGTGAAGGCCCAGCTCCCTCCATAGGTGCAGTCCTGGGAGTGAAACCTCTTTAGCCTCACTTTTTAACCAGTGGAGTGAATATAATATGATTGCCAAGTAGGTGTGAGGCATAAAAGGAAACAGAGGCTGGGTCTATATGATTAGAACAATAACGATGACAACAATTAAATTAATGATGGTTTTACTGAGTCTGCTGGACTTTTGTTAAGAAATGCCCAGGTCTCTGAGATTGAAAAGTGGTGATTCCTAGGCTTTTAGCTTTCAGGGACCAATAACATTACAAAAAATATTTTAGGGGAAACTGAGATTTTAGCTTTTTAATGACTTAAAAAAAAGCTATCGCAAATACAATATTTATTGAAACAAAAATTAAATACACTTAGCTTTACATTCATCTTGTTACTCATTTTGCCCTTGAATTGTAAAAACCTCTGCATGGACCTATAGCAGCCAGCAGATGAGAGTCTGGACCTCTGCTGCCAAGAACACACAGCCGGGCATGAACTGAGGCCGAGGGAGCAGGGTGATGAACATACGTTGCTGACCTCAGCTCCTGGCCACTGCAGCCAGGCCATGGACTCAGTTCCAGTGCTGAGAGTTCCTACTTCTGCAAACACTCTGAGGCAGGCAGACTTTCTATTCTAGACCCTGCCCCTCTGGCCCCACTGCTTACATAATTTATCCCTGAAGAATGGCATAGTGCACCACAGTACAGTATAATGTACCTCATCTCTGACGCACAAGGTAGTGCCTCTTCATTTATCCTAAGCGTGAGTCCTTGTCCTCTTTTATCATAGTATCACAGAGGGACTCAGCATAGCTTATCTTCCACAACCTATACTCATCATTTTTTCTTTGTCTTTTCTCACCCTTTCCTACAATGTTAATGGCAAATGGGCTGAGTCAGAAGAATCACAAGGTCTATACTCATTCATTGTTTGAACATTTGTCCATTTATTCAAAAAATATTTATTGAGAGCCTATTACTCACCAGGCCTATACTAGGTGATGAGGATATACTAGTGGGCAAACACACACAGACCCTGCTACTATGGAGCCTTGCAATCTAGTAGGATAGAAGGCATTAAGCAACTAAACGAAGAAATAACTATGTAATTATAAAACGTCATAAGAAGTGTGAAAAAATAAGCTGTGGCATGAGAGAGTATAACACATGGAATGGTTAGGATAAGCTTCCCTGAGGAAATGACATTTAAGGTAAGGCCTGAGAGATGATGTAGTGGACATTCATTGTTTTTGTCTTCCCACGATTCACTCTTCTTCTCGTAACAGCACTCTGGTGATTTTCTTTAGGGGTTTTCAATCATGGTGTCCTGTCCTCCCCTAGTCAAGGGGTGGGCATGTGACCAAGCCAACTGTCTTCTAGGGCTTGAGTAGAACAATACAAAGAAGAAAAAACTGGAGCTGATTGTTCCACAGGCTGTGTCCTAACAAGATGCCCGTTAGTTTGCTTTACCTAGATTCCTAAGCCATCCAGGTTCCTCTTCTTTCTGAAATTTTGCCTAAGAGACAGTGGGCTACCCATCTGCCAGCCAAATTTCTTTTTTTCTTGTTTACATTATCCCCAGAATTGCTTTCCATTGCATGAAACCCAAGGAACTCTAATACCAGTACCCAGTACCAGTTGCCACTGAGTCGATTCTGACTCATGGCAACCCCATGTGTGTCAGAGAAGAATTGTGTTCCATAGGGTTTTCAATGGCTGATTTTTCGAAAGTAGACTGCTAGGCCTTTCTTCTGAGGAGCCTCTGGGTAGACTTGAACCTCCAACTTTTTGGTTATCAGCCAAGCACATTACCCATTTACACCACTTGGAACTCCAAGATCTCTACTGGGTTCTGGTAGGATTTAGCACGGTGAAGAGTCTGGGGAAGAGTGTATCAGTAGAGGGAACAGCATGTGCAAAGTGCTTGAAGTAGAAAAGTGCTTGCTAGTTTGAGGAACAGAAAGAAAGCCAGGCTGTCCAGCACAACCAGATGGTGCCCGGCTATCACCACCGACTGCTCTGATAGGGATCACAATAGAGGGTCCCAGACAGAGCTGGAGAAAAATGTAAAACAAAATTCTAACTCACAAAAAAAGACCAGACTTACTGGTCTGACGGAGACTGGAGAAACCCCAAAAGTATGGCCCCTGGACTCCTTTTTAACTCAGTACTGAGTCACTCCTGAGATTCACCCTTCAGCCAAAGATTAGACAGGCCCATAAAACAAAATGAGCCTAAATGAGCACACCAGCCCAGGGGCAAGGACAAGAAGGCAGGAGGGAAAAGGAAAGCTGGTAATGGGGAACCCAAGGTTGAGAAGGGGAGAGTGTTGACATGTTGTGGGGTTGGCAACCAATGTCACAAAACAATATGTGTATTAACTGTTTAATGAGAAACTAATTTGCTTTGCAAACCATCATCCAAAGTACAATAAAAAAATAAAAATAAAAAAGCTTCTGATTATATAAAAAAAAGTAAAGAAAGAAACTCAGGTTGGACTGTGCTGAGTGAGCGGTAGAGCAGAACCAACACCTCTGGAGAGGTGGGCTGCACCAGACCTTGTGGGGGCCATGGAGCCTTATTAAGTGTTATCCTAAGTGCAAAGGAAAGTTGTAGACAAAGTTTGAACGTGGAAAGGATATTTTAAATGGCACCAAGTGTTATATAGGAAAAACAGGACAATTCAACAAACATTGTAAAGAACTTTGAATTGGTCATTCCAGTTCTGCTCTGAGCCAGCTCCAGCACTTTAGGGATTTGTGAGTTTTTTACAACCTCCCTTAGCCCCAGTCTCCTCATCTATAAAATGAGATAGTGGATTAGATGATCTCTAGCAATCCTTTTCTCCTCTGCCGTTTCATGATCTACGATGAAACTTTATCAGACTGGACAAGATGTGCATCATTAAGGAGCTTACTTAGAAGAAAGTGTGAGAGGTCAACACACCCAACCTCTATTAACACCTGTTGTTCTTCCAGGGTGTTGTAACGTTTAAAGCTTTTGGTAGCTTACAGGCTAATTTTGCCAGCCCATTTTCATGCTGGAAGTTCCGAAGGATTTTAAATGGTGGCACAACAGTTAAGGGCTTGGCTGCTAACTGAAAGGTTGGCAGTTTAAACTCCATCCAGCAGCTCCTCAGGAGAAGGACCTGGTGATCTGCTCCTGTAAAGATTCCTGTTGCTGTCAAGTTGATCTCAACTTATAGCGACCCTATGGGACAGAGTAGAACTGCCCCATAGGGTTTCCAAGGCTGTAATTTTATTTTATTTTTTTTTATTGTACTTCAGGTGAAGGCTTACAGAACAAGTAGTTTCTCATGAAACAGTAGTACACATATTGTTTTATGACATTGGTTAACAACCCCACAACATGTCAACCCTCTAACTTCTCAACCTTTTT
>NW_004444077.1:4231510-4234752 GCF_000243295.1 Trichechus manatus latirostris
ACGGCCTAAGACACCCCTGGGGCAATTCTTCTCTACTAAGTGGGGTCTCTATGAATGGAAAATTGACTCAAGGGCACCAAACTACAACAGTCTTAGCAACCAACTCAGTGAAGAACATTGAAAGAGGGCATTTATGTAAAGTGTGATACTCTGCTAAGCTTAGATAATAGTGACTTCAACTGAATACCTCATGACAGAAAACACTAGGGAGAGTACTCACTCTTGGGTGAATTTCATCAAGACCTTGTAATTGTAGAAATGCCTATATGTGATGTGTGTATCAGTTATCTATTGCTGTATAACAAGCTGCCCCAAGCCTAGTAACTTAAAACAACAACAATTTTGTTACTCAGAATTCTTGGGTTGGCTGGGCAGTTTTTGGCTCATCTCATGTGGCTGCATTCAGCTGGTAGGGTGGCTGAGGTTTGATGCAGTGGGCATGGCAAGTTTCTTTCTCCCTGGGGCCTTTCATCCTCAAGGAGGTTGGACCAAGTTTCTTCACTTTAGTCTCAGGGCAGTGTTCAAAGAGAGCAAGATGCAAAGTGCCAAGTGCTCATTAGACATCTTTGCTAATTTCATGCTTTCTCACGTTCCAGTGGCCAAAGCAGGTCACATGCCAAGTCCAGGGTCAATGTGGAAGGGGGCTGCGCAAAGGCATGGATACTGAGCTGTGAATCATTGGAGGCCATTAGTGTAACAGTCTACTGCAGTGTGTAAACTTTTCCTCTTAGACACCCACTGCAAGATATGTAACTTTAACTTATAAATTACGCTGTTTAACACAGATAAAACATACATGTTATTACTAGAATAAGGAAGCATTTGCAGTCACCTTATTAACGCGCTGAATCCTACATCAAATGCCTCCGCTTGCCTCATAAAATTATTCATTAATTTTTAGCAGTAGCCTTGGGAAGTTGTATATATAATATTTAGAGGAAAATGGCATTTATGATCATAACGAATTAAAGCAACTGATACTGCAATACCACTGCCCCAAGTTGGAACTTGAGGCTTGCTAATTTCATATTTAGCCTGATCCCACGTATTCCCAATCACTCTGCCTTAGCACGGAGTACAATTATGTGCGTGCCTGTCCTATCCACTAGAGTTCAAACTCCTCTAAGGGCAGAAAACTTACCTCATACGTTTGTTTCCCTCACACCTCCAGCACCTATAACACTAAATGTTGTTGTTAGCTGCCCTACAGTCAGCACCCAACTCATGGCAAGCCGGCCCCCAACTCGCGGAGACTGGTGTGGTCCAGAGAGTTTTTACTGGTTGATTTTCAGAAGTAGATCACTAGGCCTTTCTTCCTAGTCTAGCTTCATCTGGAAGCCCAGCTGAAACCTGTTCAGCATTTAGCAACTCTCAAGCCTCCACTGACAACTGGGTGGTGGCTGTGCAGGAAGTACATTGGCTGGAATTGGACCCAGGTCTCCCGCATGGAAAGAGAGATTTCTACCATTAAACTACCACTGCCACCGTTAACACTAAGTAGATGCTCCCTGAATACTTCTTAAACTAATCAGCAGTTTTTACTTAGTAAACATCTACTATATTCCAGGGGGAGCCCTGGTGGCACAGTGCTTAAGCGTTCGAGTGCTAACCATAGGGTCGGCAGCTGGAATCCACCAGCCGCTCCTTGGAGACTCTATGGGGCAGTTCTACTCTGTCCTATAGGGTCACTATAGGTCAAAATCCATTGGACAGCAATGGGTTTTTATATTCCGGGGACTTAACTCACCAGTCTGGATCACCAATTCTCCCCCAATGCCACAAGGTAAGTGTTGTTTGCCACATTTTACAGTTAAGAGGACTGAGGTGCAGAAAGCCCAAGGTGGAGGGGCTGGGATTTCACCTCAGGTCCATCTGACACCACTCACTTCACTGCTCTTCTTCCTGTGTGCAGCCGGAAGGAGAATTTTTACAGGAAGTGAAAGGATGACCTCAAAGTGTTCAGAGAGGAGCAAAAAGAAAACAGGAAGAAGCGGTAGACAGCAGGATCCCTCATACTCTCCACTACCTTTGACATAAATAAACACTTAAGAAATTGGCCATAGAAACCCTGAAAACCTGAGAAGAGCGGTTCCATAGCTCTTAAAAAAAAAAAAAAAGACCTGTTTAATTGGTGTGATAGAAGAAGCCCTGCTTCCAGGTAGCACAAATACAACAGTATTAAGGTAGTCCTCAGAGGAAAAGGTAGCCATTATTTTACATTTTGAATATAATTTTTTTATCACCTACTAAATGAGTCGGAATTGACTCGAAGGCAACTGGTTAGTA
This sequence comes from Trichechus manatus latirostris, assembly GCF_000243295.1. Taxonomy (NCBI): domain Eukaryota; kingdom Metazoa; phylum Chordata; class Mammalia; order Sirenia; family Trichechidae; genus Trichechus; species Trichechus manatus. The sequence continues at coordinate 4,233,797 of NW_004444077.1, forward strand.
GTTAGTTTAGATCAGTAATAACACTAACAATACTACCGTACATGTCAGGGACTGTGTAAGGCGCCTTACAGTGCATGATCTCAATCAATCCTCACAACAACCCTATGAACAACCCTATGAAGTAGGTTTTCTTATTCTTAATTTATAGATGAGTGAACTGTGGCCTAGGGAGACTTCCCAGCTTTTAAGTGGTAGATCTAAAACTTAAGTCTGTTTGACCAAAAGCCCTGAACAACGTTTAGCTGTGGGCCTTGTGTGACTTTGGCGCTGGTGAAGTCGGGAATTGTGAATCCTATTTTCTTACGCTAAGCTGAGCACGTGTACAAGCAATTTACAAAAAAACAAATCCAGGTCAGCATCTCTGTTCGCGTGAGGTTTAAAAGCCTACCTTGGGTAGACAGCGGTAAAAATCTCTACTCATTCATTCACTTGTTTGCTCCCTGAACAAATATTTATTGCTCACTTGGGTATTCCAGGCCTGGGTGCTAACCTAGCCCTAGGAGAGAGAATAGTGAACAAGATAGATGTGGTGTTTGCTCCTCCTCCCCGCTATTTTACTAGACCAGGCATTCAAAGAAGCAGGAACTATATCAACGCGGTAGGGGTGGGGGTGGGGGGTGACTTACGCATCTGCTGCGCGGGAGCCTAAGGAACTGTTCCGAGCCGGCTGGGGTGTTCGCGGTAGGCTCCCCGGAGGCAGTGGCATCCATGTGGAGAGCTGGGACTGGGCACACGGGACTGGGTCAGAACTGAGCGTTGGGGTAGAAGAGGGTGGGCCGGGGCCAGGGCTGGGGCCGGGGCAGGCGGGGGACGGGGGTGGGCGGCGAGTTAGGGTTAGGGCGGGAGGATTCGGCTTCCCGGCGGCAGAGGGCGCTTGGCGCTGCGGTCCCGCGCGCTGGAGCCACCCGCGCGGGCGCCGAGAGGAGGCGAGGCGAGGAGCGCGAGCGGCGGTGGCC
>NW_004444077.1:4234995-4238948 GCF_000243295.1 Trichechus manatus latirostris
GCGCAACTCGCGCCGGCGGGGCGGGCGGGGGCTAAGGGGGCGCGAGCCTGCCCGCCCGTCTGAGGTCTGGACGCGGAATCCCCTCCGCCGCCCCGCGGCCGGGCTGGGAAAAGTTGGGGCGGTCCGCGAGCCCGCGTGGGCCGGGCGGGAAGTGCGGGTGTGGGGCAGGCTCGGGGCGGCGGACGCTGTGCCAGGGGGTCCTGGGCTAGGGGCGGGGAGTCTGGGAGGACCCAGTTTAGGGAGGCGGGAGACGCAGGTCGTCAGGTCCATTGCGGCCGGGAGGAAGGGGTGCGCTCAGGGTCTCGGGTGACAGTGGGCAGTTGTCCGGCCCGGGCTCTGGGTGTGCAGCGGGAACCCTGCGGATGAGGAGGGAGGGAGGGTGGAAGACGCCAGAGTGGGGCGAGACGTGGGGGCCAGGGACCAGATGCGACGGCTGAGGGAGGCTCATGGGGAGTGGGCTTTGCTTCCTCCTCGCTTCTGCCCGGGGTAGACCTAGGGAAAGGAGTCTGGTTCAGAGTTGCTGACGCCTGTGGCGTCTGAAGACCCGATGGGGAGTTCTTGTAAAAGGTGGAGGAGGGAATTGAGCGTTGCTTCCTTTACTGCCACTATAAAGCGGCGCCCTTTCCCTAGCTGCCCGATCCACCTCCCAGACTGCAGAGCTTTTGTCCTGGGGAAGTTGAGAAGGAGGAGATATTTAGATGCGTTCCAAGGTAAGTAGAATCGGGCTGCAAGAAATCATAACTATGGCCTGGGGGGGTAGGGAGCCAAACCCGTTGCCGTCTAGTCGTTTCTGACCTATAGTGACCCTAGAGGATAGTAGAACTGCCCTATAGTGTTTCCAAGAAGAGGTTAGTGGATTTGGACTGCCGACCTTTTGGTTAGCAGCCCTATCGCTTAACCACTGCGCCAACTATGGCCTGGAGCTGTCTGGAAAAAAACCCAAAAAAACCCACTCCGATCTCACACACCCACCCCATTTCTTCAGTAACGCCAAAGTCCAGACTCCCTTACTTTTTGAGGAAAGCTTCCCTGGATTGGGTGAGCAGGTCCCCAAAACCCAGCAGCACATCTGGGCACAGCTTCGTGGGTATTCTGAGGGGGTATAAGACATGGTTTTATTCTCTGAGGTTGCTTATTTCAGAAACAAGTGGTTCTGAAGATGCTGGATGCTTTATTAGAACAACCTGTGTGGTGCTCCTTGACAAGGGAGATGACTCATGCTGGCTTTTTTTTTTTTCAAATAAACTTTGTATTCAAGACATCAGGTTGCCAAGTCATTTGCAACAGCAGTACAGCTGGGGACCCAGACTGTGGGCCTCCTGAGTTCTTGTTCTAGTCCAACATATGTTGCCGAGGAGTATAACCTTAGATGAGTCACTTGTACTCTCTGGACCTCAGTTTCCTGATCTGTGAAGTGGAATTACAAAGAGAGGCTAAACAATCTCATGCAGGCAGGAGTTTTTGAGGGAGACTGAAACCTTTTTCCTTGTGAGACTAGATCATACATGCAGAATAAACCCCAGCTTGTTCTTACGAAGATATTAGGATTGACTTAAAAGAACACAGATGACAAGGGCAAAAACCAAAACAAAAATAGTTCTCATGTAGGCAATTAGTGTGTGTTGCTGTCCAGCTATCTTTACTATAAAACTGGTAACTGTGCTTTAAAAAATTTGATATCTCTCTCACCTGTTTGGGCCAGAATTTTTTCTTTTTTTAACCTTCAAGCCTGGAGTGGATGCTCAGTTGGATTGGTCTTGGTGAGGCCTTACCTGAAGAACATGCCGTAGCGCCATAGGCTTCCTTCTGTCTGACTGATGCTGGGATCCTTGTACCACCACACTTTTGTTATCTTTTCCATTCTGGCTTGAGAAGTGATGAGCTGATTCTTATTGCATCTGGTATTTTTGAACTTACCAGGTTTCTTTTCAAGTGAGTGTAATAAATAGGCAAGCAACACATTAGATGCAGCACAGTAAAAATAGCTTGAGGCTATGATGTATATCCTTTCCACGCCCACCCTTTGCTTAGCCTCTCACTAGAACTTCTGGGTCTTCCCCTGGCCATCACATTTTGGACCATGAGAACACTGACAGAGTTGAGATGACACGGCCAGGGTGAAATAGCACATTAATGATAACACCATGATGCTAGGAGAGGAGGATTTTTTTTGTATTTTATCTTAACTGAATGTGCCTGCCCTTCTTTTGTCTTCCGTTAGTAGCTTTCAAAATCCGTATTGAATTTGACCACATCATTTTCAGTAACCCTTTTTTGTCAGTTTCTTGGAAACTGCAGTTAGTGATTATCTCTGAGTTTGAGTAGTGGTAAAATTATATCTTCTCCAGCAGCTAAAGGCTTGACTAATTAGCTTGAGTCATTAAAATATATGTAGTATGTTGTATGTATGTGTGTGTGTATGTGCATATAAATTTTACTTTAACTCAGTGCTGTTAATAAAAATCACGATGCTGACAATAGATATAATTTGAGCACTTAACAGGCACTCTGAGTTAGGAATGAGTTATTTTACAGGTGAGAAAACAAAGCTCAGGACACAACTCTAAATGTTACAGCTGGGTTGGTCAAGTTACCAGTGATCTTTGAGTCCAAATAATCCTGTACCCCGTTGACATCGATTCGATTCCGACACATAGCGACCCTATAGGACAGAGTAGAACTGCCCCATAGGGTTTCCAAGGCTGTAATCTTTATGGGAGCAGACTGCCACATCTTTCTCCCGTGGAGTGGCTGGTGGGTTTGAACCGCTAGCCTTTCGGTTAGCAGCCAAGTGCTTAACCACTGTGCCACCAGGGCTCACTTTGAGTCTAAGCAGTCTTTTGTAAAAGTGGGAAAGGAACTCTTCTTACAACGTTGTGGTGACAATTAAATGAGGTAATGTATATGAAAAGCAATACGTAAATGGTAAAGTGCTCTCAAAGGTTAATAGTAGCATTAGCCCAGGACACTAGTGGACCTGGGGACAGCATGGTGAAATGGCAAATTATGAGTCTTGGAGTCAGGCACACCTGGGTATAAATTCTAAGCCCATTGCATGACCTCTCTGCGCCTGTTTTCAGCATGTGTAAAGTCAGGATATTGTCTGCCTTGTATGAAGGGAGATAGACCAGTGAATTGCAGTAGGTGCTCAGTAAAGGTTGACATCCACCCCTTCCTCTCCCTTTGCCCACAGGCACTCAGGATAATGGGATTGATTAAGTTGTCCATAGGAATTGTGCTCAGTGGAAAAACACTTTTAGAGTACATTTTTTGTGCTTAGGAACAGTTCTTTCAGCTTTAGCCTCCCATCCTAACCCCCAACACACAGTGACTATTCTGGGCCCTGAGATTCTGCCAAAGTAAGGAATCAAAACCAGAAGCAGGCAGTGGCGGGACTTAGATGGGAAGTTGAAGATAGCTAGTTTTCCCGTTGCCCATTTTGTGGTCTTCTCTCTTGAAAAAAAAAACTCCATCTTGTTGGACAGGGAAATGATACTGAATTTGGGGGGTTTCTAGCTGTAGAGAGCTACTGGAAGAGCTATAGTGTAAGGTGAAAGGGCAGAGCAAATAGGGGCCGGGAGGGAGACGGGGAGTTGAATCTGGCTGACAGTAAAACTGGAAGTTTGGCATGGGGGAATCTCTATTAGATGTGGGATTTGGCTGCATATGGGGCCAATTTCCATCCAGTCCTATAAGGATCTCTTGTGGGACTGCGAAGTTTTTGTGCTCCAGGCAGATTTTGACTAGTTGTGGTGGTGTCATAAATGGGTTTCCATAGTAAGCTTGTATGCTGAAAAGGAAGTTAAATTCCTGGAGGGTGCTTGTTGTGACTGATGCCAAAATTTCTCTCAGAATTTTATAGTCAGTCAGTTTTCTAAAGTACTTGTTCGTTCTCTGAGAATATTAATAAAGAAATAGTTAAAAAAAAATAGAAGTGTCTCCTTTGTGAGCTT
>NW_004444077.1:4239345-4249188 GCF_000243295.1 Trichechus manatus latirostris
GCTTATTACCCATTGACTTATGGCATATAACCTCTTTGTGCTTCAGTTTCTTCATCTTTAACTGTAGTCTCCAATATGGGAGCTACTACCCCACATTTGGCTACTTAAATTTACATTTAAATGAATTAAAGTAAAAATAAAAATTCAGTGTCTCCATTGCACTAGCCACATTTGAAATGCTCAATAGCCACTAGTGGCTCCTATACTGGACAGTGCAACCATAGAATATTTCCAGCCTCACAGAAAGTTATATTGGACAGCACTGAGATGGGCATTATAATAGTGCATATTTTTTGGGTTATTGTGCAGATTAAATGAGGTAATGTATGTATAACATTTTTTGAACTGTGCCTGGTACATAGTAGGGGCAGTATATGTGTTAGCTATTATATAAATCATTCAGCAATACTCTGTGTCAGATGCTCTGTTAAATCTCTGTAGAAAGATTTAAGTCAACTTGCATTTGAATTCAGGCTCTGCTATTCATCATGTGACCCTGGGAAGTTACTTCTCTGAGCTTCATTTTTCTTACTGTGGAGTAATAACACCTGTCTCAAAGCTATTTTTAATATTTAATGAGATGATGTATGCAAAGTAGTGTTTAGCATATACTAGGTGCTCAACAAATGTTAATTTTCTTTTTCTCTGAATATAAAATGATTAATATTTGGTCTGCCATTAAGTTACTCACTGTTTAAGGAAGAGAGACACATGCATATTATGTTACAGTAAGTTAAGTAAAATGAATTCAGAAGTATGAAGAGGAGAGAGGAGTCTAACTCAGCCTGAGGGGGTTGGCAAAGGAGTGATTTTGGGGCATCTTAAAAGACGGGTGGACTCCCTCAGATTTGTGTATGAGAATAGGCACGAGATTAGGGGTCAGAGAGTTGTGATTCTCTTGGAGAGAGAGACTCTTTACAGTTTGGATTCAGTCCTCACATCAGCTGGGAGTTAGATCATGTTATGAGGAATGCACAGATGATGAAACAGGTACAGAAACATGGGCACATCACATAGCTAGCAAGTGGGTAATCTGAGAGTCATCCGTGGTCTGTGCAGCTCCAAAGCCAAACATGCTGGAAAGGCAGGCAGGGGCCTTGCATGCTCAGCCAAAGATTTGGGACTGTGTCCTGTAGGCTGGGGATTTTCATCCAGGGAGAGAGGGTCAGATCTGTATTGAAGAAACGTAGCTCAATGGGCTGTGTGGAGTATGAAGTGGAATTGAGAACAGAGAAACAAGAACCTATTTAAGTCATTGGCGCAAGAGATGATGAGGGCTTGATTTTAAGACGGTGGCAGTGGTGATGGAAGAAAAGGGATGTGTCAGAATCGATAGAGCATAGTCCCTTGGAATGTGGGAGCTGAGAGAGGGAGGAATGAAGTCTGAGCCTTTACTTGTCTCCCTTCTCATTGTAGTCCTGATCCCCCAGCTCTGGGTATTGGAGACACTAACTGTGTAGACTAAAAGCAATCTCTGCAGAAACCAAAATTGCCTCCTTTGGTCTCTAACTGACAGCTAGAGAAAGGATTTTCTGAGTAAAACCTGAAAACCCCTTCCTCTATCTGTGCCCCACCATTTCTGCCTTTCCAGGAGTGTCTCAGAGGATGGAATTTGCTTTCCTCAGACCCCATTTAGGGAAATGTTGGTTTGACCATTCAGACTTTAAGGGAAAAACGTCAAAAGCAAAAAGCCACCAGAGAAGGAAGCCTTCCTAGGGTGTAGGCCCTGTGGACTGGGAGTTCGGTCCTCAGTTCCAGCCGTTCCCTAAGAGTTCATGTCCCTGTAGGAAGGGTTGACTGTGGTCTCAAGCCATGCAGGGGCTGACCAGGACACGGCAGTGACGATTGATGAGCTCACTGTGTGAACATCATGGCCAGCCCTGGGGGGAGCGAAGACCACGCTCCCATAAAGGATACAGTCTCAGAGGGGAGCCACATCATGCGCTGGTGAACCCAGAGTCAAAGTAAGGGATTGATTCTTTTGGCTAGTGTCCACATCTCCTCGTCATAGGACACACTATTGCCACGTCAGGAGCAGTGGCCTTATATCCTCTTCCCTCATCGGTGCCAGACCCAGTAATAAACCTTGCTTTGGGGCTTCCATTTTTCTAGATTCTATGATATTGATGCCCTTCATATGGTTTGTTCTCGCTCTGGTCAGTCACCTGTTTGGGTTGCATTCCCGGCCTCATCAGTCACAAACGGTCTCTGCCTGTGAGTCACCCTGCGGAAGACTGAGGTCATCTTCTTTCTGCTTGATGTTTATTCCTTTCACTTGAAGAGGTGACTTCTTTTCCTAGTTCTAAGAGCACCTCTTGGTAATCCTCTGTTGTTGTTATTCTTAGCTGCTGTTCAGTCAGCCTCTGACTCATGGCCACCTCATGCACAACAGAACAAAACACCACCCAGTCCTGCACCATCCCCTTGACCGGTTGCAGTTTTCATTGGCTGATTTTCAGAAGTAGATTGCCAGGCCTTTCTTCCTAGTCCATCCTAGTCTGGAGGCTCCACTGGAGCCTGTTCAGCATCATAGCAACATGAAAGCCTCTGTTGACAGACGGGTGGTGGCTATGCATGAGGTGCATTGGCTGGGAATTGAACCTGAGTGTCCTACATGGAAATGGAGAATTTTACCACTGAACCACCACTACCTAGTAGCCCCATAACAGTGGACTATTCAAGTGTTCCGTGAGTTTGTCTTGTGTGGTAAAAGTCCTTACCAGAAAGGGTAGTGGTTTAACGTGAGAAGAGTATTTTTGCCTGGAGATATTAGCTGTCACGCCTACCTCTTGAACATTATGTTTTAAGCAGAGCCCCTTTGTTGTTTTTCTTTTTACTTCATGTTTGGTTGGTGTGTGTGTTTGGGGTGTGTATGTTTGTTTCATTATTACTGGAAAGCAAAAAAGGTATTTATCAAATGTTTAAATCTACAGCAGTGCCACTGTTCTGGCAAGCAGAAAGAATAAATACATATTTAGTCAGGATACCATTCATTTATCTCTCTTTTTTTCCCCACATTGTCGCTATTTTGTTGGCATAACCATCTGATCTGTATACTGGTTCAGTTTAGATTTCAGTAGTGAGTGTGAAAAGATTCCTGGGCTGTTTGCCGAAGTAGAGGGATTCAAATAAGTGGGCTTCGGTGCTGCCAGTCTTGGCTCTCCCTGCGATACCAAGAGCCTGGCATGTGGTGCTTGTCGGGAAGGTGGAGTGTGGCCAGGCTGTGTTTCTGGCTTTGCCTGGGAGCAGCTCTCTTGGTGACAGTGGGAGGCTTCCCTTGTGCTGTGGGAAAGGGAATTCTCTCTTAATCTCATTTTTCAATGGTTTCTCATCCTGTGGGGATGAAGAGGGAGGAAGACCCTAGAATGTGTGAGTTTTGGAGATGGGCACGTTCAGTGTAGGATGGGCTCCACAGAGCTTTTATGAAAGTTTTCCTCACGTGCCAATCCAGCCTGTCATTACTGGCTTAGAAATTGGGAGTGAACTTTATAAGTTACTCTTGGGAAGACCTTGGAGAATGTTCTTTGTAATAGAGTCAGTGCCCCTGACTCGTTGGTACTGTTGGTGCTCAGATAAGGAGAGTGCATCACGGAAACCATGCTCAGGTTGGTGCAGCAATTTCACCTCAGAATAAGAACTCTATTTTGGTGGTGGTGGTTTTTTTTGGCCAGTCAATTCAATTGCTTTCTTCTAAAATTATTCAAGTAATACATGAATATATGTTATGCTACTGCACCCTACCCTCCCATTCAAATTTGTAGAAGTTTATAGCAGAAAATGTAAGGTCCTCCTTCACACAGCACTTCCTGCCCAGTCCTCAGAGATAACCAATTTTAGCGATTTGATGTGTATTCTGAGACTGTCGATCTGTGTAGACACAAATACATAGATTTTTTTTTCTTTTTCAAGCATAAATCTGATGGCACCATATATTATTATTTTACTGTTTGCTTTATTCATACAGTATAACTTGGAGATGTTTTAAAATTCTATTTTTTAGTGTTGTATTTTGGTAGAAATATATATAACAAAACATTTGGCATTTCAGCATTTTTTTACAAGTCCAGTTCAGTGGCATTGACTATATTCAACATGTTGTGCAACCATCAACACCATCTGTTTCCAAATTATTGTATCATCATTAACAAAAACTCAGAGCCTCCTATGCACCGACTTCCCTCCCTCCTACCCCTGCTAAACACTGTGAACTTTGCTGTCTATACTTTTGCCTATTCTAGGTATTTCAAATATAAGTGGGACCGTACAATATTTGTCCTTTTGTGACTGACTTGTTTCACTCAGCATAATGTTTTCAGGGTTCTTCTATGTTGTAGCATATGTCAGAATTTTATTTTTGGAGATCTTTTTATGCATGTAGCTCTTCTCTAATTTCTAAGCATCTATAAACTATTTTATAGATATGTTATAATTTATGACTCAGTCTCCTACTGATGGACATATAAGGCCTTTTCATTAATTTTGCTGTTATACCTTTGTACGTACATGTCATTATGCACTTGTGCCAGTGTTTCTCCAGGAGTAGAATTGGTGTGTCAAAGGTTATACATATTTAATATGTCATAGCAGCACCCACACTGCTCTCAAGGGGTGTGCTATTTACCCATTTAAACTACTAGGGTGTGACACTGCCCGTTTCCCCTGCCCTGCATTCTTCTGGGTAAAAGAAATGTACTGTGTTTAACAGGCATTTCATCGATTACTGGTGAGGCTGTGGGACTCGTCGTCCTGGAGTGGTGAAATCTTAGATGTTCAGAGTGGGCAGGTCTGTAGTGGGCATGGAGGATGAGGGGACCGTGCCCCTAGGAGCTCTGCTGTACTCAGGATCACGTCACCGGGATGGCACAGTGGCACCTGGAAGCAAGCGCTCCTGCTTTCACATTCTCTCTGCTTCTCCCAGAGGCTGTATGCTGTAATAGAACACTTTAATTTTGGTGTAACCTATTTCTCTTGACCTCTCCCCTGAGGAACCAAGTGTGTGTAAGTATCACAGTGAGACCAGCCTGTCCTAGGGTTGCCAAGGCTGGGGTGCGGGACTGAGGAACTGAGCTGGGGGAACATTTAAGGGTTGAGTGCTACTGGAGAATCAGATGCTGCCACTTCTGGACAAGCTCCTGGGTGTGTAGCAAGTGAGATTCTGTGTGCAGCAGTCTTCTTTGCAGCTGTGTGTGATGTTTCCCCTCCCCTGGCTGGCTTTGTCCCTCGGCAGGGTGCTTCGGGGAGGAGCTGCAGTTTCTTGGAAGGTGTTTCAGGGGCTGACACCGCGGGGTGGTAGACAAGGTGTCTGGGGGCCCTCATGGATAGACTCATCCTGGGTGGTCCCTGCAAGGCTGAGCTCCCAGTAGACACAGTGGACTTTGGGGTGCACTGGACAACTGCACAACAGTGTCCTTTGCCTGCAACTCAAAGGAGACCAGAAAGGAGTGACGGAGGAGTCTGCTGGAGTGAAGAGATGCTAGAGTCAGGCCAAGCTGGTTCCACCTCCCTCTCATCTCCTTCTTGCTGCAGGCTTAAGCAAAGTTGCATTATCCCCTAGGCCTCAGTTTCCTCATCTGTAAACTGGGGATAATATTAGCATCTACCTCACTGGGGTGTTAGGAGGATCAAACGAGTAATGTTTATAAAGCACTAAGCATATGACCTAGTAAGTACTCAATAATTTTAAGTAACTACTGTTATACGTGTTCCCCTTTCCTTAGGAAATGCTTTTAAATGAATAAATGCGTATTAACATTTGCTAAATGTTTAAAGTGCACATAATCTAGTGACGTTAAAGAGAGGAGGTCAGGAGATTAACAATTGACTAGGGGCAGATTAGAATCAGTGGAGGTTATGGGAATAAGGAAGGGGTGAAGGTTTTGGTAGGGAGCCTTCAGTGGGTCAAGAGAGCAGATTTGGATATTTTCTTCTTACACCACTCCTCCTGGAAGGAAACACCTCCTTGCACACCAAATCCCTAAACGCAAAGGCCCTTTCACTTTTCTGGAAATGCCAACTTAGCTTTTTTCTCATCAAGCTTTCATGTTTTAGATAGACCAAGTGCTGAGAGACCATTTCATTCAGCCTCTTCCTCTTGTTTTTGAGGAAGACGAGTGAGACCCTGAAAGGTGAAGTGCCTTCCCCAAGGTCGTACAAGGTCAGCAGAAGGGTGGGACATGGGGTCCATGTCTCCTCACTGTGGGGAGTTGAGATTCTTTACTCTCTTCCCCACATGCTACACGCTGCCCATTTCCAGGTGCAGGAATGAGAACTACACGGTGTTAGGTGCTTTTCAAAGGTCTGCCACCTAGCCCCCCCTGCCGCCCTTGTGAGATGAGGCCACTGAAGTGCAAAGAGGTGCAGTAAATTATTGCCCAAGGTGCGACAGAGCTGCGATTCAGACTCCGGCCTCCCTAGCCCCAAAGCCTATGTTTCCACCTTTTTCCTCCTTACGTTCCTAACAATGACGACCCCGGGTTGATGGCTGTGCCAGTTTCATACCCCTAAACCAGTTGCCGTTGAGTCGACTCCAAATCATGGCAACCCCATGTGAGTCAGAATAGAACTGTGCTCCATAAGGTTTTCAATGGCTGATTTTTCAGAAGTAGAGCGCCAGGCCTTTCTTCTGAGGTACTTCTGGGTAGACTCCAACCACCAACCTTTTGGTTAGCGATGAGTGCGTTAATTGTTTTCACCACTCAAGGACTCCATGTTATACCCCCAGTCCCGTTATCGCACTAGTCTGAGAGTTGTATGTGTGTGTGCGTGTGTTTTCATGTATGATGGCAGGTTCATTTGAAGTTTCTAATTTGTTTGCTGATGGTTCACCCAAACCAGAAGTTTGAGGCGTGCAGGTCAAGTGTGGGAAGGGATGTATCCAAGAGTTTCAAAGCAGCCCAGGCCACTAGAGGTCCAGGTGAAGATGCTACCTTGCTCCTGGGAGCTCAGCAGTGGTCGGTGAGCTCTCTGCCTGTGGGCCTGGGAAGAGCAGAGCCACCCAGCGAGGATGCAGGTGGGCCCTAGGCAGACTGCACGGCTTGTAGAATGCCAGACACAGTGGCCTGTGACAGAGCCTGGATAATGTGTGTGAAAACTAACTAACGATACACGTGGATAACAGTGGTCCGTAGAAAGATATCCAAGTAGTCTGTAGTAAGTGCCAAGTGCACACCCTAAATATAAGTCAGCAGAATGGAGCCCTCAGCCTGGCTCCAGAGGTCTGAGAAGGCTTCCCAGAAGCAGCCCACATTAAAATGAACCTTGCCTACACCTTCAAAAACAGATAGAATCAGCTTCTAATCTACCCTTTGATTTTACAGATAAGGACACCGAGACCCAACGGATGAAGTAACTTGTTCAAGGTCACCACTGTCGTTGAGGGGAGACTTGAGACTAGATCCTGTTTTTTTTTTTTAATTGTACTTTAGATGAGTGCGTTAACAATTAATACACATATTGTTCTGTGACATCGATTGCCAACCGCATGACATGTCAACGCTCTCCCCTTCTTGACCTTGGGTTCCCCCTTACCAGCTTTCCTATCCCCTCCTGCCTTCTTATCCTTTCCCCTGGGCTGGTGTGCCCATTTAGTCTTGTTTTTTATGGGCCTGTCTAATCTTTGGCTGAAGGGTTAACCTCAGGAGAGACTTCAGTACTGAGTTAAAAGGGTGTCTGGGGGCCATAGTCTTGGGGTTTCCCCTGAATCCCACTCTTTATAACCCACCACACCACGCGTGTGGTTAGTTGTTAATGCGAGTAGCCACTAAGCCTGCCACTTAGCACCTGGTAGGGGCTCAGTATTATTTATCAAGTGAATGAACAAGACCCCCGTTCAGTTCTCATCCTGGTTTGTCTCTCAGGGAAGTTAGAAATTACCCTCTCAGTTTTGCGCTCTGTAGGATGGGTATAGCACCCCTGCCTCCCTTCTAAGCCTGCCTTCACTCAGCATCCATTCAGCACATATTTATTGAGCACCTGTTGTGTGTTGGGCACTGTTGCAGATGTTGGGAGTTTTGCACTGGACCACAAAAGCTAAAATCCTGTCCTCATGAGGCTCGTTCTGTATTTCGGGTTGACAATGAATGATCACCATGCATGGTATGTGGGGTGGTGATGATTGCTAAAAAGCAGGCAGAGAGCAGAGGCAGTGCCGGGGCAGGGGGCTGGTGGTGAGATTTTGAAAGGTAGTCAAGGAACGCCTTGCTGAGAAGATAGTATTAGAGCTAGGACCTGGAGGAGGTGAGGAGGGAGGAATGTTCTAGGGGAAGAGCTGATGTGTGGATGAAACTGATCTATGCTGAGGGAACAGCAAATGTAGAGGCCCTGAGGTGGGCACGTGCACCTTCTGGATGGTGTAGAGGTGGTGTAGGGACAGGGTGGCCAGAGTGAAGTGGGGGAGGGAAGGTCAGCAGGACATGTGGATGGGAGTGTGTGCATGGATCAAAGATCCAGTAGGTCCTTGCTGGCCATTATGAGGTTGGTTTGTTTTTTTTTGCTACAGTTAATTGGGGAGCCATTGGTGGTTCAGTGGTAGAATTTTTGCCTTCCGTGTGGGAGATCCGGGTTCACTTCCTGGCCAATGCACCTCATGCACAGCCACCGCCTGTCTGTCAGTGTACGCTTTTGTGTAGCTGTGTTGCTGAACAGGTTTCAGTGGAGCTTCCAGACTAAGATGGACTAGAAAGAAAGGCCTGGTGATCTACTTCTGAAAATCAGCCAGTGAAAACCCTGTGAATGTTCCAGTCACAAACCTATCATGGGGATGACTCAGGACGGGGCAGCATTTTGTTCTGTTGTGCATGGAGTCGCCATGAGTTGAGGGATGACTCGACGGCACGTAACTATTACATGATTAGTGGCTGTGAGCACAGCCTGCTGCAAACGAAAGGAGGGGAGGTGTGCACCAGCTCGTGTAGGATTTTTTCCAGGTTCAGATGGCCATTGTTGTGCTGCGTGTGTGTGTGCCTGTGCATGCTCACCTGGACATTTTGTGGCAGATATTTTTAGGCAATTCTTTTTTTTTTTTTATTGTTGAAAATATACACAGCCCTACATACACCAATTCAACAATTTCTACATGTGCAACACAGCGACATTGATTACATTCTTCAAATTATGCAGCCATTCTCACCCTCCTTTTCCGATTTGTTCCTCCCCTGTGGATGTAAACTCATTTCCCCCTAAGCTTCCTATTTAATTTTTTTGAGTTGCTGTTAACAGTTCGATCCCATATAGTAAGTTATTTAAAAGCACAGAGCTCACGGCAGATATTCTTCACTAGTGAAGCTAGATTGTTGTTTGGTTTAAAGAAGGCTTTGGGGGATATTTTTGGCTTATGGTTTCACGATCGGCAGTTCTTTTTTGAATGTTAGTGCTCTCCTGACCCTGGGTCCACTTCCCTTTTCTGTGTGTCCTCTCACCTCCTAGATGCCTTTTCACCCCACCTACTCACCTCCCCACAGCTGTACCACAAGCATGAAGAAGAGAGTAGACAGACAAGGTTAGAGGGTGGCTGAAACTGCCAGGAAATCGTGTTAACAACACTGCTGTGAGTTGCAGAGCTTTATCAGCTGTGAAATCCCTGGGCCTGCCTGGTGAACACTGCACCTGTAGTTAAGGTGGTCATCACTCTGGCCAGATACAGAAAATGCTGAGGTCAGAGGGCAAGCTCAGTGTGTTCAGCTTCCCGGATCCTTCTGTGTATAAAGTCACTATGCTGTGAAAAGAGTCAGCTCCCTTGGTCAGCAGGCCATATTTGTCCTTGAAAATACGGGCAGGAAGGAATGTCCAAACGTAACCTATGGAGAGAGCAAGTGAACTGTCTTGTGGTCTTTGTACTTGGGGCCC
>NW_004444077.1:4250616-4282856 GCF_000243295.1 Trichechus manatus latirostris
GAAAGGAGAAGCAGATGGTGGAGGATTTGGCTTAAATCTCCATTCTGGCTCTGGAGGCAGGTATCTCCAGTTGCACAAGTGATCGCGTTGTTCTTAAGTTTCACAGAATTTTTTTTATCCTTGCCTTGAACAAAGCCCCTTTATTTCTGGATGTTGTTGTGAGAATTGTTTTTGCAATTACTAGTAAGGCAGAAAAGAATGGATCACCACTGCAATTTTATACATACATTACCATCCAAATTTGTTAAGAATTATCTATGCATAGGAAAAGTACTCTACGGAATTGTATTTCATTGGTTATCTCTGGATTCTGGTATTCAAGGAGATATTTATACTTTTTGGCATTTTCAACATTAAGCATGTATTGTCTTTATAATCAGAACTATTAAAAATCACTATTAATAATAAACATCTATTTATTAGAGTTTAATATGTTCCAGCCACTATGTAAGAACTTGCTGTTATATTTTATGTTCACCGTGAAGCTGTAGTTCTTTTTTTTTTTTAAGCTCTTTATTTTATATATGAGGAAGCTGAGGCTTAGAAAGACTAAGTTACTTTCCTAAGGTCACAGAACTACTAAGTTCCACAAACAGGATTTGCACCCAGACTGACCGATACTCAGAAAGGCCTCAAGTTTCTGGGAAATCTGGTCTGTGGTTCTTGCAGTGCATACTTACTTATCCGGCCCTGTGCTCACCACTTGATTGTAGAAAGCTATTTTGCTAGTGTGTGTTTCTCCTTTGAAAGTTGTAGGGGTTGGATTTTGCATGTTTGTCAGGGAGGCAGATGATGAGTCTGGCTCAGGCAGGGCATGCGTGGTTGACACGGGCCGCCTGTTGGTGGATGCTAAGGCTAGTGATTTATGTGCTCCTGTTTGTCTTGGTTATAAAGGTTGTTGTGCGTGGGCAGTTGTGTTGGGAAGGGTTGTGTGTTAGAATTCTGTCTCTAGAAGGTGCTCAGGAGTGGGATGTGGTAGAAAGAGCAGTAATCTAAAACTCAGATGCCCAGCTTCATCAGGTCTGTGTGGGCCATGCTAGGGGATTTTGGAGAAAGCATTGAACTTGGAGTTAGAAGGTCCTGACTCTACCATGTTGTAGACATGCTTTTGTCCTCAATCTCTTCGTTTCTAAGTGGGTCATAATAATAATGCCTGTCCTACCTACCTGCTACCTCTGATGTGGGGGAAAAGGACTAAATAAACTAAAGTATTATCAAGTACCTTTCTATGATGAGGATTTTGAGTGTTTAATGATGGTGGTGGTGGGGTGTCTGGGACTCACCCCAGAGACTTGAGGATGGATTTGAGGGTGAAGGGTAGCAGTGTTCTTTAATTTTTGTTTTATTTTTTTGCCATCAGCTTGCTTCTGCTGCCATCACTGGCTGGTGAAGAATAGTGTTCATTGTCTACCTAGTACTGTAGATTGAAATACTCTGAGATTTTACTGGAATTTGTTCCTGCCAAGTTCCTTGGATTCATTCTCCCCTAGGACTCTCGTCTCCCTAGTGAAATGAATTGTTATATAGGAGATTCTTCTGTAGCTACGTGGGTGGTTGAAAGTATGCAGCATCTTTTCCTAGATTTGTCCGTTTTCCTTATCTTAACAGTAAAAATAAGTCTGTCTGTTCTCTAATCTTGAGTAGCCCAGGGGTGTGAGTGGGATGGGACCTGGAGGACTGTCCCTGGTGAGGTAAGGCGCTCACCTTTTCAGGGTAGATGCAGTAGTACTTTGTTTCTTGTTGACCCATTCTGTGCAAGTGAAATATCTAGATAAAGAAAACAGCATCTTAGCTCTCCAGCAAATCCACTGTTTTGTGGAGAAGGTACATATACTCAAGAAACAAATATGAGGGTTAGCGTCAGAGTTGGAGTAGGGATAAAAAAAATCGGTTGCTGTTGAGTTGACTACTACTCATGACAACCCAACATGCGCCAGAGTAGAACTGTGCACCTTAGGGTTTTCAATGCCTGATTTTTCAGCAGTAGATCACCAGGCCTTTCTTCCAAGGCACCTCTGGGTGGACTCAAACCTCTGAGCATGTTAACTGTTTGCACCACCTGGGGACTCTGGGACAGGGATAGGTAGCTTGAAAACTTGCTGCCAGGAGAGGTGTAGCACTCAGTCTAAATGAATGGAAGTGCATTGTTGGAGACAGTGCAACAGAGGTGATGAATTGTTGGTGTGATGTCTCTGACTTCCCGATTTTTAACAACTGTTTGAATCAGCTGTTTTAAAGCAAGGGTTTATGTCTAGCTGTCCCCCAGATAATTTTTTGAGTCATCACCGTTTCAGTGCACGTTTCCTCTGACATGGAAAGCCAGGAGTTCTGTGCAGGGGTCCTGCTGAAGTCAGCGGACCTGTCTCACTGTGCACTTGTGTTTTGGCTTTGCGAACGGTACTCGACAACTAAGGAGGTCACGGATATCTATTTTGAACTGAGCATGGCTGGGCTGCATGAACATTTAATTTCCGGATCAAATCCTGTTGGACTAGTTTGCCTAGGAGGTTGGCAGCAAGCACTCTCTGGTTGGTTGTATGGTGTATTTATAAAGTGTTAAGTGTCTGGAGGTAACGAGACACTCCAGGTCTCTGTTCCAGAAGGCGAGCAAGTGGTGGAGAGGTTTCAGAAGCCTTCAGGAAGTGGGGAGGGGCGTGTAGTGTAGTTTTTCCACCTTGCTTTCTTGAATTTTCTGAAAAGGGTTGATCCTCACTAATTGTTTGAAACCTTTTTCAAAGAATCAAATTTAATTTTTACCCAGTGTTACTTGGCTCCTGCTTTATGTTAGTAATAGCTTCCCCTTGTTATTGATTTATTGCATGCTGAACCCTTTATATACATTATCTCATTTAATTCACATAGCAACCTTGGAGAGTGGGCATCATTTTCTCCATTTTATAGAAGGAGACTGAGAATCAAAGTGATGTAGTAACCTGCCCGGAGACCCAGTGTGTAAGTAGCAGGGCCAGAGGTTTGAACCAGGTCCTTCTGATCAGAGCCTGGCCTTTCTATGAGCCCTGGGAAAAGAAGATGCCCCCTGCTGGGAACGCGGAGTATGGGGCGTGGCTCCTTGGCCTGCTCTAGGGTGTGAGGGGTGACCTTTCTCTCAGCAGAGGATGACTGTGGGCAGAGGGGACCCAGGCCTCTCAGCTCAGAGGAGCCTCTGCATGGAACCCGGGTGTGACTAAACCACAGAATTTTCAGAGCTTTTACTCTTTGTCAGATTTTCTCCTGTTTCATTATTTTTCTCTGAGTGTCCTTAAGACCTTGGATGAGTGCAAGGAGGTGATGAGATCCATGAGATAAAGAATTCTTACATCCCAATTTGGTGAGTAGCATCTGGGGTCTTAAAAGCTTGCAAGTGGCCATCTAAGATACAACTATTGGTCTCTACTTGTCTGGAGCAAAAGAGAAAGAAGGAAATCAAAGACTTAAAGTAGAAACTAGTCTGTCTGACAAATATTCTACATGAACCACGGCCTCATCTACCCTGAGACCAGAAGAACTAGATGGTGCCTGGCTACCAGTACTGACTGTTCTAATCAGGGCCACAATAGATGGTCCCTGGTAGAATGGGAGAAAAATGTGGAACAGAACCTCAAATTCCTAAAAAACAAACAAACAAATAAAAAACCCAGACTTACTAGACTCATTGAGACTAGAGGACTCCCCAAGAGTATTACCCTGACATACTTTTCAAACCTTGAACTGAAACTAACCCCTGAGGTCACTTTTAGCAAATAACAGATTGACTCACCAAGTAGTATCACCTGTAAGTACTGTGCTCCTTTTAAAAAATCACCTATATGAGACCAAACAGTCAACAATTATTTTAAAACAAAAATGAGAATACGAGGGAGCAGGGAAGCTAGATTAATGGAAATGGAACAACCAGAACGGAAATAATGAGAATGTTCACACGTTGTGAAGAATGCAACCAACGTCACTGAACAACTTGCACAGAAATTGTTGAATGAGAACCTAAACTGCTATGTAAACCTTCACCAAAGATGCAATAAAATATTATTTAAAAACAAACTCGTGAGGTAATGTCGATGGTGATGACATCCTTGTAACCACCTCCTCTGTGTGCACCAGCCCACCAGAATATTCCTCTGTCTTCAGTCTTCCCTGCTTTCCCTCCACTTCTGAAGAGTAAATACAAGATTTTGGGTGTTTGTTTTGTCTGGTTTTTCTCAACAGTTTTCCCCCCCTAAGCTACTGGCAATAATGATACTGCTTATAGAAGTTTATATTTGTTGGTGAGTCTGAGTTTTCAGGCATTTGGCACAGGCATTGTCTCAGTCAGTACTCATAGTGAGCCATCCCCATCCACATCTTACAGACGGGACTCTTAAGTGAAGTAACCAACCTGAGACTCTTAGATAGCGCATTCTCTTCTACCCCACAGCTTCTTCTGAGAGTTTCATAATAACCATTGAGGAGGTGTTTGCTTAAAATCAGTTTGCATTCTGAAAGTGAGAGAATGCCCTCTTCATACCATCTGAGATACTGGGCTTTGAAAGCAATGCTTGCTGGTAGAGCAGTGAGGTTCACGGTCAGGAGTGCCAGGTGATCCTAGTTTCCTGCCCTGCCATTTCCTGGCTTTGTGACCTTGGGCTTGATACTTAACCACTGAGCCAGTTTCCTGTAAATTGAGGAGATGATGATATCTACCTTAGAGAGCTGTGGTAAGAGTGTAAATGAGACAGTGCATATAAAATCACCTAGTACTCAGTTAATGGGTTATTACACTTTGTCTTCATTTTAAAATAATGGGATGTAGAAAAATCATGTGTCTCATCTACAGAAGCATGTTGGTGTTGTTAGGTGGCGCCAACTGCCATCGAGTCAGTTTCGGCCCATAATGACCCAGGGGTGGATCATCCAATAGGCAAAGTAAGCACTGTGCTTACCTTGCTTACCAGATCATCTATAGTGAACAATTTCACATTTTTTCACCACATTGAAGATTCTGCTTCTAGGTATGGCTGGCATCTGTCACTCTTCCAACCCCACAACACCTTCCTACAGAATCAAAGCCTCTTTTCAAATATAAAATTCCTGACAGGGGCGGATGACCCAGTAAGGAAGGTAAGCACGGGCTTACTTATGCTTACTTATTAATCTGTAGTGAAATTGCTCACTACAGATCATCTGATAAGTAAGGTAAGCACTGTGTTTATCTTGCCTGTTGAATAATCTGCCCCTGTAATGACTCCATGTGACAGGGTAGAACTGCCCGGTAGGGTTTCCTAGGCTGTAACCTTTACAGGAGCAGATTACCACATCTTTCTCCTCTGGGTGGGTTTGAGCAGCCAACCTTTCAGTTAGAAGCTGAGTGGATAACCATTAGGCAACCAGGACTTCTTTATGGAAGCAGAGTCCTGAGAAACTCTCCTCTCTCTAAGGGCATTAGTAACTGATCTCCCTCTATCTTCTTCCCCAAAACAATAAGCAAGCTGGAGGAAGAGGGAGAGGATTAAGCATAAAGAACGCCTATTTCAGCTAGAATCTTCCCAAGATTTTCCCATTCCCTTTGGTTTTGGAGTGGGGTAGCTGGTATTTGCTTCATCTGCTGGGAACCAGTGCTCTGGAAAGTCCATGTTAACCACACGGCTTCTCTGAAATGGCCGAGCTGGTATTAAAAAGAAAAAAAGGACATGCTGAAATAGAATTTTAGAAACTGAGGTATTTTAAATGTGCACCTTGGACACATCAATACTTTTAGCACGCATAAGTCCAATGACTGTAATTATCTTAAGATGACTTTAAAAGTCTAAATTTGAGGCCTTCTGGCCTTCTCTTGAAAGGTCCTACTTAAGTATCTAGCAAATTCTTACATTTTTGACAACCTGATGGGAGACCTTTTCTCCCACTCTCCTCTCCTTTCCTCCCTCCCTTCTACCTTCCCTCCTTTCCTTTTTGTAAATTTGAGTCTAGATGACTATAGGAAATGTTCCAGATGAAACAGGAAAGTAACCTGAGATTCTCGATCTTTGGGGACTCTAATTTTGTGTCTATTTGCTGTGTGACCTTGGGCTGTTTACCTTACTTCAAGCCTCAAGGAGTTTACAGTCTCTTACGGGAGATAGACAAGGAGTTGTGGTATTCCTAATATTTCTGTGGTTGTAGATAAGGATGTTTTTCTTTAGGGGTGGAGACTCGTGATTGTAGTGGTAGTGGTGGTTTCCAAATCTTAATGCGGAAACTCTGGTTTTCATACTTAAAAGAATTGCAAACAGGATTAAGGACTAGACTTCCCAGTGTGTGCTTGGTTATCAAGTGCCGCTGTAACAGAAATACCACAAGTGGATGGCTTTAACAAACCGAAATTTATTCTCTCACAGTGTAGGACGCTAGAAGTCCGAGTTCAGGGTGCCAGCTCCAGCGGAAGGCTTTCTCTTTCTGTCTGCTCCAGGGGAAGGTCCTTGTCATCAATCTTCCCCAGCTGAGGAGCTTCTCAGTGCAGGGACCCCAGATCCAGAGGATGCACTCTGCTCCTGGCACTACTTTCTTGGTGGTATGAGATCCGTCCCCACTGCCCCCGCCGCCGAGTTCCCCCCCACCCAATCTGCTTGCTTTGCTTCTCTCTTTTATATCTCAAAAGAGATTGACTTAAAACACAACCTAATCTTGTAGATTGAGTCCTGCCTCATTAATGTAACTACTGCTGATCCCACCTCATTAACATCATAGAGTTAGGATTTACCACACATAGGAAAATCACATCAGATGATAAAATGGTAGACAGTCACACAATACTGGGAATCATGGTCTAGCCAGGTTGACACACGTTTTTGGGGGACACAATTCAGTCTATAACAGGCTTCCCGACTTCTGTTACACCACCTGGCACAGTGAGTTGCAGTTCCTGTTCATCTGTCTGCCTGCCCAGCTTGACAGCAAGCTCTGCAAAGGTGGGGACTTGGCCTTATGCCGTGTTATATCTTAGGCATCTTATGTATTGTATTTTTGTTGTGGCACATAACTGATGCTTACATAAAAGATTTGACGGAGTTGGGATCACTTAACATGGTAGAAAGAAGGTTTAAGGGGCAGATTTTCGTGTCAACCGCAAAGTTGGTTCTCAACCACCAGGGGGCGTTGGGCGTTGGGCGCTGTATGGGGATGGGATGCTAAATGTTCTCTAATGTGGTCTGCTCCCACACAGTCAGACTTGTGTCTTCCTTCTCTACTCCATACCCATAGTGCCTTTGTTGAGAAACAATCAGGTACCAGGTCGGTGCCTTGTAACAAGCACAAGGAATGAGCAGCATTGTCTTCTGTTTTATAGGCCGAGATCTGGAGAGGTCATACAGCTAACATGAGGGAGAGCCAGCATTTTGAATGCAGGTCTGCCTGATTCCATGTCCCCGGCTGTTAACTAACCAGGTGTATTGCCACATCTGTCCTGAGGACATATCCAGTGAAACAAATTTAATTAACCTGACAGCTTAAGAAAGTTAAATTAGATGGAAGGAAGAACTTCCTGACTTTTTTTTAAAATAAGCACTAAAATAGGGCTTTCTAGAGTGGTGCTTTTCAAGCCAAGGTTTGCAATCTATTGTCACGGACTCAATTTAGTGGGTGGCCACTTTTTTTTTTTTAATTGAAATAGAACAACAACAAAAAAATTAGTGCATGGTAAGTGTTTGAGTGTGGGTGTGTCCTGGGTAATGATGAAAATAAATTTCAGATTGTGGGTCATGATAAAAAATGTTTGAGGGGACCATGGTCTCAGGGGACATCCAGCTCAATTGGCATAACATAGTCTGTAAAGAAAATGTTATATATCCTACTGCGGTGAGTAGTTACTGGAGTCTTAAAAGCCTGGGAACGGCCTTCTTAAGATACCTCTACTGGTCCCACCCCCTCTGGAGCAAAGGAGAATGAAGAAAACAAAAGACACAAGGGAAAGATTAGTCCAGAGGACTAAGGGACCACAACTACCACAACCTCCACCAGACTGAGCCCAGAACAACTAGATGGTGCCCAGCTACCACCACCAACTGCTCTGGCAGGGATCACAATAGAGGGTCCTATACAGAGTAGGAGAAAAATGTAGAACGAAATTCAAATTCACACACACACAAAAAAAGGCCTTTGCTGGTCTGCCAGAGATTGGTGAAACCCCGAGAGTATGGCCCCCGGACATCCTTTTAACTCAGTACTGAAGTCACTCCTGAGGTTGACCCTTCAGCCAAAGATTAGACAGGTCTATAGGGCCAACAGTAACACATGTGAGGGACGCGCTTCATAGTTCAGTCACGTATAGGAGACGAATGGGCACACCAGCCCAAAAGCAAAGCTGAGAAGGCAGGCAGGGACAGGAAAACTGTACAAATGGAAACGGAACCTGGGGTGGAAAAGGGGAGAGTGTTGACACATTGAGGGGTTGGCAACCAATGTCAAAACAATTTGTGTATTAACTGTTTAATGAGAAACTAATTATCTCTGTAAACTTTCACCTAAATCACTGTAAAAAATGAAAATTAAAAAAAAAAAATGTTTGAAAAGCACTGTCCTTGAGAGATAGAGATTATATTTTAGGTCAATATAGGTTAGATTGTGAAATCCTTAGGGGCAGGGATGTGTTTTCTCTTGTGTTGCCTCCATCCTTAGCCTAGTGCTGAATACGTCGTTATACCCATTGTTGATTGGTTGGTTGGTTTGTCTGGGAAAACTTGTAGTTTTGCCTTCAGACTGGAAGAACCGTCAGAATGCCATTAGAGACAGTTTGTAGAACCTGGTCCCCTTCAGTCCTTACGAGGAAATGAGAGTGGTGTTCTTGCCCTGGCTTTGTGGATTGGAAAAGTATAGAGATGCCAAGTGTGTTAAGCTTGTTAAGAGCTTGGGCTCTGAAGTCTGAGGAACTTGGGTTTGAACTCTGTGTGCAGTGTCCTAGTTGTGTGCTTCGGTTAATTTCCTGAATCCTATTAAGCCTTGCCTTCACCTTTAGACACAGTGCCTGGCATCTGATAAGCAGCCAGGAAGCATTATCTGCCCCTTTTGTTTTTATGATTGATATTAAGAGAGGTTAAGGGAGTCATGCTGGGTCGCAGTGCCAACTGGAGCCAGGCCCACTGCAGGAGGCCCCTCTGGAACTCCTGTTCTGTGGTGGTTGTAGAGCTTGAACTGAAGTATGAACCCTCACCTGTGGTTTGGTTGTGGCAGAGTCAGGAAGTGCATGTGGCAATGCCTCAGGTGTATACATGCAGAGAGATGATCTGGTTTTATAGTTTATAAAGAAAACAAAGCATCTTCAATATACGATGAAATGGGGCTACCATAGTGGAACCTGAGAATATAAATGGTGTTTTTAGGAAAGCCAGGTGCTTTTTATTTAATCAAAAAACATTTTCCTTAAACTGAGCATAACAGTGTGTATGATTAAGCTGGAGACTTTGTGTTCAGCACAGTGATGGTTTTAGTTGAAGCTCCAAGATCTGGTAGATACTAATTTCTGGGCCTTGCAGCAACACTGTCCACTCAGAATTAACTACATGAAGATAAATATGTTGAAGGTCCAAGACACTAGACAAAATCTCAAAGGGGCTTGGTGTTTGCCTTAGCCCCTAATTTTTCAAGTCTGGGTCTATTCATTTCTGTTGTCCAGGCTGGGGAGTCTTGAACCTTCTTTATCCCTAAAGTTAGAACACTTTTGTTACTTCTGTCCCTAAGTGCTGATTGTTTTTGTATCTTGAGAAGAAAAGATGGTAGACGCTAAAACTTTTTTTCCTGAATTTTATTTATTTTGTTGTTGTTGAGAATGTACACAGCAAAACATATACCAATTCAACAGTTGCTACATGTACAATTCAGTGACATTGATTACATTATTCAAGTTGTGCAACCATTCTCACCCTCCTTTTCTGAGTTGTTCCTCCTCAATTTCCTGTCTGTCGAGTTGCTCTTGTCAGTTTGATCCAATAGAGATAGATCTTAAAAGAGCACAATGCTCAAGCCAGACATTCTTTACTAGTTAAGCTAAACTATTGTTTGGTTTTAAGATGACTTTAGGGGTATTTTTGGTTTAAGGTTTAAAGATTATCTCAGGGCAGTAGTCTCAGGGGTTCATCCACCCTCCATGGCTCCAGAAAGTCTGGAGTCCATGAGAATTTGAAATTATGTTCTGCATTTTACCCCTTTTGACCAGAATTCATCTATAGAATCTTTGATCAAGATGTTCAGTAATGGTAGCCAGGCACCGTCTAGTTCTCATGGTGTTGTGGCAAAGGAGGCAGTTGTTCACAGAGGCAATTAACCACATATTCCATATCCTCCTCCTATTCCTGACTGTCTTTCTTCTGTTGCTCTGCATGAATAGAGACTAATTATTGTGCCTTGAATGGCTGCTTGCAAGCTTTTAAGACCCCAGGCACTGCCCAGTGAACTAGGAGGTAGAACAGAAGCACTAAACATGTTATTAGACCAGCTACCTGGGATGTCCAGTGAAACCATGACCCTAAACCTCCAGACCAAGGAACTAAATCCTATGAGGTGTTTGGTTGTAAATAAGCAGCCTAATTTTTTCAGTAAATGAAAATTTCTCGCTTATATGTTAGTTGAAAATAAGACTTTACCCCTTGTTTGGAAGCAGCACAGTTTAGAGACAGGGAAGTATAATGGTTAAGAGCACTTTTAGTGAGACCTAGGTTCCCGTCCTGGCTTTCAGCAGGCTCTGTGACTCCAGCAAGTAGCTTAATCTCTCGGCACCCCATCTGTAAAATGGGGCTAAAAATACCACTTCTAGGAGCCCTGGTAGCACAGCAGTTAAACTCTTGGCTGCTAACTGAAAGGTTGGCAGTTCAAACCCACCCACTGGCTCCACAGGAGAAAGACCTGGCAGTCTGCTCCCATGAAGATTAAAAAAAAAACAAACCAAAGCCATTGCCGTCAAGTCGATTCTGACTCATAGCAACCCTATAGGATAGAGTAGAACTGCCCCATAGGGTTTCTAAGGAGCAGCTTGGGATTCGAACTGCCGACCTTTTGGTTAGCAGCCAAGCTCTTAACCACTGCGCCACCAGGGCTCCACCGTAAAGATTATAGCCTAGAAAACCCTATGAGACAGGTCTGCTGTGTCACATGGGGTTCCTATGAGTCGGAATCAACTCAATGGCACTTAACAACAATAGTACTACTACCCTTTAAGATTGTTGAGAGGATTAAATGGGCTAATATATGTTGTGAAGCCCTCAGTGCAGCACCTGCTCATGAACTCTTCAGTAAACGGGAGCTATCATCCTCACCAGTATTATTAGTGGGAGGTGTTACAGGAGACCAGGATTATACGCCTGGCATTGCCATTACTAACAGTTGGCCCTGGGTATGCTGAACCCCTCTGAACTGCAGTATTCTTTTCTGTAAAACAAGGAAGTTGCCCAAACACTTCAGACTCCTAGATGGGACATTCTGCCATACGTGCTGAGTGTCTTGTTTCTTGTCAGCCCCAGCGATGGGATGCTGGTTGCCACAATGCATGATTTTCCGATCCCATTTTCTGTTAAGGACTCCTTATGCTTTTATATTTTTCTTCTAGGGTATTCATAGCATGGAAACCCTGGTGGTATAGTGGTTAAGAGCTATGGCTGCTAACCAAAAGGTCTGCAGTTCACATCCAGCAGGTGCTCCTTGGAAACTCTGTGGGGCAGTTCTGCTCTGTCCTATAGGGTCACTATGAGTCGGAATCGATTCGATGGCCGTGGGTTTGTTTTTTGATATTTGGTTCATACCATAGGAAGGCCTGGTGGGTTGGAGTTAAAGTATCAGCTTGGCAGAGCCTCACACGTAGGAGATATTACAAATAAGGGCCATCATATCACTTTGCTGTTGATTTTCAAATCAGCTGTCTTCGTCCTTATCACACTCCTCAATCTATGCACCCAGGGCTACCTGTATCTGGGGCAGACCAGGGAGAGCCACTCCCAAGAAAGGAATAACTTTTTTTGATCTGAAGTAAGTTACCTCTTGCTTTATTTCATCCCTGGCCTTTGGTTTTAGTTTGAACTTTGAAGGGCTTACCAGAGCTAATCTTGGTGTAAGTTTATATCTTGCGTGTGTGTCTTTGTGAGCCCTCACTTTTGCAAACAGCAGAGCTATTGAGTTAATCTCTGCTCTGCCACTGGTGGTTCAGGTTTATCTTCTTGCTCTCCTGGACAGGCATGCACAGCAAATTAATTGAGCTGTTTGCAACCCACTTTCTGCCAAATTGAACACCTGCCTAGTGAATGCTGCCAGCCCACCTGCCTGCTACCTGGGTTGCCAGCCAGCTGTCCCTGTCATGTTGGTATCTTGCTTTTATCAGAAGAGTCAGCCTTGTCATTGGTAGTTAGTTTACCATGTTCTTCAGAGAACAACTTTCCTCCCTCACTTAATTTAAAGGCGCCGACACTCCCTCTTTTGGGACAGCCTCTCTGTACTCCCATCTCGCCTCTGTTCTCCCAGTTAAAATCTTTGATTGTCAGCCTTATAAAAACTGCAGAACGACCAGATGCAGAAAGAGGGCATGTGTGTGCCTCACCCGGTTCTGCTCCCTAATCTCCCGTTGGTCCCAGATTAAGTTTCTAGCAAGTAACTCAATGTAATACTGATGGTTTAGAGCTGATTAGAAATATTCTTCCAAGGGGTGGGACATGAGATTTTTTTAAAAGAGTGCTGACATTATTTGACACTAGGGACTTATATCTTTCCAATGAGAAAAATGGTTTTACTCAAAATGAGTGTGCAGTTAGGGAATCCAGTCCCCCCTGATCACAGAGAGCCGTTCTGTTCATCGACAGTGTTTGGTTCTCTGTACTATTTTCTTTGGTTGAAAAAAGACATAGCCAGCCACGTGGTTCCTACCTAGGTAAGCCCCAAGTTATGTGTGATTTTTCTCCTTACCGATATCCTTGAGATATAACAACCCTTGTTAATTACTTGGTAGAATTGCGTATCTTTCTCTCTCTCTTTTTGTAGTGTGGCCTTTTAAAAAGGCACAAGTGTACTGTTTGAGTTCCTTTTGCCCAGATTTGATCTTATTGAATAATAGGGTGAGACTAGAAAAAAAGCTTTTTTTTTAAATTTCTTTGATTTCACTGTGGTTTTGCATTTTACTTTCAGTTTCTTTTTGGCTTTTCTTTGTCAAATTTCTCATTTTTAAAATATTTTAAATATTGTTCTTGCAAAAGGTGGCTTTTCCGGTGAAACCATAATAGAGTTGCTGTCCAGTGAGCCGGGGGTGTGGAGTCCGACAGCTGGACTTGCTCGGATCCTGGTGAGGTTAGCCTGGCAACGCCTCACCTCTCTCAGCCTGTTGCCTTCTCTCTAAAGAGGCAAAAACATAGGCCCTGCTTTATAGGGTTGCTATGAGAGTCAGGTGAGATAATGGTTATTAAGTGCTTGGTACATGTTATAGGGAGTTGCCATCGAATTGCCTCTGACTCATGGCAGCCTTACGTATAACAGAACGAAACGTTGCTTGGTCCTGTGCCATCTTCGTGATTATTGATATGTCTGAGTCCACTGTTGTGGCTGCTATATCAGTCCACCTTATTGAGGTTTCCCTTGTTTTCGTTGACCCTCTGCTTTACTAAACATGATAGCCTTTATCACTTGGCGTTTCACAGTGGCGTGTCCAAAGTAAGCGAGCCAAAGTCTCACCTTTGCTTCTAAGGAGCATTCTGGTTGTATTTCTTCTAAGACTGATCGGCACACATTGTTAGTTGCTGTTGAGTTGATTCCGACTCATGGTGACCCCATGTGTGCAGAGTAGAAGTGCTTCATGGCGTTTTCAAGGCTGTGACCTTTCAGAAACAGATCACCAGGCCTGTCTTCCAAGGACGTGCTTACTAAATATTAACCTTTATCCTTAGTCTTTGGAAGGAGAGAATGAAATGAAGTGAACTCAGGGAAAGGAGCAATGTTGGAACTAGAGGAATAGGGTTGATTTCAACTAACCAGATTTAGGTTAGACCTTTGAGAAAAGGATAAAAAAGTCCTGTCCTTATTTTTCTTTTAGAAGTTGCCATAACCGTGAGTGACCAGTGAAGCTAATTCCTAACAGTTAAAATAAAGAATATTTGTAAAGCACTTAGAACAGTGACTGGCAGGTAGGGAGGGCTAATGTAAGTGTTTGAGTAAGTTAAAGAAGAGAAAGTAAACCTAAGCAAATTGTGAAGTCTTAACAGGACAGCATAAGGTAAGTGCCTCCTGCCCCCTCTCCTTCCTGAGCTACCTGCTTCATTCATACATGGGTGGTCTTATTCTGTAGCTGGTTTTGTAAGCGACCTGAGCTTACTTTGCATTGTTCCTGCATCTTTTGATAGCCTCACCCCTTTGTGGGAAATTGAGCTATTGTGTTCACCTTTGTGGACTTGATTTTTGTGTTTCCAATTCCTGCTTTCTTCCTGGACTAAGGGGCTATAGTTCTCACCTGGGCCAGATGAGCTGCCAGCCAAGTAAATGACTAAGAAAACCTTGACCTAACAAGGGGCTTCTGTTATTCAGCTGTGAGGGGAGGAGGGAAGGCAGGGCGGCGGGGAAGGCTAGTCTGACTTTCAGACCATTGATACAGAAATATGGTTTTTCTTTCTTTCTAGTTGGTACAAAGTCATGGAGTAGAGATGATCTCTAATTTTAGGATATTACTTGGATGTAAATGGATATATTGATCTCTGTGTTTTCTAATTTGGTTTGCATTAAATGTCCTTCTTGCACAGTTAGCGCCTTATTATGTCCTGGTGGTTCTTTACCGTCAGTGCTTTACAATTTAGTGCCGCCATAGTATCAGCTGTGGTGTAGAAAGAAGAAAGAGCAGTGGGCTTGGGGTCTGAAGTGCTCCTGCCAGTCTCCAGCACATGGCTTTGCAGTTAGTATGTACAGCATTTCCACTTACTCTTTTCTAATCTACCTGGTGCCCCTTCCTTCTTCTGCAAGCTTCCCCCCCATCCCACCTCCCACATCCAGGAGACTCTTGGGGCCTGCCATTCATGGTTCCTGGTCCCTGGGGCCATAGGTGGACCCATGATCAGACTGGGCCAGTCAGGGCTTTCCCTGAATTTTTGAACTTGAGGCCCAAGAGCCTTTTTTTCTCTGGATGGTGAAACCAGGACATGGAAGTCTGGAGCTTTGGTGTCCCTGGCTTCCTGCCTGAAAGAGAAAGCTGTCCTGCCATGGTGTGGGATGGAGCAGCACAGAGAGAGAAGCAGAGAGAGAAAACATACTCACCCGGGAGTCCCCAGCCACCCTTCCCTTCCTTATTATATGAGTCAAAGTTTCTATTTGGCCCAAGCTAATTGAAGGTGTTTTGTTGCTTATAACTAAGGATCCTAAGTAATAGACAGTTGTGACTTTCAGCAACTCACTGAATTTCACTTACTCTCATTTTTTTCTTATGTATACAGTGGGGTGGTAATAATTGCCTCATGGAGTTACTGAGATGATCAGGTGTAATACTGTACATGAAAGCTTTTGGGGGCCTGTAATATGAGTGGAGTTACAGAGACTTACAAGTTTCGTGATTACTTTATTAACTACCTGACACTAGTGTTCTGAATGTTGTTTTCTTAGTGTAGGTTAAACATTCTTTCAGAAACAAATAATGCCGTTGACACAGTCTTTTTTTTTTTTTATTGTACACCCACTCCTCACTTACCAACTTTCTCGTTATCTGACATTTTGCGTTTACAGTAGTGTCATGAATTGAATTGTGTCCCCCAAAAATGTCAGCTTGGCTAGTCATGATTCCCAGTATTGTATGATTGTCTACAATTTTGTCATCTGATGTGATTTCCCTGTGTGTTGTAAATCCTATCACTATGATGTATTGAGATGGATTAGCAGCAGTTATATTGATGAGATCTGCAAGATTAGATAGTGTCTTAAGCCAGTCTATTTTGAGATATAGGAGAGACATGCGAGCAGAGAGACACGGGGACCTCATACCACCAAGAAAGCAGTGCTGGGAGCAGAGCACGTCCTTTGGACCTGAGGTTCCTGCGCTGAGATGCTCCCAGACCAAGGGAAGACTGATGCATCACAAGGACCTTCCTCCAGAGCTGACAGAGAGAGAAAGCCTTCTCCTGGAGCTGACGCCCTGAACTTGGACTTGTAATCTACTAGACTGTGAGAGAATAAACTTCTTTTTGTTAAAGCCATCCACTTGTGGTATTTCTGTTATAGCAGCACTAGATGACCAAGACAGATATTAAAAAATTTACTGACTGTTTTGTGCATTAACGGCGTACATCTGGCCATAATGAACACTGAGGTGTGAGGTGAGAGTAACACTGGCTGTGATGGTTAAGGTTATGTGTCACCTTGGCTGGGCCATGATTCTCAGGGATTTACAGTTATGTAATGATGTAATTTGGCAGTTATGCAATGATATAATCATCTTCCATTTTGTGATCTGATGTGATCATCCTCCATGTTCACATAATGCTGATTTTTACATAATGACCTGGTCTTTGGAACCTAACCATGAGGATAAGTGAGTGGGTATAGAGTTAGTATAGGCTTGACTAATAAATGACTCTTGATAAACTATGGCCTTTGCAAGCCTAGAAAAAGCTTTCTCTGAATTGACTTTTAACTATAGCCTGGTGAGCAGAGTACTGCATCCTAGTCATATAGACTGTTCTCCATGCCTCTTTGCGAGGGATAATGGTGCTGCCACTAACTAAATTGTATTGTTTTTGGGCCTCACTCTTATCATCTATAAAATGGGAATAAGTATCTCTACCCTGCAGATGGAAGATTACAGGAGATGATGTATTTAAAGTTCTTAGCTATGTCTGGTATGTGGTAGGTGCTGAATAAATGCAGCCATTACTTTTAAAAATGGTAGCTTTAATAACAGTTGCAGCTAAAGGTGATGAGGCTAGAAATTATGAATGTGAATTTGTTAATTTAATCAATCCATGTAAAAACCAGTTAATCAACTAGCTATTAGGTGCCTCTTCCATGCAATGGGTGGGGTTGGAATGGATAAGAAGGTGTTGCTCTGAGTTGGAATCGATTTGACAGCAGGTTTTGGTAACACCATTCCTGTCTATTGGGGAAATGAGCCATACACATATAGAAAAAGCAGATAACATACAAGGCAGCTGGCCTTTGGAAGATGCCAGAGGACTTAGAAATGGGGGAAGCATCCCAGAGAAGGTATAGAGCTGATGAAGAAAATAGCAAAGGAAACTGATATGAAGAATTACACATTTAGGTTCATCTTTGGAAGAGGCCAAATGATATATATACATTATGTCTCATTTTTTCCCCTGCTTTGTTTTTCCATTGTCTCCCGAATTCCATCCCAGACCTGCTCAGTCTTTCTGTTTCTGAGCATTATGATGAAGATCCATGCCCGTTGCACATTCCAGGGATTAAATTCTCTTTGCAGACGCATTTTCACTAACAACTGTTAGCCTTTTGTTGGCCCACACACCCTTAAATGATCAGAAGTCCCTTAACAGATTCTGCCTCCCTCCATCCCATTTGCTCTGCATTATTTTCTAGTTTTCTGCACTGGCAATGGCCTTTTCGGGAGTTTTATCATGTTGGACTGTGGCCACGCATTCAGCAGATGTTGGTAGAGCACCTACTACCAGCAGGACAGTGAGCTGGGGAGGCCTGGGGATAACAAGATTGATGAGACAGGGTGGTCCCTGCCCTGAAGCAGCTCGGTTCATGGCGGAAACAGATGGGCAAACGGACTCTAATTAAATGTGATTAGTGCTTTATCTTGGTCAGATAAGGAAAGACATTTGGCGGGAGCCCCAAATCCCCAAGTTCTCCATCAGCCACTTGCTGCTGTGCCTGGTTCATGAAGGTTGTCCACCTCACTGAGCACTGTCTGGAAAAATGCTTTCTTTATTAGTAACTACAGTTCTGTTCTGAAATCTTGCTATATAGTTCCGTGCTCAGTAAAATGTTTAAAACCTTTTCATTACTACATTTTTCCTCCTTAAATTTTTTTTTTTTTTTTGATTGCATGTGTTTTCAGTATTGGGATGCATGCTTACTAATTGAATGTGTTTAAATTTTTGGTTGGTAATATGGATTTTGAGAAATATGATCTGGTAATACAAGCCACCAGTGAGGCGAGCGGCACTCTGGCACCACTGATCTGTGCTATGACAGTATACCTGGAGAGCTAGGTAAGTAAAGTATGCAGGTGCTTTTCCATTAAGTTACATGGGGAACCTTTGGTTTTCCAAATATGACACAGAAAAACTAGAACCCATCAGGGCTCCCTAGCTATCACACAAGGCCATAATTATGCTTGCAAGCCTTATCTCACAGAAATAAAGGGTAAAAAGGTGAAAGCTTACAAAACTAACATCCAGAAGCATCACCTAATAGAATGCTCAACCTACACAACAATGAGGCTCCACCTCCTGGTTGGCTGAGCTTCACCCATTCCAAAAGAGACCCACCTTGATGCTAAATGCATTAGAGCCGAGCGTACCTCTGAGGTCCAGAGGCATGAAAAGTGGCTGGGCATACCATTTATGCCAGTGGTAACGAAAGAGTTAAGTGAAAGTTCCTTTGGTCACTTCCACCCAAACCTTCCCCAAGGCAGGAAGTCTTGACCTTCTTCTCCTCCCACAGATTAACCTGCCCCACTCTCCCCTAGTTTCTTTCCCATCTCAAAAGTGGCAGCATTGTCAACCCAGAGGCCTGAGAGTATCCTTGACGTCTCTCCCTCCCTAACCCTGTATCTAATTATTCGCCAAGTTTTACTGATTGATTCTATGCCTCCTTTCACTCTCCGCCATTGCCATCACCTGAGTTCAAGACATCATCTCCAACTGTGGGTTGTGACTCATCACTGGGTTCTGAAGTCTTTAACAGCATTTCTGCCACCCGTCTGTCAGTTTATCTTACTGTGGTAGCTTGCGTGTTGCTATGATGCTGGAAGCTGTGCCACCAGTATTTCAAATACCAGCTGAGTCCCCCATGGTGGATAGGTTTCAGTGGAGCTTCCTGACTAAGACAGAGTAGGAAGAAAAGCCTGGCAGTATACTTCTAAAAATTAGCCAGTGAAAACCCTATGGATCACAACAGAATATTGTCCAGTATATTGCTGGAAGATGAGCCCCCTAGGTTGGGAGGCACTCAAAATACACAGAGGCTGCAGCAGTGTACTTGATCATACCAACGATTGTGAAGATGGCGCAGGACGGGGCAACATTTCATGGTGTTACACGTAAGGTCTCCGTGAGTCAGAGCCAACTCAAGGGCAATTAACAACAACCGGCGTTTAAAGAGAAACAGAAGTAGAATAGAAAACATTAGATGGGTTGCGTGCAGTAAGGTTGAGTTTTATTTTGTGGAACTTGTATTTGTTGTAAGATACTAGTTAACATTGCTAACGGCTTTATATATATTGACTTATCCCTCACAGCACCTATGCAGTAGGCATCGTTATTATCCTTATTTTACAGATGAGGAAACTGAAGCTCAGGGAAGTTGAGCAGCTGGCCCAGGGTCACACAGGGAATGCCAGGGCTCCAGTTCAGGCTGGCATCCTATCTCTCATAGACTCTGTGTGTGTGTGTGTCTGTGTCTGTAGGTAGGTAGTAGGTAGCACATAGGCATGTGCTGGTTTGCGAAGTAAAATGTCTTTCTAACTCTGCAAGTTGTGGTTAAAAAAAAAAAAAAGTTGGGAAATTTCTGTTTGACAGACCCCTGCACACCTGCTCTTAACCCCTCCAGACCTTGACACTGCAGCTGGAGTAACCTTTTAAAATGCAAATCAGATGATGCTTTTCATCTGTCAGTGGAGTCCCATGCTCTTAAGAGAGTCAGAAATCCACGTGGTCACAAGATCCTGCAGAGTCTGGCTCTGCAGCCACTCGGGCCTTATAGCATTTCCCCCACTGACCACGCTCCTGCCACACTGGTGTTTCAGTTCCTGTATGTGCCAGCCTTTGAAACACCTTGGGGCCTTTGCGTGTGCTCCTGTGACCTCTCAGAACTGGTTAGGGCCCTTCATGAGCTGCCCATAGTGCCTTGTACTGCAGATTCACGACACATGCTACAGCCATAAAGATGTAGTTCCTTGTTCGCTTCTGAGGGCAGGGCACAGACACAGGCTTGCCTTCCCAGCCCCGAGGGCAGTGTCTGGCGTGCCAATCCATGAATACTTACTGAATGTTTGATTAGCTCTGGGAGGTGAAAAAGAGGGAGGAGTCTCATTTTTGGCTGAATTGACTATCTCTCTTAAAATATTCCATACTCCCTTCTTTTCTTCCTGTCTGACCTGTCCAGAAAGTATTTCTTTAATTGGCTGTGTTTATTTCTGTGGGTGGTCAGAACGTTTGGAGTGGGTTTAATGTGTGTGAATGTTTTAATCCAGTGGATTCCCAGCATACTGTTATAACTGTGAATAGCTGCTGGCCCACATCTGTCAGGTGAGCCTTCAAATCCTTGTGGGTGTGGGCGGTGTGGTCAAGTGGAGGAGTTCTGGACCTTGGATCAAGAGATGGGGTTCCAGGCTACACCATTTCTTTGCCATTCAGCCATGAGACTGTTTCCTGGTCCACAAAATGGGGTTGTAACACCACACCACCTATATCTAGGCCAATCATGATTTAAAAAAAAAAAAATGCCACTGAGTTGATTCTGACTCATAGCAATCCCATACGTGTCAGAGTAGAACAGTGCTCCCTAGGGTTTTCAGTGACTGATTTTTTTGGAAGTAGATGACGAGGCCTTTCTTCTCAGGTGCTTCTGGGTGGGCTCAAACCTCTATGCTTTCAGTTAGCAGCCAAGTGTGTTAACCGTTTGCACCACCCAGGGACTCTGATCATGATGATTAGGGGATATAAATTGTGTATGATAGGTACCTGGCATAGCAGTGTTGGCTGTTCAGGAAGGTGGTGGTTCATTTTTTCCCCCCTCTTACTTGGGTCTCCTTGTGCTTGACAGTGTACCTTTATGATTCTTGCTGCCTGGGCTACATGGGACTCAGGCCCAGGTTGGTCAAGGGCAGTTCTCTCATCAGTTGAGCCAGTGTATTGCCCTGGACCAAAGCATGTCAAATTCCTTATCTACGTTCTCGTATTGGTGATTCTAAAACCTTGATATTTGGCCTTGGGGAGCTTTTTGACCTAGGTTGGTGCAATAACAACTCCAGGTTATGCTCTGGCCCTGAAATAATAACTGCATTGATAATTGTTAATTGCCATGGGTCGGTCCCCATGCACAACAGAACTAAACGCTGCACAGTCCTGTGCCATCCCCAGGATCAGTTGCGTATCAGACTGTTGTGATCCATAGGATTTTCATTGGCTGATTTTCTGACGTAGGTCACCAGGCCTTTCTTCCTAGTCTGTTCAGCATCGTAGCAACACACAAGCCTCCACTTGTTGACAGGTGGATGGTGGCTGCACGTCAGGTGCATTGTCTGGGAATTGAACCCGTGTCTCCTGCATGGAAAGCAAAAATTCTACCACTGAACCACCGTTGCCCCACACTGATAGTAAGTACAGTTTTATTGAGCATCTACCACAAGCCGTCCTTTGCTCAGAGTGTCCATTGGTGCCTTGTCTCTTTTCCCACCAACCTTGTCAAGTACATGGTAGACTTCCCACTTTGCAGAAGAGGAAACAGAGCCCCAGTGAGTTTGAGAAACTTGCCAAGGTCCTCTAGCTAGGGCTCCCTATAGGACAGCTTTTTCATTTTAGTTACAATAACCCTATGAATGGTTTTTTTGACTTAGAAAATAACGACTGTAAGCTCTTTGAGAGCAAATTTTAGTAGTTGTCTTTTGTCTGTTCTATACGGTCTGTGTTCTTGATTGGTGTGATCGAACTCTTCCGGGATGGGATATTTGCTCAGGAGGTCTGATTGTCTGGGCCAGGCTTTCCCATGGTGGCCTCTACAGGTTTTCCTTTGCTCTGGAGGTGTTTCTTGCACCTTCTATTCCCATCTGCAGGGGTGGAGTGTATACTGATTGGACAGGGTGCACACTCAGGAAATGGGAGCTGGTTTCCTCTCCTCACTACTACTTTTTATTCCTAAATGCTTGTTTGTCTTCTCTGAGCTGCATTCATTTTCCCTCTTTACTGCTGCAGTTTATTGCTGTTTGCTGGGTCCTTTATTTTTATTTCCAGACTTGCCTGAAATGCATCTTAGTTTTAGCATCTTTAGATGTTTAATGTCTGTACTTTTTTACTGCTGCTTTCCCTCGTTTTGCAAAATTCCATTTGATTGCAAGTCTATTTTGTAAGCCCTTGCTTTTCTTCTTTCTCTTCTGTTGTTAAATTTTAATATTTTTCTCTTCCTGCTCTTTTATGGACATTTATGTTTCATTTTTTCAGGTTGTAATAATAGATCTTCAATGCCCTACAATTTGACTTTCCATCATACTTGTTTTTAAAATCATACGCTCCTGGAGTAGAGAGGGGACCTTTATGGTGTCCTTGTTTTTTCTAAACAGCAAATCTGTCCATATCGTTTTGGTATGGCACACACTCTTCACTGACTCTTTTAAGATCAATTTTGATCACCTCAGCAAAATGTAGGAGACCACTGGTGACCCCCTCCTGCTGCCTCTTCATCCTCACCTCCCTCATCTGCAACACTGTCTGCCCCCGTTACACTAGACTGGCGGCTTTCAAACCTTTGGTGTCAGGACCCTTTTACATTCTCAGAAATTAGTGAGATCCCCAAAGACATTTTGTTATGTGGATTATATCCATCAATATTTACTGTATTTGAAATTGAAAAGATTTTAAAAGAATTTATTAAATTAGTTTAAATATAACAATAATAAACCCATTACATAATAATATAATTTTTTTAATGAAAAATAACTACTTTCCCAAACAAAAACATTTAGTAAAAAGAGTCCCGTTTACCTTTTTGCAAATCTTTCTGATGTCTTTCATGATAGAAGACCGCTGGATTCTCATAAATGCTTTTGCACTCATTCTGTTGCGATATGTTGCATTGGTTGAAGTATATGAAGAAAATAGGACCTTACAAAGATATGTAGTACAAAGATACATAATTGGAAGAGAGAGGAGTCTTTTCATAGCGTTTGCGGTTAATTGTGGATAGTCTGAAACCATAGCAAAAC
Source organism: Trichechus manatus latirostris (assembly GCF_000243295.1). Lineage (NCBI taxonomy): Eukaryota > Metazoa > Chordata > Mammalia > Sirenia > Trichechidae > Trichechus > Trichechus manatus. The sequence continues at coordinate 4,273,688 of NW_004444077.1, forward strand.
TTGACAAGTGGTGTTTCTTAAAGGTTCGTTGCAGTGTGGAATCTGAAACTATTTCAATGAACTTCTCATACTCTAAACAAACAAAAGCCAAACCCATTGCTGTCAAGTTGATTACGAGTCATAGTGACCCAATGCGACAGAGTAGACCTGCCCCATAGGATTTCCAAGGCTGTGATCTTTATGAAAGCAGACTGCCACATCTGTCTCCTGCAAAGCAGCTGGTGGGTTCAAACCGCTGACCTTTAGGTTGGCAGCTGAGCGTTTTAACCACTGTGCCACCAGGGCTCCTCTCTCATATTATACCTGTACCTCTCTCATTCTCTATCCATTAAAAAAAAAACAAACCAAAAAAAAAAAACCGTTGCCATCAATTCCAACTCATTAGCAACCCTATAGGACAGCGTTGAACTGCCCCACAGGATTTCCAAGGAGTGGCTGGTGGATTTAAACTGCTAAATTTTTGGTTAGCAGCCGTAGCTTTTAAAATTCATTGGCCAGTTTTGCACTTTGAAAGGGTCTTTTACTCATGCATCATTTTCTAATATCATACATTGGTCATTTGGAAAATCAAAATACATTTGTTAATATCATGGTTTAGAAGAATATCAAAATTTCCCATTTGTTAATGTCCCTACCAATCTCATCTGAAAAGTTCTTAGGTATTGGGGCACTCTAAGGCTCACAGGAGCCCTGGTGGTGCAGTAGTTAAGAGCTCAGCTGCTAACCAAAAAGTTGGCAGTTCGAATACACCAGCTGCTCCTTGGAAACCCTGTGGGGCAGTTCTACTCTGTCCTTTAGGGTCGCTATGAGTTGGAATCGACTTGACAGCAACGCGTTTGGTTTTTGGTTTTTTTTAAAGCTCACAGTGGCAGATACAAGTTTTACAAACTTAGTGTTGTTTGCTTGAAAACTCAACATTTATCAGCAACAAGTACTGTCAGTTTTCCTTGACAGGCTCACTTTATTAATTTTTGAGAAAATGCCTACACATATCAAAATCTGAATAATCATGTTTTTCTGTCAGTCTTTCGAGTAAAAATGGTTTTCTGTGAAAAAAAGTGGCTAGGTCAGCTTGCAGCTCAGCCAGACAAGTGCTTTTTCTTCCAGACAACCATTGTAGTCAGCCTGCAGCAGAAGCGCCTTATGCATACTTCCTGTTTTATCACAAGGGATGTTAAAAAGATGCGTATTCAAGGATCGATTGTTAATAAAAATAATAATTTTTACTGTTTCTTCAAGGACACTCTTAGGTGAAATTGACTTTTTTAATGTGAGTGTGTGATTGTGAAGAATACATGTGTATGTATAACTTCGTTTAATGCTGGTTGTAATAATTACATATGCCTTGTCTCTTCCAATAGATTGTAAACTGTGAACCAGATTTTGTATTTATCTTGATGGTTGTAGCACCAAGTTCCATGCCTGGCACAAGTTATTCGCTTGATAAATGTTGATAAATGTCTTCATCAACATGTAAGCCCTGACATGTTATTGTAACGGCTTAATACATGTTTTTTGAATGAATAAAGAGTTTGAGTTAGTATTTTCCCAGGGTTTTCTAAGAACGTTGGTTCTCTGTGATGTCAGCAAGTAGTACGCATGACAGGGCATCTGCAGTTAACTGCATTTGGGGTTGCTCAAACAGGTTTTTAATTGAAGGACCTCCCAAATTCTGTATTGTAGAATGTGCATTGTGAATCTTTAAGGGAGATGGGAGTCTATAGAATGTAACACTTCCCAAATCGAATGACTTATGAACCCCCTTTTCTTGACATAATGCATTGGATTAGTGTTCCTTGGAATTTTCTTTGGAAATAATTATGTAGATTGGCCTTTGTATTATTATAGATGAGGAAATTGACTACCTATCTTTATTCTTGCATCAGTTTGTACTTCAGATATTTATTGGGTGCCTCTTAAGGTAAAACACTGTGCGAGGTGTGGGGATACAAAAATAAAAAAGATTTGGGGAAAATGTTAATGCACTACTTGCATGGAGTGGACGGTTAAGTGTAAGATACAAGCATTCATCGACTAATCACCTGGAATTACAAGCGTTGTGTCAGTAATATGGAGGAAGGTACGTGGTGCTAAACCATTTGTTTTTTGTTTTTTCCATTTTCAAAGTTCTTCCATGCCTGTTTGGTATTCCTCCCACTACTTTGCCACTGCTGGCATCCCTGTGATCTGAACAACGGATGAAGATCAGTAAAGATGTTGGCCATTTGCCCAACTATTATCCAAGAGTGTAGCATGTTAGAGAGCTGATCTTTTAAACCTCCTCTTGGTGCTTGGCACATATTAAAACCAAACCAATCCAGTTGCCATCAAGTCGTTTCTAACTCATAGTAACCCCGTGTGTTGCAGAGTAGAACTGCAGTCCATAGGGTTTTCAATGCTGTAACCTTTTGGAAGCGGATTGCCAGGCCTTTCTTCCAAGGTGCATCTGGGTAATGTGAGCTGCCAACCTTTTGGTTAGTAGCCAAGTGCATAACCATTTACTCCACCCAGAGACTCCTTGGCACATATTACCCAAAAACCCATTGCTGTCAAGTTGATTCTGACTCACAGTGACCCTATAGAACAGAGTAGAACTGCCCCAGTGGGTTCCCAAGGCTGTAATCTTTATGGAAGCAGACTGCCATATCTTTCTTCTGTGGAGTGGCTAGTGGGTTCGAACCATCGACCTTTCAGTTAGCAGCTGAGTGCTTAACCACTGCACCACCAGGGCTCCTTTGGCACATAATAAGTGCTTTTATATGTTGATTGACCGAATGAAGAGATGTCTTAGAAAAATCTGGGTCTACAGGACAAACATCACACTGTGGTCTCATGAGCATCGTGTGCTAACTCACTCTTCTGTACAGGGTCGACTGAAGACAACCATATAACATGCAATTTCATGTTCCCCCATGCGGACTCAGTCCCATTTTGGAGGGAGCCGGTGACTCTGCCTTCCCCCTCCATTGCAAAACAAAACAAAAAGCACACCCTGCTTTCTCTTTTGACCCAGTTCTGCCCACATGTTGGGGAAAAGGCTAATACACTTTTTGAACATATTTAATCAAAGGGTGTGATGTTGATACAGTAAAATTAGGCTTTGGCCTTGGGACCGCCTGGACAGATGAGATGATAGCAGGAAAGTTTTGTGAGAGAATAGTCTTGGAATCAGGACTTTAGTCTAAACACAGTTAGGCCGGTATTTAATTTTAGTGTTTCATTCTGTAAAGTCACCCTCAGAGAAATCAAACATGTACATGTTTATTAACTGGTGCTTTTGGTTCTTGGCATGTGGGCACACAACTTTGGACTGGATGAGCTCTGGGAACACATACAAGTCTCCCACTAACTCCCCTTCCCCCAGTGTACAGATGGACGGACAGGAAAACATTCACCATCTCAGGTTGTCCTCTTGCTTCAAAGCCTGAAACTGCTTCAGCCACATCATGTTCCTGCCAGAGGTTGAGAACGAATAAACTGTAGCGGCGAGGACTGAGTGGAATCGCTTAAAGAATGGCATGCATCTGGGTTGATGATTTTTCAGGTGTTGCTCTGAGGGAGCATTAATTCTCTTGATTTATAATCTTTGTGATTGAGTAAGAGCTGCAGAAATATCATGAGCTGCTAATTTATTAAAGAATAACTTTATTTTCCTTGTAAAAGTAATTCACACTAATTGTAGAAATTTGAAAAAATACAGAAAGGCATAATGCTGAAAATCACCCATAATTGCACTATTCAGAGATAATCACTACAGACATTTTGTTGTATTTGCATGTGTTTTTATGTGCATAGTTAAGATCATTGTGTATAAATTTTGATTTGTACTGTTTCCGTTTAACATAGGGATTGTTTTTTTCTTGCACTGAGAGCAGCACGGCATGTTGTTATTGTTAGCCGCGGACGAGTCGACTCTGACTCCTGGAGACTTTATGTACAACAGAATGAAATATTGCCTGCTCCTCTGTCATCCTCACAATCACCAGCACATCTGAGTCCATCATTGTGGCTACTGTGCTAATCTATCTCATCGAGGGTCTCTCTTGCCCTTCACTAAACATGTTGTCCTCCTCTAGCGATTGGTCCCTTCTGATTATGTGTCCAAGGCAGTGTTCACACCACAGCACAGGGACTCATGTTAGTTTCCTGTGGCTGCTATCACAGGCCACCACAGTCTTGGTGTCCACAGAGGAAGAGAGAAGTCCAGAGTGTGACTGCTCCAAGGGACTCAGACTTTTGTCTAGTCCACACTGTTCAAATGATTTGTGGTGGAAGACAGCGTGATAGTGGTTTTTTCCCTACTGGTGGACTGATAAGGAGCCCTGGTGACACAGTGGTTGAGCGTTTGGCTGCTAACTAGAAGGTCAGCAGTTCAAACCCACCAGCCACATCTCAGGAGAAAGATGTGGCAGTCTGCTTCCATAAAGATTATAGCCTTGGAAACCCCATGGGGCAGTTCTGCTCTGTCCTGTAGGGTCACTATGAGTCGGAATCGACTCACCAGCAACGGATTTGGTTTTGGTGTATTTGGTGGACTAATATGAGTATTGAAAAAAACAAACAAACAAACCAAACTTATTGCTGTCGAGTCGATTCCGACTCATAGCAACTGTATTGGATAGAGTAGAATGGCCCCATAGGGTTTCCAAGGAGCGCAGTGGTTGAGAGCTCGGCTGCTAAACAACAGGTTGGCTGTTCGAATCCACCATCCACTCCTTGGAAACCATATGGAGCAGTTCTACTCTGGGTGTCACGCATCTCTTCCTTTCCTCTCAGATGTTATGGGACTGTAGTTTAGAAGCCCAGTCACTTTCTGTTATCTTTTATTTTTCCCAAAGCTTTATTTCAGAAACCTCTGTTCCTCCATCTTCCGCTTCTGTTTCTTTTCTAGACCCAGCACTGGATCTCTTATTTAAATCAGTGATTTTTTGGTTGCAAGGAACAGAAATGTTCTCATGCCAGCTTAGTTAATGGAGGATTTGTTGTAGGAATCTCCAGAATCAAGGACCAAAGCTTAACCAGGTCCGCTGGGAACTGGAGTGGAAGGGCCACACGAACTCTTAGGGGCTGCTGTGCAGTCCTGCTCATCTCCTGTCGGCCTGTGTGTATCTGTCTGTCTGTCTCTCTCTTGACCAGGGCTCATCACTGCCTTACTAAGCTTGCATGTCTGAATTCTGAAATGAGAGTTGGAACAAGGGAGGCAGGGCAGCTGACTAGTGACTGGTGTCCATCCCTGAGACAGTGGGGACAGGATGCCATGGGATGTACACACGGCTGCCCTCAGCTTAGGCTGTCAGTGGGGGAGGTTGGCAAAAAAGGGGTCTGTTGGTGGGGTAGGCCCCCCAAATACCTATTACACCTCTTCTTCTAATTTCTCAACAGGAATAACTCTCAAGGCACCCTTACTGGAAGTCAGTTTGCTTAAACTATTGAAACAGCGATCCTTGAAGTTGAAGAAAAGGTAAATAGAAGTAAATTTGTACCTACTAACATTCTGTTTTAAGGGAAACCCATTGTGTTAGTTACCTCGTGTTGCTGTAACACAAATACCACAAGTGGGTGGCTTTAAAGAAAAGAACAGAAATTTATTTTCTCACAGTTCAGGAAGCTAGAAGTCCAAATTCAAAGTGTTTGTCTAGGGGGAGGTCCTTCTCTGTCTTTTTCAGCTTCTAGTAGCCAGCAATCCTTGGAGTTCTTGGGCTTGCAGATTCATCTGCATCCATGGTTGTCAGATAGCATCTGTCTTCCCTCTGTATGTGCTTCCTCTGTGTCTAATCTGCTCCTTATAAGTCAGAAGTGATTAGGTTTAGGACACAGCTCACACTGATATGACCTCATTAACATAACAAATAAAACCCTATTCCCAAACAGGATACATCCTGTTGTTGTATGCCGCTGAGTCAATTCCGACTTATGGCGACTTGATAGGACAGAGTAGAACTGCCCTGTAGTGTTTCCTAGGCTGTAATCTTTACTGGAGCAGATCGGCAGGTCTTTTCTCCAGTGGAGAGCTGGTGGGTTCCAACCACTGAACTTTCGGATAGCAGCTGGATGCTTAACCATTGTGCCACCAGGGCTCACATCCACAGGAATAGGAGTTAGGATTCCAACACATATTTTGGGGGAGGGGGGACACAGTCAATCCATAACACCTGTGTTTGGGAAGGGATTGCTGTCCTTGTCCTTCCTCAAACATACCTAATACTCTATGTAATATCTTACCCTTCCTCCCTGGCTGGCCAAGTTCCTATTCATCCCTCAAGACCTTTATCAAATGCTACCTCCTTGAAAATGAAGACTTTTCAGATTCCCTCCCAGCTGGCAGTTATTTCTCCTGCTTTTGAGACCCTCTGACACTTTCTGCTTCTTACCTACACGTACAGGCTTTATGTTGTCACTTGAGCTTCTCTGACTGCCTCACTGTTCTTCTCTGTGGCCCCTTCCCCTTTGTAGCATTTGCACCCTTTGTCAGTTGTCTATTTGTGTATTTTTCTCTGTAAGTGCCTCTTGGGCATCGTATCTGAATTGTGACTGGGATGTGGTAGATGTCCATAATCTTGTATGGAATGACTACATGAATAAACTTCCCCCACTAGACTGCTGGAGTCCCTGGGTCGTGCAGAGGGTGAATGTGGTCGGCTGCTAATCCAAAGTTGGAGGTTTGCGTCCACCCAGACATACCTCGGCAGTCTACTTCCAAAAAATCAGCCATTGAAAACCCTATGGAGCAGTTCTAGTCGGACATACATGGGGTCCCCCTGAGTCGGAATTGGCTTGATGGCAACATTTTTTTTTTTTTTTTAGACCGTCAGCCCCTATGTACACTCACTTTGTACCACCACTACTCCACCCTCCTCAGGCATGTACTATGAGTAATTGTTAAACAGATTCTATGACCATTGATCAGAAATTTCTTACCTTCTCTAACTGTCCTTTTTTGGCTGTTGGTGTAATGAAGCTGATAGCAGCACTTTTATGTTAAGTATCTGATGGACCCATGTGAGGAGCAGTAATCCAGAAACTGGAAATCTGAGAGGAGAAAGGGAAGAGAGGTGACAGGCAGGCCAGGAAACCAGTGACCGTGGGGGTGTGGCTCCCCACCCACCGGTGTTGCCCTGGGGAGGGCGTTGAATGGGGTTGCACGAAAGCAAGGTTGTGGTCGTGCTGTGGTGGTGGCTCCCCTGCCTGCTGAATGGCAGACCCCCTCCTCCATCTGTACAGTCCCTGGCATTCCTGGCTGCTCCAGTCAAGTGACAGTTGCATCTTAACCTGCCTCCCTGCTGCAGATCTGTTTTCATTTAAAGGACTGAGTCAGCAGATTCCCTTTCTGAAAACTTTTTTTTTTTTTGCACCTGCTAAATATTCCAAAGATGTTTCTTACTAATTTTACCAGTTTTGTTGGTCACCATCCTTGTGGAAGACTTGTCCCAGCCCTTCCTGCCTAACAATAACCATAGTGATCTCTTACATTTGTAGAGTCCATTCCCTTTTACAGGGTGCTTTTACACACGTCACCAGACTGTCTTCTCCCCTCAGTCTTGGGAAGTAAGCACAGGGGCCAATGGCAATTTACCATTTTCCAAGTCAGGAAACAAGCCTAGAGAAGTTGTCTTGATGTCTTGCTTAAGGTCGTGTAGCCGTTGAGAATGGAGTTGGGTCTTTCTCTCCTCTGCACCATCTTGGACCCCCGTTTCCCCTGGAAGCCATGGTAGACTGCTGGTGTCACAAAACCTAGGGGCTGTGCCTCTTACCAGCCCCACCCCCAGTGCTCCTTTCTGGAAGGAGAGCCCTGACCATCTCCTGACGGATGCAGTCTGACCCTGGGGCGTGTATGTTTTTTTCCCCAGCCAGGCAACTTTCTTGAAAAAGCTGTTATTTTCCTCCTGAGACCTTACAGTCAGTCCTGAAGTTTTTATTTTTGTTAGGGCTTATTTAAATGCAGGAAATTTAAGTGGTTTGCATTAATGTTGCACTTCCTAACTCTGAGTAAACTGGAAGATGCTAGCGGGGGTTGGATCAGCTTAATCTAGCTGTATCTAATGATGTTCTTTCCCTCCCTGTGCCTTTAAATAATTGCAAATGGTTCTATCAGTCAAGGCGGCAGAGTGCAGTTCTTTATTGCCATGTGAAATTGTTTAGTTAAATGTGATTTAAAAAAAAAAAAAAAAAGGCCCAGCTTTTAATTAGAAAGCAGATTGTCAAATGCCATTTTGATCTGTCCTTTGATGGGGAGACTGGAAAATACACCCATCGTAATAAGAAACCAGATTTGAGTCCAGAAGGAGGCGTGTTAACTTCGGAGCAGGATGGGTTGTCAGTAAATTATCGTTTCCTAAAATAGGCCATCCTCGTTAGTCTTTTGTTGACAGACCTTCCTCTACATCTGATACCACCTGAGATAAATGTTTTCCTATGGAGACTCTAACCTGGAATCCCCCAAGCAGGGTGGTATTCCCAGGCGGTACTCTCAGCAGTTTAAGACCAGATACCAAGACCCTTCCCCTGGGAATCTTTGAAAACATCAATGTCAAGAAAGCAGCAAGCCTACTGTGATGCTTGCAATTGAAGAAAATACCAGGCTGCACACTTTTATTCTGGCTGTGGTATGATGCAAATACCATCTTACTGTTAAGGTCATTGTTTTCTTAACTTCAAGCTGGTATCCGCATTACTGAAGTCATCACAGAAGCAACCTGCATGTGTCCTGGTTGAGTTGCACCCCACCTTGAGCTGGCACAGTGGTAGGATATCAAAGTACCCCAATAGGAGGAAGGGAAGTGAGGCAGGCCCCAGGCACCCATCAATCCACACGACTCCTCTGTCTTCTGTAGCACTTTTTATACCTTTCATAGCAACCGTATGGGGCAGTTCTACTTGTCACATGGGGTCAATATGAGTCGAAAATTGACGCGACAGCACCTAACAACAGCATAGCACTTACAGACTTAGATAGCTTATAAGCACCTTAATGCATCTGGATTTCAACTCTTGGTTGCCTTCTCCCATAACACTTTTCCAGACCTCTTTCTCCTCCATCTCACAAAGTGCATAGTTGTTAACTCACTGTTTCAGGCCAGTAACTGGGGAGTCCTCTTTTAGCATTGACTTTTCTCTTCCTCCAGATCACCAAGTCCTAACAATGCTTCTTTTAAAGTAGATCTTGAATCCA
>NW_004444077.1:4284015-4286762 GCF_000243295.1 Trichechus manatus latirostris
GTTAGCTTGGCTTTCTCATTATTAGTTTAGCACAGTTTGTTTGTTAACCCTGCAGTGTGTAGTGATGCATATTTACATCAGGGATGTCTTTGGATTTAAAAGTTTTCAATAGCTAGACGTTAAAATATGCATGAGGTTTAAATGAGTCACCCATACTCCTTTGCTAAAGAAGATGTATGCATCTCACATTGGCTTCTAAAGTGATTCTTCACTATTATCACTATGCTGTTTTACTGGGAAGGGGAAAATGCATGGGATGGGTTCGTTGTAGCATCCCTTGCCAGTGGTTTTAGAAGGATTTAGAAATATTTGTGTTATTTAGGGTTTAAGAAAGGGATAAAACTGAGGCAGGGAAACACAGGCTAGGAGGCTGTTACGGAAATCCTTGCGGGTTAGAGAAGAGGGGATACGTTTGAGAGAGATACTTGGGATAAGGGACTCATAGGACTTGGAGAGTAATTTGATCTAGGGAATGAAGAGAAGGGAAGGGTCCAAGAAAACCCCCAGACTTCTGCAGTGTTAGTAATGTTAGTGATAGGAGCAGGCTTTTCTTATTCAGCAAATTCTTACTGAACATGTGGTGGGGGAGGTAGACAAAATGTGATGGTTGCCTGGTCCTGCGCCATCTTCATGATCATTGGTATGTTTGAGTCCATTGTTATGGCTGTTGTGTCAATCTATCTCATTGAGAGTTTACTCTCTAAAAAGGCAGAATGAAAGAAGGGTTATTTTAAAGTCATAAGCAGCAGACGAATGGGCAATTAATTTGGACTAAAGGGCCCAGGAAAGTTTTCTCAGAGGTGGGAGAACATAAAGCAGGCCAGCATGAGACATCTTGGAAGTAGGCTAACACATGGCCTGCTTTCCCACCGTGTCCAGAGTGGCAGCAGCACCACTGTGCTCCACGTGATATAAAGGGAGTTGGAGGTTGGACTCAGCACTTGGAGAGCCTTGAAGGCCACACCAAGTCTACTCTGTGTTTTGTTGGCACTGGGGAGCCACTGAAGGCTTTATGGCAGGATCAGACCTTGATCCTTGATCTAGGATCAGACATTGGTTTAAGTGAAATCATTCTATCTGAAAATTGAGGAATCGAGGTTGGAGGCAGGAAAACATCTGTTGAGGACCTCAGTTATGGCAGGCACAGGTACGTATGTGCAAGTGTTTCTTATATTGGGGGGGGGGTTGCTATAATAGATTCTAGAGTCTTCTAGAGTCAGTACAGAAGGAGGACAGTCAGCCTCTGGTAAGCAGTTAAGGAGGAGTGGGGTGGGGGTAGGAAGGGAGAAGGAGGAGTTGAAGATGACTTGCAGATTTCTCCCTTACCGAGGTGACAGTTAACAGGGGCCTGCAGTGGTCTGAGTGGACCAGGATCATTCCTGGCCTTGAGGATTCTATGAAGACTGCAGATGGGCCAATGGCAAAATCAATAAACCTTGTCTTCAGTGCTCAGAAGCCCTCTTGTTCTGTACCCTTGGCCCAAATCATCTTCACCTACTGTTGAGTTTGATAAATCAGCTTCAGGTTCTGCAAGAAAGAGGGCATTTACCTAAAGGATCACATATTTACCACTTTGTTGGTGACAAACTCACCATCAGCAGCTCAAATTCATTGTCTGATGGGGTCATTCACCTTCTCTGCCCCCAGATCCACTCTTGAGACTCCAGAGAACACTGACACACCACTGTGTACATATTTGCCAACAGCTTAGCTTACTGCCTGTCTTTTGCAGGATATTAGAATTTTGGCAGGAATCAAGGCGTATAGTGAAGCACAAATGAGAGAATTGTAGATCTTTGCCAATGGGTTTGTAATCCTTTCTGGACTGCTGACTTTACCTCTTCTGTTCTCCTTGCTCACCGTACCCCAGCTCCACTCTGCTCCTGTTACCCTGGCCATCCTTGCTGCCTGCTCCCTGAAACCTTTTGGGCACACTCCTGCCTCAGGGCCTTTGCTGTCCCAGTCCCTGCCAGGCATTCTCTTCCCTGGTTATCTTCGTGGCTGGCTCAGGCCTCTGCTCTTTAATCACAGAACGCATTCCCTTGCAACCCTCTCTATATTACAGCACCTTCCCCCTACTGTCTGTCACCATAGGCTGCTTTATCTTTCTTCATAGGACTTTACTCCTTGACATACTACATATTTATTTGTTTTATTGTCTGTCTCCTTGAACTAGAATGTAAGTTCCATGAGAACAGGAACTTGGTTTTGTTCATTAGTGTATCCCTGCCCCAAGGACAGTGCCTACCACATAGAGGTTGCCTAGTGTTGGGTGAATCAGTGCATAATCAGATGGATCAGTCAGTCAATCAGTCTGTATATTCACAGCAGTTAATCTACATCTGCTATGTAGTAGGTGCTCAGTAAGTGTTTGAATGAATGAATCAGTGAGTGAGTGAGTGAATGAATCTGTGTATGATTAGCTAGTCCCCAACACTCAGGTGCTCAGTAAGTATTTGTTGAACAAGCGAATGAATGAGAGCTTACCACCTCTTCTAACACTAACTCCCTAAACCCATTGCTATAGATTCCAACTCATAGCGACCTTACAGGACAGAGTAGAACTGCCCCATAGGGTTTCCAAGGAGCAGCTGGTGGATTTGAACTGCTGACCTTTTGATTAGCAGCCAAGCTCTTAACCAGTGCGCCACCAGGGCTCCAACTAACTCTCTAGATGGGGTCAGTTCCCAGTTCCTTTTTTGAGGAAGGCCCAGAGGTGCAGTCTTTGGTGTGTGCAGTTGCTGATT
>NW_004444077.1:4286869-4297520 GCF_000243295.1 Trichechus manatus latirostris
TCAGTTGAAAGATGCTATAAACAACCAGCACTTGTGATATCTTGGTTGTTAATGAAGTGTGTGCCTAAAAGAACATGAGGACTGCGTTACATGGCAGGAAACAAGGGGCTGTTAGCCCACACTTGGCCACAGAACTGAGGATAGGCTGACAGGTTCTGGCTCCGTTGTGCTTCTCTTGTTTGCAGGGTGCACTGAGCCGGCCAGTGGGCAGCAGAGCCACGTTGTGAGTGCGTGCGGCTTCCCAGAGGGCCACGTTTTACCCTCTGACTTGGGGGAAATAACATTTAAAAAAATACGGATAGTTGTTGGAGGCGAATTCAACATAGCTTAATGGTTAAGAGCAGGACTCTGGAACCAGACTGCCTGGGTTTATATCTGTCCGTCACTTACTTGTTCTGTGATCCTGGGCAAGTTACATAACCCCTTGAAATCTTGTTTCTCTTTTCTAAGGTGGGTGCCTGTGACACAAAGAGCCTAGGGCTTATTACGACACAGGGTTGTTGTTAGTGCTCACTGAGAACCACGTAAGGCTTTTATCGTAGTGCCGTACACATTCTGATTAACACAGAGGCTAATGTTTTATATAATCACTTGACATTTTAAGATTAAAAAAAAGGACACAAATGAAATTTTATTCTTATACCGGCTGTGCTCCAGACCTGGCCTCCAGGGATAAACATTCACTCACCCCTGCCGTATTTCACATGGAAAAGTTACAGAACACTGCCCTTTAAAAAAAAAAAAGAAAAGAAAACCAATGCCTGCAGTTTGCCGGCATGCATGTTCTCACAAATTTTTCTCCCAGCAACCTTGCCTTCGTCTAGAGCTGTCATAGAGTTGAGCCATCATTAACAAAGTGATAAATTAGTGATGCTTACTTTTAGTACCTACTTTCTTAAAGTACCTAATTGACTAGCAGATGAAGTTGAGCAAACCTACAAGTGGATAGAGAATTGCCATTTAAGGAATGACAGTTCTTAGAAGAGCTTGTAACTTTTGTGAGCACTTTCACACGCGTCTTCCATGTCATACTCATAACAGCCTATCTATCAAGTAGAGAAGACTGTCAGAGTGGAAAGAGACTTCAGTAACGATTCTTTCTCTTAAATCTGGTTCCTGAATCCCTTCTGCAGCATCTCATTAGTCTTCCTGACTCTGCCTGCTTTCTCCTAGAGATGTAGAGCTCCCTACCCCAAAGGCCACCACTTTTCCATCAGTTTGTTGTACTGTGGTGGCTTATGTGTTGGTGTGATGCTGGAAGCTATGCCACTAGTATTTCAAATACCTTCAGGGTCACCCTTGGTGGACAGGTTTCAGTGGAGCTTGTAAACTAAGACAGACTAGGAAGAAAGGCCTGACAATCTACTTCTGAAAATTAGCCAATGAAAGCCTTAATGATCACAATGGAACATTGTCCAACTCACTTGCTTCAGACACATCATCAGGAGGAGGACATCATTTTGATGAAGTAGAAGGCCAGCAAGGGTGGGAGACCCTCGGTGAGGTAGACTGGCATAAGTGCTGCCGTGATTGAACTCCAACATGCTAGCAATTGTGAAGATGGTGCAGGATTGGGCGACTCTTCATTCTCTTGTACATATGGTCACCATGAGCTGGATTGAACTCAGTAGCAGCTAACAACAACCCCACACGCAGTCCTGTCTGGCTCCCTATAACTTCTATGCATTGGCCCAGGTTTTGTCTTCTAGAACCACAGCTTAATCTAGCATTATTGCACCATGCTAGCTTTTGCCCATCTTTATATACAGACTTGTGGACCTAGTGTTCCCACAACTTCACCTGGCATATTAGTTTAACTGTCACTAGTCCTCAGTCTTAGGAGGTATTCTTAGCCCAGTGGATTTCAACCAACTGTTTTTTTTAAATGAAATAAAATAGAAAATAACAGTGTGTTGAACATAATAAGGATGTGTGGTATTTTGTAACATTTTTATTTCGGTTTTGTGAGGTGTGTGCTGCTCTTGATTGTATTTATTTTCTGTGGGTCATAAAAATTTTGAAGGCCATTGTTTTGGACTCTCTTATAGGGATTTTAAGTTACTTCTTTTCTTTAGTCTTCTTCTTTGCCCTTTCCCTGGTTGAATTTGTTTCAGGTCAGCTAGTTAAAAATAAAATTGTTGTGCTTGAAGTTGTAGATCACTATTAATTTGACTCTAGCTCCTCCATAAAAAAGGGCAGTGCCTGGGCCGCCCAGAGTCGAACAACCAGGTCTGCACCAAAGGCCCTGCTTCTTTCTCTTTCCTCACCCCGTCTTCATCGAGAGGAGTTGGTTGTTGAGCATCTAGAATTGTTGCTGTTGTCAGCTGCCATCAAGTTGGCCCCAGCTCTTGGTGACCTTACGTATAACAGAGTGCATTGTTTTTCGGTCAGGTGCCATCTTCGTGATGATTGGTATGTTTGAGATCATTGATGGAGCTGTTGTGTCAGCCCATCTCCTGGAGGGTTTCCCTCACCCTCTACTTGTCTAGCGACTGGTCTTTTCTAGAGAGCTTTGTGTCATGGTAGGGCCGGTCCTTGAACACCAGGATTCCTCAAAGCTGAAAGAGCCATCTTTGCTGGCAGTTCTTAGAAGGAGCATGGGGGACCAGCCTGTACTCATATCAGCTTCTTTGGACTCCAAGACAGCTCTGAGCTTTGAAACATTGCCACAAGCAGGAGAGGTGTCACTTCGTCACAGCTTGGCCCGAGAAATATGACGGTAACTCGAACTGAAAAGAGAGGGGTGTAACTTGGTGGAAAGGGCAGAATTGAGAATCCAGAATAGTTTTCTGGTCCTGACCACTGTATGTTCGGGGAAGGAGGTGGTGGACAGAGGCTACTCAAGCTCTGTGAACAACAACCGCATTTTATGACTAGGTGCTATGCCAAGCACTTGTCTTTTGTCATCTCATGTAATCCTTACGTTGTCTTTCTCTCGCTTTGTCATACGGGCCTGACAACCCTAGTGCTGGTTAAATCCAACCCTGCCTCTTCTGTCCCTGCACCTGCTCACTTGGTGCCACCCTAACCTGATTGCTTTAAGATTTTTTTTTAATTGAGGTAATATGTAACTTAAAATTCACGATTTTAACCACTTAAGTGTACAGGTTTGTGGTTTTTAGTACAGTCACAATGTTGTGCAACCATCACCACTGTCTAACTCCAGGACATTTTCATCACCCCCAAAAGAAAGTTTGTACCTATCAAACA
Organism: Trichechus manatus latirostris; assembly: GCF_000243295.1. Classification (NCBI taxonomy): domain Eukaryota; kingdom Metazoa; phylum Chordata; class Mammalia; order Sirenia; family Trichechidae; genus Trichechus; species Trichechus manatus. The sequence continues at coordinate 4,290,080 of NW_004444077.1, forward strand.
GTCACACCTGCCTTTAAGATTTATGACTACTAATGGCAGGTGAAGGAGCCCTGGCGGTGTAACAGTGAAGCACTTGGTAGCTAACTGAAAGGTCGGCGGTTTGAACCCATTCAGCTGCTCCCCGGGAGAAAGACCTGGCAGTCTGCTCTTGTAAAGATTGCAACCTTCACCCCTCATGGAGCAAGGGAGAATGAAGAAAACCAAAGACACAAGGGAAAGATTAGTCCAAAGGACTCGTGGCCCATAATTACCACAGCCTCCATCAGACCCAGTCCAGCACAACTAGATGGTGCCCGGCTGCCACCACCGACTGCTTTGATAGGGATCACAGTAGAGGGTCCTGAACAGAGCTGGAGAAACATGGAGAACAAAATTCAAACTCCTAAAAAAAGGACCAGACTTACTGGTCTGACAGAGAGTGGAAAAACCCAGAGAATATGGCCCCTAGACACCCTTTTAACTCAGTACTTAGGTCAGTCCTGAGGTTCACCCTTCAGCCAAAGATTAGACAGGCCCATAAAACAAACAATAATATATGTAGTTCAACTATGTATATGAGACTAAATGGGCACACAAGCCCAGGGGCAAGGACGAGAAGGCAGGAAGGGACAGGAAAGCTGGATGAATGGAAATGGGGAACCTAAGGTCAAGAAGGGGAGAGTGTTGACACATCACGGGGTTGGCAACCAATGTCACAAAGTAATATGTGTATTAATTGTTTAATGAGAAACTAATTTGCTTTGTAAACCTTCACCTAAAGCATAAAAAAAAAGAAAAAAAAGATTGCAACCTAGAAAACCTTATGCGGCAATTCTACTCTGTCAAATGGGGTCACTATGAGTCGAAAGTCGACTCCACGGCACACTACAACAATGGCCAGTGGGTCCCTGTGCTACCGGCAGTTAGACTGTGTTCCTCTGATTCGTTTGTCCCGCTCCTGGACAGCTATTTCAGGACTCTCTCTCCTGACTTCCAGCATCTCCTCCTGTTCCTACCTCCTGAGCTGATGACCTTTTTACGGTTTCACTGAGCAACAGAAGCAGCTAGGTAAGAACTACAGACTCCCACCTCAACATTCAGCCCCCACCACGTCCATGCCTTTTCCCGTCACTGCCCAGAAGCTGCCCGCGCCCCCGTCCGGGAACAGCCCCGGCTTGTACTCCAGAGCCTGCCTTCAGTTCTCCATCACTTCTCCCCAGAGATAGCTCTCCTTCAACTCTAGAAGTCTGCCTGTTCCGTTTCCCTATAATGCAAACATGCTCGTACTGCTTCAAAACAAGACCCAAAACCAACTCATGTCTTCATATCTTCTTCTAATTGTGACCCTATTTTTATAATAATGATGACTACAGCGATGATAGCTAATACTTACATAGTACTTAGTATGTACCAGGCATTATTCTCACATATTAGTTCACTAGGTATGATTATTATCCTCATTTTCAGATGAGAAATCTGGGGCACAGAAAGATTAAGTAACTTGCCCAAGGTTGCAGAGCTAATAAATGGCAGAACTAGGATTCACCCCAGGCCCTCTGCCCCCAGAGTCCTTTCTGTGCTCTCGTTTACTGAAAGTTGTCAGAATAGTTGCCAGTTCGCTGTCTCCAGTCTCTCTACTCCCATCCTCTCTTGGACCTACTCAGATCATTGCCACCTCCTCAAAAACTGCTCTCAAAGTCACCAGTGACCTATACATGGCCAATCAAACGATCAGCTCCCTCTTCCTTGAAACTCTTTCTGTACGTGGCTTCCAAGACACCATATTCTTCCTGCTTTTCTTTCTGATACCCGTTTGTGGTCTCTGTTACTGGTTACCCTGTGACTTACTTTAGCATCCCTTTTCCAGACATTGGGTTGCGCTTGGGCTTGGTCCCTGGACCTCTTCTCTGTCTGTCTGCCTCCCTCTCTGCCTGTCTCACCTGCCTCCTGTTCTCAAGTGCTGACATCTCCCACATTCCTGGTTCCAGCCCATCTCTCTTCCCCATACTACAGACTCATGCACCCAACTGCCTAATTAGTGTCTCTACTAGGGATGTCTCATAGGACCTCAAACTTGAGATGCCCAAATCTCCCCACTTCCACCCCCCTCACACGTTTGCCATCTCTCTAAATGGCAACTCCATTCTTCCAACTGCTCAGGCCAAGGAGCCTTTAGTCTATTTTCTTCTATCACACACCATTTCCAATCTGTCAGTAAATCACACTAACTCTACCTTCAAAGTGTACTCAGTACCTGACCACTTTTCACTAAATCTGTCCCTCCCCTGAACTAAACCACCAGTGTCTCACAGGAATAATTCATTAGCATCTTCCTTGCCTTAGCCCTTGCTCCTCCTTGTCTACTGTCCACATGGTGGTCTTTTAAAATGGAAGCAGAACCTCTGGTGGCCCCCTTCTCACCTTCTGCCTGCTCCCACTCTGACATCACCTCCTAAATGCACCCCTCTACTCTCTCCAGCCATGCTGACCACTGTGCTGCTTCTCAGACGTGCCAGGATGCTCTACCCCAGGACCTTTGCATGTACTGTGCGCCTGCCTGAAGGTCTTCCTGGGTGTCTGCATGGGTCATTTCCTACCAGTCTTCAGTCTAGTGTCACTTTCTCATGAAGCCTTCTGGGTTGTTACTCTATTTAAATTTTCAGCTCTGCTCCACTCTTCCCCCCTTTATTTTCTCCAAAGCACATACTATCATTTTACGCATAATCTATTCCCTTGTTGACTATCAGTCTCTCATTCCCTGTAAACTCCCTGAGGGCACCCCTTTTGCCTGTCTTGTTCACAGCTGTATCCAACATGTCCCCTGACATCAAAATCTATTTGAATGAATGGATGATGCTATGATAGGTTTTTTCAGTCTTTATTTTACATGTAGAGTCACTGAAGCTCTGAAAGACCCGGAGGGTACCAGGACATGGACTGAAACCCTGACATCAGTGTAATTGCTCCATAAAATTCCCTTTTCTTGTTAAATAAGGACAGTAATATGTAACATGAAGTTTACTGTGAGGATGAAACAAATAATGCACAGGAAAGCATTTTGTAAATCCCAGTGTGCCAGAGAAATGTGACGTATTTAATTTATTGAGAACCCTAGCTTTTTACGTCTGTGTTAATTCAGCAGCACACCCAAAGGTTCTTTGTGCTCTTGGGTTTTTATTTAGGAGTAGCTGAAGGAGCCCTGCTGATGCAGTGGTTAAGCACTTGGCTGCTAACCGAAAGGTTGGTGGTTCAAACCCATCCATCACTCCGTTGGGGAAAGATGTGGCAGTCTGCTTCCGTAAAGATTACAGCCTTGGAAACCCTATGGGGCAGTTCTGCTGTCCTGTAGGGTCACTAGGAGTCGGAATCAACTCAACGGCAGTGGGTTTGGTTTTGGTTTGATTGCTAAATTATGTATTTTCCTCTTCCTTCTGCGCTTGGTGTGAGAAATACGTGTGTATGTCTGTCTGCCTCTGCCTCTGCTTCCCTCTCTCCCCCTGTCTGTTTCTCACATGCACACCCTGCTCTGGACACAGGTCTAGAACTTCCCCACCTCTGTGGCTGGTCAGCAGTGAGAGGCAGTGGGGTGTGCACGTGTGCAGTTGTCATTGTTCGCGTGTATATTCCGGGGAAGGCACTTATGTGATCAGTAGGTGCTTAACGGGTGTCAGGAGTCCCATCTTGCACAATCCTCCTGGCAGCCTGCCTGCCCCCTGCCCCCACTCTTTGCGGCAGACTGGAGTGAAGGGATCAGAGGCCCATTATGGTTAAATACCAGGGGCATAAAATGAAGCGAGCACACTTGATGATCCGCAGAGCTGCTGCTCTCAAGTGCGAAATTTACGTCTCCCTCAACCCAGGGCAGCTTCCCTGGCCTCCTGTCATAAAGAAAGCATGGAGCAATTCCAGCCCCTCCAGTGTGTTGTGTTATGATAATGGCACAGCTACAAGACGTGACGGTAGAGATCTCCCCCCAACACATACCCTTTTTATGTGTCTTTTAGTCATTTGCGTTCCTGACTTTGAAGGAGGCGAAAGATGCAGCCATTTTCCTAGGGAGCACATTAACCTGCCTTTTCTGCAGACTGGAGAGCTGCAGTGCTTTAGAGAAGGAGGACAGCATTAAGAATGGCCAGCAGTTCTTGGCCTCCATCCCTGGGTGTCGTTTTCTAGGAGAAGCCTCCGCCTGAGCCTGATTACTGTACTCGCATGGACCGTGCGGTGGGATGTAATTGACATAGTCCACAGCAGACTTAATGCCGGCTCCAGGCCAGGGCACGCTCTTCTCAGCGGGCACTCCTCCAGCAGCCTGGGACATCTTCGGCGCCCTCAATGCACTTGGCCCTGGGCAGAGTAAGGGTGGGAGGAAGGAAATGCACTTCTGCTGGGGGCCTTCGGAGTAGCCTGGCCCATTGTGAGGATTCAAGCAGGATGTGGCACATCTTTAACTCTGGGACAACTGCCATCTCGGGGTGGGCATGCAGCAGTCCCTTCCAGGAATCAGGGCAAGCCTGACTGTAAGGAACCAGCTTCCCCTTGCCAAGGGAGCCAAACCCCCAGGGAGGGGAGAAGGGTGTGCACCCTCATACGCTCTCTCTGCCTGTGTCCTCGGCTGCCAGAGCTGATGGCAGAAGCCAGGCAGGGACTTGTGACCATATCCCATTGCTCCAATGTCTCAGGCACCTGAAGGCGTGTAGTTAGAACACCATGGACGCAGCTGTGTGGAGCACAGTTTCTGAGCCAGAGAGCTGGGTTCGAATCCCAGATGCACTGCTGCCTGCTGACTGGGCCTTCTCGAAGCCTGAGTTCCTTTATTTGCAAGAGGGGATAAAGGCTATCTTGAGGCGTATCTGTCTGCAGAGGGCTTTAATCTGACATGCAGTGAGCCTTCAGGAAGCAGTAGCTGCTGTTCTTGGTTGTGACCTGGTTGGGGGGCCCTGGGGGGTCATGTAGGGAGGGTGGTTGGCTTTTGCAGCAGGCCTTAGCTCAAATTGTCATTCAGTTGTTCATTCATTAACTATTTAGTGAGTGCTTATGTGGGTTTTCTACTGTCTGAGACTCTGCTGGTCCCCTGAAAGTCTCTGATCTTGGGCAAATCACTATACTTTTCTGAATCTCATTTTCTTCATGTAAAATTGGGATAAAAATACCAATCTTGTAGAACTGTAGCGAGAATGAAATGAGTATTTGTAAATGGTAGCTAGCTAGTTTATTATTACAGAATCTTTTCTAGCTGTCTGGTTAATTTCTTCACATAAACCACTTGTCTTAAACTAGTCCAGCTTTGATATTCAATCCAGCAGATGTTTGTTGAGCACCTGTTGTATGAGAGGCATCATGCCAGCCTAGGGCAAGATTATTACCAGCAAGATGCATGTGCTGTCCCCGAGGAGCATGCAGTCCAGTTGGGATGCCGACGCTCAGCTGTTATGCAGTAGACCCCTGTCAGAGCTGCAGTAGAGGCATAAACCAAGTGCTGGGACAGCATTGAGGAGGGCACAATTGATTGCTTCTGCCTGGGGAGGCTGGTTAAGGCCATGCGCAGGAGTTGACCAAGGATAGGAGAGACTGCAACGGGTGTATGAGGCTTTCCGGGGCCTTCTGGCAGAGGTCCTGCATTGGCAAAGGCACTGAGGTGTGCGCGTGCAGGGAGGGTCCAGGTGTGTTGGTGTTGGTGGGTAACATGGGGTGTGATGAGGCTGGAAAGATCCAGTCGGGCTGGGCAGTGAAGGTTCGGGGAGTCCTCACCATTGTGAGTTGAGACTGTGATGTGGAAAGTTTGTAAGAAGGCAGAGTGCGGTGCTCTTTTTTTTCTTTCTTATTTTGTTTGTTGTTGAGAATATACACAGCAAAACATACACCAGTTCAGCTGTTTCTACATTTACAGTTCGGTGACATTGATCACATTCTTCGAGTTGTGTAACTATTCTCACCCTCCTTTTCTCAGTTGTTCCTCCCCCGTTAACATGAACTCACTGCCCCCAAGGTTCCTGTCTAGTCTTTCGAGTTGCTGTTGTAAGTTTTGATCCCATAGAGATAGATCCTAAAAAAGAATAATGCTCAAGGCAGACATTATTTACTAGTTAAGCCAAACTATTGTTTGATTTTAAGAAGACTTCAGAGGATATTTTTGGTCTAAGGTTTAAAGATTATTTCAGGGCAAGTTTCAGGGGTTCATCCAACTCCCTTGGCTTCAGAAAGTCCATGGGAATTTGAAATTATGTTCTGCATTTTCCCCCTTTTGATCAGGATTCTTCTATAGAATCTTTGATCAAAATGCTCAGTAATGGCAGCCAGGCACCATCCATTCTTCTGGTCTCATGGCAAAGGAGGCAGTTGCTTATAGAGGCAATTAGCCACATATTCCATATCCTCCTCCTATTCCTGACTCTCCTCCTTCCTCTGTTGCTCCAGGCAAATAGAGATCAATTTGTTGTGCCTTGAATGGCCGCTTGCAAGCTTTGAAGACCCCAGGCACTACTCATTGAACTAGGGGATAGAATAGCAAAGAATTATCATTACAGCGTGTCAGCAGTATAAAAAATTATTAATGACACGTTTTACATTCTTTTTTGGTACTAAGTCTTTAAAATCTGGTGTGCATTTTACTTACAGCACATCTCAATTCAAACTAGCCACATTTCAAATGCCCAATAGCCACATTGTAGCTAGTGGCTATCATACTGGACAGCAGAGTCTAGCAGGTTTGGGATGAGGGGAGTTGTGTGTGATCTGCACAGTCTTGAACCTTCCCTTGATAGCCTGAACCTCCCTTCTCCCATCAGACCTCTGAGCATACCTGCCCAGTAGCTGGTATGTAACTCTGGTAGTGAGCGGTCAGCAGGGAAAAAAGAAAAATGTTGGGGAATTCCATCATCCATGGGTTACATGGTGTAAAAAAAAAGTTAAGCGCTATTAACCATTAAAGGTTGGCAGTTAGAACCTACTCACAGATCCTGGGAAGAAAGGCCTGGCTATCTGCTTCTGAAAGATCACAGCCTTGAAAACTGTGGAGCGCAGTTCTACTCTGCAACACACAGGGTCATCGTGGATCGGAATCAGCTGGACAGCAACTGGTTTAAGGAAGAAATTCCTGGTATTTCCCAGCCTCGTGTGGGTCTCTACTAGACAGGTCTCCCTGGATAGCAAGTTACTACCTGCCAATTATTGAGCATATAGGGTAGTCTTCTAATGTACTAGATACTTTAGATAATATAGCATTTCTAATTTTTTCAAAAGTGCTACAAAGGTGATCTTATCCTTTGCTACAGATAAGTCAGGATTTGCGGGATTAAGTATTTTGCCCAGGATTGCCTAACTAGATGTGGCAAAGCAAGCTGAGGTTTAAACCTACGTCTACCCAGTTTCACACCTGTATTCTTTCCTCTGCTCCTGGCTGTTTCCCTACTAGGATCTAACACTGGATGCTATACCTTATGATCCTCAAATTGGAAAAAAAAAA
>NW_004444077.1:4298454-4300204 GCF_000243295.1 Trichechus manatus latirostris
CTAGAAAGATAACAAGAGCCAAGTCCACTCCCCCCATCTCTCAGAAGTGCTCTCCTCTGCTCCCATCTCCTCTCTCCACCGCCGCTTCCTCTACTCTCATCTGCATGTGGCCTCAACCAGCCTTCCCAGTCCCTACATCTACATGATTGTCCAACTTCAGTGTCCCTTCGTGTTTCTGTTTAGATTCTTGAAATAGAGGCCTGTTGGCTCAGCTTATGTTTTTGAGACAAGCCACATGTTTCAGAGGAAGTAGCAGAGTTTGAGTGAGTCATCCCTGGCTCAGGAGGCCACCTGGTCCTGTGAGCTGAGGCCAGCGCGTAGGGGGAGGTGGTCCTTAGCCACTCAGAAGGGGCTGTGGGAGGCAATTCTTGTAGAAGGGAGCAGAGCATGGATACTGGGGAGCGATTTGTACCCTAAGAACGTCAACCGTAAGCACTCTTGTTTTTATACTGGGTTCACTTTCCCACCCTCCAAGATGATTATTTCATGCTTCCTCTTTCTTCAAACCTGGCTCTCAACTCCCCAGACTGTAAGCTGAAGCCATCTCCGATTTCAGTGAAAAAATAGAAGCCTCTTGTTCCCACCACCAAAGTCCAGACTGACCTTCTATATCCATCTTCTCTGCCTTCCCTCCCATTGACTTTGAAGTTGTGCCTCTGCTTCTTTCAAAAGCAAATCTGTTTGTGCTCTCGTCTTGCTCCTGCAGATATCCCTCCTCTTTTCAGCATCAGGATTTTCTCCCATTCAGACATCCTCTAGTTTCTCTCGTTATTTAATAAAGAAAAAAAAAAAAAACTCTCTTGCCCCACCTTCTCATCCAGCAGAACTTCAAACCAGTTGTCTATCCTCGTGCTGTTTGAAGTGCCGGTGTGCGAAACATTTATCACAGATATAGCCACACATTAAGGCGCTTGTGCAGAATGTAGATCAGCTGTGCATTCAGCTTACTTTAGTTCAGCTGGCATTCTTCCACAGCAAAACTTTCTTAATGAAGGAAGCAGTATGTTTGTTTACATTCTGTCACAAGCTCTTTATCTCTTCACAGACAAGTAACAGTCTGTGGGCTACACTTTAAGTAGCACAGGGCTGGAGCCTCACCTGTCATTGCACCCTTATCTCCATGTTCCCATATCCAGTGGGTGTTTGTTAATCTTCATTTTGACTGTCTTTTGATAGTGCTTTGAAACAGTGACCTCCTTCCTGACTCTTGGTCCCTGTGACTCTGCATGCTCCTGGTTTTCCTTCTTCACTTGCCTCTTCTCCTCAGTGTCCTTTGCTTGCTTTTCTTCCTCTACGTGACCTCTTAACATCGGTGCTGCAGGACTCAGTCTTGGGCCCTTTCTTTAACCACTTTGCCCTTGGTGATCTCACCCAGTCCAATAACCGATTACTTCCATATATAGATCTTCAGCCCAGACTGACTGAGCTCCTGACTCATTTGTTCAACCTCCTCTTTGACATTTCCATCTTAATTTCTACTTGACAACCTCACACATGTGAAATGGAGCGCTTCATTTTCTTTCCCAAATCATTCTCCTTCATCTCGTGAGCCGGGATCACCATCCACCCAATTGCTCGAGCCCCAAACCTTAGATTCATCCTCGATTTCCCTCTTCCCCACTTGCCATCTAGTCTGTCAGTAAATCCTGTTAGTTTACCTCCCTCTAGAGTATAACTCAAGTCCATGCTGCTCTCTATCACCGCCGACCTTCCCAAGCCCCTCCCTGGACTATTCTAAGAGCCTTCCTTT
>NW_004444077.1:4300725-4302225 GCF_000243295.1 Trichechus manatus latirostris
ATCCTGACGAGACCTGCAGCATCCTCAGCAACTCGAGGCTTTTTCCCAAGCGTCCAGGAACTTCGGAGTGCGTCTCACAAATGTCAAGATCTGGTCACCACGGAGGCTGGCGCCTTTGAATGTCAGCTGCACATCTGTGGGAGGAGACTGCCCGCAGCTAAAGGAGCAGGACGGAGGTCTAGGTTTGGTGCTGTGAGCCCGCACGGCCAGCCAGGGCACTTCTTAACTCTGGGTCCACGGCGCTGCCTACCAGCGGTCACCCCTGTGACGAGCCGTGTGAGAGAAAATGGAGGGTTCTCCTTCACTTTTACGGGCCTGACAGGCCATTAGCTACCATGGGGAAGGGCTACAAGTCAGAGAGCTGCTAGTGGTTTGTCTCTTGTTTTTAATCGATTTTGTGAGGCCGTGCTGGGGAGGGAATGGACTGTGATTCGTAGCCTTGGACAAGGGATGCTGTCCATTACTCTGTTAGAAGCCACTGGATACTTCTTACAGGCTGGGTGACTGTTGGCAGGTCATTTCTCCTCTTTGCTCCTTGGTTTCCCCATCTATAAAATGGGGGTAATAAAACCTGTCCACTTAACTCACAGGACTGTTGGGATAAGTTCTCATAATGGCAGCTAACACAGCCTGAGTGCCTTATATATGCCAAACCCCATGTTACACAGATTCTTAATTAATCCTCACCACAGTTCTGTCCAGTTGCTGGAGAAGGACGTCATGCTTGGTAAAGTAGAGGGTCAGGGAAAAAGAGGAAGACCCTCAATGAGATGAATTGACACAGTGGCTGCAACAGTGGGCTCATACATACCTACTATTGTGAGGGTGGCGAAGGATCAGGCAGCTTTGGTTCTATTACATATAGGGTCACTATGAGTTGGAACCAACTCGACAGTACCTAACAACAACAACAAACAGCCCTGTGAGGTTGGGTGCCACCATTAGCACCACCTCACAGGTGGCAACTGAAACTGAGGTTCAGGAGGCTCCGCCCAGGGATATGAGAGGACCCAACTCTGTCTGCCTTGAGTGTCCAGCACTGGGCCAGCCCGTACAGCCTCCCTGCAGGCAGGCAGAGCACAGCTAGATAAGCATTTCCTTTTCGAATCCTCACAGTCATCCTTTAAGACAGAAGTTGTTCTCATTGTTCAGGCGGTCACATCGAGGCCTAGCGAAGCTCAGTGTTTTGCCCAAATTCATATAGCCAGTAAGTCGTATGTCCTGGGTTGGAACCCAGATCTGTCTGAAAGTTCTTTGAAAGCTTTGAAAAAGGAGAATTGGTAAAGCCAGAAGTTCCTACATTGGTCAGGGTTTAAGAAAATACTACTGGGTGTTTTTTAAAAGCCAGAGGACTCTGTACATTTGCCTAAAGCGGGGCTACCCTGAACTAGAATATTTGCATTTGAATGGGATTAGGTGATCCCAGTGTGATAATGCTAATCTTTTCGCACCCATGAGAAACTGCCTGACTGATGATACAGAAAAGTTTGTTGCCAGATC
>NW_004444077.1:4302635-4304870 GCF_000243295.1 Trichechus manatus latirostris
GCTAAAATTCCACCACTGACCCACCATTGCCCTTTATGGCACACATAGAAAATGATAATATTTATGTCATGCCTGGCTGTGCATGGAGCTGAGAGGCCCCTCTCTCAACTGACCCCCATTCACATGCACCCTGTCTGGGAAGGACTGATGGACGCTGGAACCTGGGAACACCCAGCTTGTCCCCATAGCTCACCACTTAGAGGGGCTGATCCCAAGGGAACTCAGAGCCCAGTATGTTCTATTGGTCATAACCGTTTGTCATACAAGTTGCAGCTATCTTCCTAGCTTTACATTTGCCTTTAACCTTATGATTCTTCTTTCACTCTGTTCGTTCTTGACCATAGTTGTTCTCCCCACAGGAAGTCCCGTCAAGAGTAGTGTGGCCCTTTCTTCAGAGCCTTTCTGGACGCACCCTCCTAGCATCCTCCAGGAAAGATGCGGCAGCTCAAAGGGAAGCCCAAGAAGGAGACATCCAAGGACAAGAAGGAGCGGAAGCAGGCCATGCAGGAGGCGCGGCAGCAGATCACCACAGTGGTGCTGCCCACGCTGGCCGTGGTTGTGCTGCTGATCGTGGTGTTTGTGTATGTGGCCACGCGCCCCACCACCACCGAGTGAGCCGCCAGCCAGGGACTCGGGACTCGCCTGCAGGGAGAGGCGGTGCGGGAGGGGGGAAGCAGCAGGAAGCAAACTGCTCTCATATTCAGGGGTTTTCAAGATGCTGAGCTCTAGGCAGGAGCTCCCTGTCTTCTCTGGTCTTTGACTTGATTAAAGTTTCTCTACTTTTCTTGGGAGGGAATAGGAAACATTTTATCAGTGAACGTGCCATACACCTTAGGGTCCAGTCCATGTGCCTTTCAGACTTCAGAGCAGCGTGTGTTTCTTCTTCTCTCCTGAAATCGCTGTGTAGCTCCACCTGGTGAGAGGGGGAGTCTCTGGGTCAGGAATCAGCTGGAATCAGTGCTCACCCATCCCTGTTATTTTGAACATGATCCTTTCCTACACTTGTTCACAATTTCCAAAGGGACTGTATTTCTTCTCTGTGCTTAATGTGATTTGAAATATGTCGACTCAAAAGTGAAATATTTATTTTTGGAATAAAGGAGATAATAGCCTTAAACGGGATGTTTATCTTGTTTTGCCAGGAGGCGGCCTTGCTCCATGGGGTGCCCCTGAAGCACAGGGAGACTAGTGGCTCCCTTTCTGGGCGTTGCCCCTCTTCCCTTCACTTCCTTTACCTCCTCCCCCTTCCCCTCTGCTCCCGGGTGTTAATTACTTCCAGTACAATTATACTTTTTGACTGGATCATTGTAAGATTGAGAGAATCTTGAGAAGGGCAGAAAGGGTGTTTTAATTGGTTTGTTTTAGCAAAAAAAAAAAAAAAGAATTCTAATTGGAATATGACCGCAAGTGCTTTTTACACTGGTTAGCTTTTCCTATTTAAATACCGTATTTGCAAACAGCTACACAAAAGTAGCCCTGGAAGTAAAGGTCTGGCTTCCTTCTGTTCTTAGCTGAAAGGATGCAAATTGCTGGCCATCTTGTTGAGTTTTGAATGCAAAGCGGCCATTCTAAAGGCATGGTTAGAGAGGTCCTGGTGCCTGCTCTGACACGTTTGTGACTTCTGCTGGCTGTTGCCGACTTCCCCCCTTTTTGGAAGTCAGGTTCTTGTTAAGGGTTCTGAGTGTGTCTGTTCTTCTGTCATGGCTGATTACTGAGAGATTTGTGGGAAGAGAGGCGCTTTTCTAATCTCAGTGGCTGCATGATGCACCCACCGATGGCACAGGCTGTTACTGGGGATTTGGGGCCTCTGGGAGTGAATCTCTGAGGAGGAGAAGCAGCTGTCAAGAGGAAGGATTCCAGCTGATGCTCAGCGATCCTGGGAACCGCAGGGCTGACAGAGCTCCATGGGCCCGTGCTGTGAGATTGTTTCAGAGGGAGACACACAGTACCTCTTATCCTTGCTCAAGTGCCAGTGGCTCTGGAAAGAGATTTACTAAAATATTTATCAAATGCAGAGGCTGCTAGAATAAAGTTCCTTTTGGGTTTCTGTTTTCCTCCCCCTTCTTTGGCCCTGTTACGGACGAGCTACAGTGCTTGTGGGTCTGGGAACGGTTGAAAGCCATTGGGCCAAGGAGCTGCTTGATCAGGGCAGGAGGGTGAGGGGGGCTTCTCCTGCCATCCCCACACTTCACAGTGGCCACTGGACTGCTGAAATGTAGAGTTCTTCCACTTCTG
>NW_004444077.1:4305636-4306637 GCF_000243295.1 Trichechus manatus latirostris
AATATTCCTCAAGTACCCATTGACCGACTTCAGCAAACCCCAACACGTGGCCACTCTTGCTCATTTGTCTGCACTGCCCCCCACACCCAAACACCCTCCTGTGCACATGTACATTGGATTATTTTAAAGCAAAACAGGAGGTGGGATTTAAACCTTGGCAGTGTGAATTCAGAGTCCATGCTCTTCATCATTACAACCTACTGCTTTTCGATAAATACTTTCCTTGTCTCCTCCTCTCTGCTCTCCTGGTCTAAAGAAGCCTTTACTGCCTAGGTGTGTGTGAACAAAGTCCTAACAGGGTAGCAGTTAATGGTGAACAGTCTTAGACTATTTAGAGGACAGGCTATGAATTCAGCCTTCCCTACTGGATATCCTAACATACTGCTCAATCTTTGATCTGTTGCTTGGGGGAAGAGAAGAAATACCTGTTCCAGGGGTTCCTTATTTAGAACATTTCAGTATTCTTGCTTAGGAGATTTTGGGTATTGTGCTGTGAGAAGAGCATGAGCTTGCAGACGCAAAGACCTACGTGAATATTCACTCAGCTGTTGCTAACAAGTGACAACCTTAGTCAAGTTGCGTGATTCCCTGAGCTGCTGTTGCCCTACATCTATCAAGTGAGGTCAGTTTTACTATCTAGAGGATGTTGTTGGGGGTATATATTGAAATTTGAAAAGGGCATAATGTTGTGCCTAGTACAATGAAGATCCTCAGTAAATGGCCATTCCCTCCCTTCTTGTTGATGTGTTCAAAATCTCACACAACTATACAAGATCAAAAGGGAAACATTTGCACAAGGGCCAAGATGAGAAGTCAGGAAGCGGTAGCAATTCAGGACGAAAGGAAATGGGGAACCTAGGACAGAAATGGGGGGAGTGTTGGCACATTGTGGGGAGTACAACCAAAGTCATGGAACACCATGTTTAAACTATTGAATGGGAAACTAATTTGCTCTGTAAACTTTCACCTAATGCACAATAAGAAAAAAAACCAACAACAAC
>NW_004444077.1:4310824-4312537 GCF_000243295.1 Trichechus manatus latirostris
TGGTCTACCCTTCCATTCCATCCACCCAGATTCCCCAGAGACATTGAAATTCCCACCTCACACTGTACTCACAGACTGGATTTTAAAAGATGTAGCAATAGCTACAAAAGACTTTTAAAACAAAAGTGTAAGATTAATTTAAACAATGGAAAAAGACATGGCAAGCAAATATGAACAAAAACCATGGCAGCAATTTTAACACCAGGAAAACAAGTTTAAGGTGAAAATGCCATACAGGGCAAAAAATGGCACATACTAGTAATAGAATAAAAAAATATATTATGATCATGGATATGTTGCTAACAATACAGCTTCAAAATATATAAAGCAACTGACTAGGGACAGAACTATGTGAAGAAACAGATCAATAATTTCAATTGGAGATTTTAAGACCATACTTTTCAGAAATAGATCAAGCAGCCAAAAGGAGGAAAGATGTAGAAGATTTGAATAATAAAATAAGCTTGATCTAACAGATAAATGTAGATCTTTTCACTCAACAGAGTATACATTTTTTTAAGAGCACATGTGGAACATTAACAAAAATCAACCATATGATATCCCATAAAGAAGGCTTCAATAAATTCCCCATCAACCATAATGCAATAAAATTAGAAATAAAAAACAAAAGGATAGCTTTTAAAAATCTTGCAAATCTGGATACTAAAATTCTTAATAACCTTGGTTTAAAGAGGATATAAGGGAAACTACAAAATGCTTAGAACTGAAAGACAATGAAGTGTTACATGCCTAAATTTATGGGACATAGTTAAAACTTGTCATAAAACAAGAACATTGAAAACAAATGAACTAAATTCAGTTTACAAAGCCAGAAAATAATAACAGATCAAATCCACAGATTATAAGTAGGAAGCAAATTAATAAATAAATTTAGGAACAATAGCACAAATAGAGAAGATTAATAAAACCTTAATCTCATTCTTTGAAAGACTAATAAACAGATCTCTTACAAAACTGGAAAAACAAAATAGAAGATACATATAAACAGATACAGAATAAAAAGGAATTAAATATACTTTTAAAAATGCTAATATTTTTCTAATGTTATTACATTTGAAAAACTAGGTGAAATGGAAACATTTCTGGAAAATACAAAAATGCCAAAATAGGCTCAAGAAGAAATAGAAACTTGGATAGACTGATCATCAAGGTAGACATTCTTCAATGAAGAATTAAGTCCCAGGAACAGATGGTTTTACAGGTGAATTCAAACAATTTTTTCACAGACTTAAAGTCCTTATTTTAAACAATTTATTCCACAAATAAGAAGCTGCCTAATTCATTCTATTATGCTAGTATGACCTCGATTCCATGGGCAGTGGGTGATCGCTATGAGTTGAAGGCAACTGGTTTGGAGTTCCCGGGTGGTGCAACGTTTAACGCAATTGACTGCTAAAGGAAACGTTAGAGGTTTGAGTCCACCCAGAGGTGCCTTGGAAGAAAATCCTGACAATTTATTTCTGAAAAATTAATCATTGAAAACCCTATGGAGTGTTGTTCTACTCTGACACATATGAGGTCTCCATGAGTCAATGGCAACTGGTCTGTTGGCTAGGGAGAAGTAAAATCTCATGGAAATCGCACATCCCTTATGTATGAGGAAATTCACTGTGAACCAGAGAAAATTACTGTTAGCCAGGATCATGGCCCTGACCTGTCGTTGACATGAACTTCCTTTAAATAGATGGTCAC
>NW_004444077.1:4313655-4315752 GCF_000243295.1 Trichechus manatus latirostris
AAGACGCTGGAGAAGAACCAAGCTAGGTCTAGAAGGAGCTGCACACGTGACGGCACACATATTTACACTCTTTCAAGTTCACTAGCATTTTACCATATCAATCTGCAAATTTTGCCACTATCTGAACATTGTTGTTGTCAAAATCATCTAGTTCATTCCAACTCAGCGACCCTATAGGACAGAGTAGAACTGCCCCCCAAAGTGTAGTCTTTACAGGAGCAGATTGCCAGGTCTTTTCTCCTGTGGAGCGGCTGGTGGTTTTAAACTGCCAACCTTACGGTTAGCAGCTGAGCGCTTAACCACTGTGCCACTAGGGCTTTGTTTTATTGGAAAAATTCAGATTTTTTTCTTTTGTTTTTATGCTCCTGCATTAATAGATTGGTTCAGTAATAAATATGTAAGACCTTTTGTTTGGGAAAAACAAAACAAGGAGAGAGATGATAATTTATAAAGTGGAATTTAGTGATTTAGAAAACAAACAAATGCTAATATTAATAAACCTCAGGTGGTTTTTTGAGGAAAAAATGATAAAAGTAATAAACCCTAGGTAACTTAGGCTGGAAAAAATAGAAAAAGCACATTTATACAAAGATGGTAAGAATGAGGAAATATCCAGAGATGCAAATGAAATTAAAAGAATAAAATTGAAAAATGGGGTGAAAGTGATGATTTTTCATAGGAAATTCAAATTACCAAAACTGACCTGCAGAGAGAAGAAATCTAAATAGGCTATTTACCATAGGAGAAAGAAAAATTTGACATTGTTATCCCAAATTTTTACCATTTACCAGGCTCAGACAGTTTCGTAGGTGAATTCTCTCAGTCTTTTAGCAGTAGATAATCTCAAGGATTTTTCTTTAACTTCCACAGACTAGAAAAAGAAGGAACCTTTGAGAAATCCTTTATGAAGCCATAAAAGGATAGTAAAATCTAATAAAGGTAACAAAAACCTTGACAAATCACATTTCTGTATACTGGCATAAAACCCCAAATAAATATAGGCAGAGAACATCCAGCAACATATAAAAAATAATAATACACCATGACCAATTGCAATTTTTTTTCTAGAAATGAAAGAATGATTTCATAGTAGAAAATATGTTAATGTAATTTACCATATGTCTTAGGCTAGGTTCTCCAGAGAAGCAAAATCATTGAAGCATATGTATATAAATATATATAGAGAGATTTATCTCAAGGAAATGGCTCATGCCATTTGTGGAGGCTGGCAAGTCCCAAATCCATGTATTAGGCATCAGTCTGGAGGCTTTCCTTGACTCATATGGTTGCAGGGGCTGATGAACCCACAACTGGCAGGTCAGATGGTAAGCTGTTGGCTCACAGTGCTACAGAAGCTGGTGAATCCCAGAATCAGTAGGTCTAATGACAGGCTCAAGTCTCAAGAACCAGCGGTCAGTTTATGATAAGCCTGATGCAGGATCCAGAGCAAGAGCGAGCTTTGCCAAAGCATGCATATATACTGGATGTAGATTACATCCTCAAGGAAACCCCACTTACATCAGATACTTGAGTGAGACTGTGACTTGAGTAAGACTGTAACTTGAGTCCTTTACTGAAGATGTGACTCAAGACACACCGCACACTAATCCTGCTTCATTAACATATAGAAGTTTATGATTTACAAGACATAAAATGGAAGACAATTACACAATACTGGGAATTATGGCCTAGCCAAGTTGACACATAACATTAACCATCATACCATATTAATTGAGCAAAATGGAAAAATCCGATGATTTTTCCATAGACTTTGAAAAGGCATTTGATAAAATTCCACATTCATTCTCAATTAAAGTAAAAACTCTTAACAAAATGGCAACAAAATTGATACTTCCTTAAAATAATAAAAAATTATGTAGAGAGATAATAGATGATATATAGATCGATAAATCATCCTAAAAGCCAGCATCTAGATTAAGTGGTAAACAACTGAAAACATTCCCAATTAAATCAGAAACAAGTCAAGTGTTTATCACCAGTATTACTTACCATTTTTCTGGATATCCAATGCAATTAAAGAAATGAGATATAAAAAAACCCAAATCCATTGCCGTCAAGTCGATTTTGACTCATAGC
>NW_004444077.1:4326915-4328223 GCF_000243295.1 Trichechus manatus latirostris
AAAAAAAAACTGATGAACTGTACTTCATCAACATTAAAAACTTAGGTGCTTCAAAGACACTGTTCAAAAAAAAAAGACAAGCCACAGTCCAGGAGAAAATATTTGCAAATCATACATCTGATAAAGGACTTGTATTCAAAATAGATATTCCCATAACTCAATAATTGGAAGAGAAAACAACCCAATTTTAAAATGGACAAAAGATTTTGAATACACATTTTACCAAAGAAGATATATGAATGGCCAATAAGCACATGACAAAATGCTCAACATTACCAGTCATTAGGGAAATGCAAATTAAAACCAGAATGCAATACCACTTCACACTCAAAGAAATGGCCGTAATCAAAGCAATAGACAATAACAAATGTGGGAGAGAATGTGGAGAAACTAGAACTCTCAAATATTGCTGGTGGGAATGTAAATTGGTGCAGCTACTTTGGAAAACAGCTTGACAGTTTCCATTTAAAGTTAAATAACATTTACATGCTATTTAGAAATTCTGATTCTAGGAATCTATTCAACAGAAATGAAAACTTATGCCTACGCAGAGACTTGTACATGAATGTTCATAACAGTTTTATTCATAATAGCCCCACATGGGAAATGACTCAAATGTCCATCAACTGATGAAATGGGTAAACAAACTGTGGTTTATTCACACAGGGGGATGCTATTCAGCAATTAAAAGGAACAAAATATTAATATATGCTGCAACATGGATGAACCACAAAAACAGACTAAGTGAAAGAAGCCAGATGCAAAAGACCAGATATTATATAAACCCATTTATATAAATAAAGCTATTATGCACATTCATGTACAAGTCTCTGTGTGGACATATGTTTTAATTTGAGTTATGAGACTATATATAGAGAATCTGAGAGTAATTTAGCAGCTGTCTGGGCTTGGGCATAGCAGCAGGGAGTGACTTCAAATGGGCAATAAGAATCTTTTTGGGATGATGGGAATGTTCTAAAATTGGATTGTGTACAACTCTGTTAATAAAAATCACTGAATTGTCCCTTGAAATGGGTGCATTTTATAGTATCTAATTATTTCATAATAAAACTGTTAAAGATTAAATGAGTTTAACTTATGTACAGTGACTGGCACATGGTCATCAATAAACTATAGCATTATTCTCTGAGAATATGGTTCATCTTCTGAGTTCAGACATAATGCCTCCGAGGAAAAAGACAACAACAAGCACTAACAGCTAATATTTACTGAGTACTTACTATGTTCCAGGCTCTGTGCTAAACACTTTATGTCTCTTACCTCCTTTAATCCTCACAGCAGTCCTCT
>NW_004444077.1:4329611-4330355 GCF_000243295.1 Trichechus manatus latirostris
ATCACAACAGAATATGGTCTGATATAATGCTGGAACATGAGGCCCCTAGTTTGGACAGCACAACACAATAGCTGCAACAATGGATTCAAACACACCAGAGATCATAAGATTGTGCAGGACTGGGCACTGTTTTATTCTGTCTTTTTATACATAAGGTCGCCATGAGTTGGAGCCTACTTGACCAGAACTAACAACAATAGATAACAGTAATTGCCTGCCTGATTCTGACTCACATTCATCCTTGTCAAGGATGTCAAACTGACTCCTCTTGACCCATGTAGGAAGATGGTGATTAGTGGCTACTTCTGAACACTGCCTGATTGACTTCTGTGAGTCCTGCCAACCTTTTTGCCTCACCTCTGTTCACAAGTTCCTGGAGGTCATGAAAACTTTTCCTCAGGCTTTTCCCTCAACCAGTCTCAAACTCATTTGCCATCTAGTTGAATTCAAGAGGCCCATAATCTATTCATTACCATCCTTAAGCCACATTACAGCTTCAATGTAGGAGGAAAGAGCCTTAAATCAGTTTGGAATGTTTTATCCCTTAAGGGGTTAGTGCCTGGTGATGTTATGGTGGAGTTGGAGGCATTGGGCAGAGTTTCAGTTGCTAGTTGATGACACACACAACACATACACATGACTTTAACATGATTCCCTTTGAACACTGAGTCCTGCTGTTAAAAAACAAACAAACAAAAATCGAAAACCACTGTTTTAAGAAAGCTGCTAGTAAGTAGAATGATG
>NW_004444077.1:4331361-4332669 GCF_000243295.1 Trichechus manatus latirostris
TTAAAAACAGAGGTGATTACAAAGGAGAAGGTAGCAACAATAATGCTTTCTATTTTCTTTACCCTGTTCACGTCCATTGCCCGGGCCTATCTATGGAAAATAGTGCCTAGGGCGATAAATGTTAACCTCAAGCGGCGCCCAGGGCACCCACACAGCTACCTGCGCATCGTGCCCCCCCCCACCATAGGCCTCTGTGTCCATGCAGTTATTAGTACTCATGGCAAAGCATTCATCTTTGGCGCATATATTTCAAGTGTGTAGATAGCACATTCTATGTCCTTTATTGAGTTAAAAACAAAGAGACATTACAAAGGTGAAGTAGAAACAATAAAGCTATTATCTTTTTTTCTAAAAGAAATTTAGAATGTTTACATAGCCCAAAATACTTAAATAATATTTTTCATCTTTAAGAATCCTTGAGTTTTCAAATCTAGTACAACTGAGCTGTACTTGATTCATTTAATTCGGACTATTGCACGTCCCTTTCCCTCCTTCGTGCTGTTACAGAGGAAGTGGGTCTTTAGTACACATGATTCAGGGAAAAAAACGGCATATTTAATTCCAAAATACTCCTTAGACTGGGAAAAAAACCTGTTTTGGAGTTGTCATGTTTATTTTACAGTAACTCTACAGCAGAACAATTCAGTGTGTTAATGCAGAAATACAAACAGCTTCATCGAACAAAATACTGTTTTCTAGCTGCCTTACAGAAATGATTTACTCAAGAAAACAACCAAATTTCTCAGTTTCATTAATCGGCCTTGTAAATATTTTGCCAGAGCATTTTTTTCTTGGGGTGGGGGAAGCAAATAAAAAAAGTTTAAAAGCTATATGTGTCTATTTTGCTTAAGCTTGGTGTATTTATTAAGAGTAAATTCTGTATGTCTTTGCAGCTCATCAATATGCGTATTCAGAAGCTTTTCAAGTTCTTTTGCTCGCTTCTCTTCCTCCAGAAGGAAATGCTGTGCAGCCAAAGACGCTGGAATGGACATATCTGGGGGAGACTAAAGAAAGAAAGAAAATTTACATAAGGGATACAGAGCCTTTTTTTAATCTTCATATTTCTAGGCATGCTTCTTCCCTGACGTACTGTCAAATGCTGCAACTCCTAAAGAAAGAACACATCTTGAACTGACCGCCCCCCCCACCAGCGTAATGCAGTCAACGCTAATGAAATCCCCAAGCAACTAAAACACCCTGGCACCGTTACACTGAAAGCTCGAGAAATGAGTATTACAGTGTCCAACTGCAAATGCAAGGAAAATGTAATTACCATGGAACCTGTCTAAAACATACTCCACTAATTTG
>NW_004444077.1:4334208-4335540 GCF_000243295.1 Trichechus manatus latirostris
ATAAATTCTGAAGGTGCCTAAACTATCTGGATATTGTGTATTAATACTAACATAAGGTTAAGAAGACCTGATGAGCAAGAACTGGCAAGTATATAGAGGCCTTGGAGATACACATACACTCCAGAGGGTGGGAGATAAACCCTATAAAAATTCAAGCACTTGACACATTGATGAAGTTTTTAGGGGTACAATGGTATGAGGCATGACAGGACATCCTCTCCTAAGTAAAGCACAAACTAATGCACCTTACATCTTCTATCACAACTAAGGAAGCATAATACTTGGTAGATCTCTTCAGGTTTTGAAGGGAGCATATTCCACACTTGGGGAGACTGACCTGACCCATTTATCAGGTGATACAAAGGCTGTTTTTTGAGGAGGGCCCAGAGAAAGAAAGGGCTCTATAGCAGGTTCAGGATGGGGTGTAAGAAATACTACTACTTGGGCCAAATGGCCTGGAAGTTCCATACTAGAAGAGTCTCTGGAAGAGAAAAATGTCCTTTGGAGATTCTGGCAAGGCTCAATGGGAAAGTTACATTACAGACCCTTAAGATTCTGGAACAAGGCCATGCTATATGCAGCAGAAAACTATGCTATTTGCAAAACACCTCCTATCATGCTACTGAGCCCTAAGGGACAGAGCATGTAAGCAAGCAGACAGGATGACTTGATCAGCAGATGTCATCCAGCCTCTGTCTTGCCACCTGGTAAAAATTATGCATGGGCTCAATAACATGGTCTCCCTTTCACCAAGGGTAATCTAGCTACTGTTGCTGTTGAATGTCTGACCTGCTTACAGTAAAGACCAAAGCTGAGCTCCTAAAATGACACCATCCTTCAAGGAGACCAACCAGCCTCTTGGTGGCAATTTGATGACATGACACCCTTTACACTGTGGAAAGGGAGGTGTTTTATCCTGACCAGGACTGATGTAGATTCTAAGTATGGGTTTGCCTTTCCTGCCTGTGGGGACTTCGCTAGCATTATTATCTGAGAGTTCACAGAGTAACTAATCTACTGACATGGGACCCTGCTTAATAGTAAAGAATTCTACTTTACAGCAAAGGAAGTATGGGAGTGGGTTCCTGGTATCCATTGGTCCCACCACATACAGCACCATCCAGAAGATGCTAGTCTGATAGAGCTTTGGGATAGCCTCTTGAAGGCACAGCTGAGGCACCAGTTTGGGGATGATATCCTGTGAGGATGTGGTGGCATTCTTCAGGACGTTGTATATACTTCAAACCAATGGCTGTTACATGGTGCTGTGTTTCCAACAGGTGGAATACATAGTCTGGGAAAAAAGGGAAGAAGCAGGAATGCATCCACTCT
>NW_004444077.1:4337355-4338838 GCF_000243295.1 Trichechus manatus latirostris
GCAAAAGAGAAAAATTACATGGTCACTTCAATAGAGGCAGCAGGAAAAGCATTTGATAAAATTCAGTATCTATTTCTGAAAAAAAAAAATAACAATCTAGAAATAGAAGGGAATGCCTTTCATCTTATAAAAGGAATTTACAAAATATCTACAGCAAATGTCATACATAATGGCGAAATACTGAAAGATTTCCCTTTTCGACTGAGAATTAACGAAGGAAGTTGATAATACCACTTGTACTCAACATTTATTGGAAGTTCTAGTCAATACAGTAAGCCAAGAAAAAGACAAAGAAAACGCATGAAAATTTTAAAGTAAGAAATCAAACTGTCATTATTTTGATTGCAGATATAGAAAATCCAAAAGAATCTACAGAACTGGAATAAATGGTGCAGGGTCAATTGGATGTTTACACAGAAAAAGGGGATCTAGACTCCCATTTTGCACCATACAAAAAAATCAATTCCAGGTAGATTGTGAATACACATATGAAAAATAAAGAACCAAAGCTTCTAGAAGATAACATAGGATAATATCTTTATAACCTTGAGACAGGGAAAAATGTTTTAAATAGGACAACAAAAAATACTAACCGTACAAGAAAAAATTTATTAATTGGACTATATTAAAATTAGAAACTCTGCTCATCAAAAAATACTATTAAAAAAGTGAAGAAGCAAGTAAGAGTGGGAGAAGATATTTGTAATACATATAACCAACAAAAGGCTTATATCCAGAATATATAAAGAACTCCTACAAATCAATCACAAGAAAGACAATCCAACAGAATATTAATCCAGAAGATTGAACAAGCACTTTAAAAAGGAGGATGTCAAAATGGCCAATTAACACAAGAAAAAATGCTGAACTTCATTAGTTACGAGAGAACTGTAAATTAAAACCACAACAAGGTATCATTACACACCAACCAGAATGGCTAACATTAAAAAGACTGATAATACCAAGTGTTTTAAAGAATATAGAACAAGGAGAACTCTCGTGTGCTATTCGTTGGGGGTATTAATTGGCTCAAACACTTAGGAAAACAGTTTGACAGTACCTACCAAAGCTGAACATACGTATATCCTATGAGCCAGCAATTCCACTCTTAGGTACATACTCAGTGAAAAAGACAGGTAAAAGAATGTTTTAGCAGCATTATTTGAAATAGTTCCAAAATGGAAATAACACAAATGTCTATCAACAATAGAAAGGATAAATAAATTGTAGTATCACTGTTTGTAGTATTTATATATCCTGGAATACTATAGAGAAACAAAAATGAATAAACTACAGCTATGTGAAACAATATGGATGATTAATCTCTCAAACATAGTGTTGAATAAAAGAAGCCAGACATGAAAAAACACGTATGATTCTACTTACATAAAGTTCACAAATGGACAAAACTCATTTATGATGTTAGAAGTCTGCACAGTAGCTACTTGGGACCAGGGTGGAAGTAGTGACTGGAAGGGGGCAG
>NW_004444077.1:4339342-4340833 GCF_000243295.1 Trichechus manatus latirostris
GAAACGTCAGAGGTGGCAATGGAGGTGTTGTGCTTCTGTTTGTCTCACAATCTTGGCTTAGTCTAAAAGAGAGAAACTGGTTATTGCTGTTGCTACCAAGGCACGTGTTTGTTTATGCAGCTAAGGTTTTTAATTTTTCTGCTGTCTAACTGGGGGAAAGACGCAACAAAACGTTTGGGCATCTGGGTATTTCTTTGAAAATAATTTTCCGGATGCGTAACCTCCACTTCACTTTAGAAAACTTTATAATTGTTAAAAACATTCTGCCATTGGTACTGTCTCTGTGTTTTGTATCTTTGTCATTTAATTAAATAACATAAAACCAGTTTGAGAAAAATCTCAAAACAGCTAACACCACTGCCTTTGACAGTTCTAAATAGATACTCCTCTTTTGTTCTCTATTATACACCACTGGATTTCTTAATAGAATTTTATATATATATATATATATATTTTTGCTAGAACAAGGCTTTATATAATAATACTTCTAGTTTTTATAGGGCTTAATAATTTACAACATGTTTTCAATTTATATCATCTCCTAGCTCCTCCACTTATTAGCTGTGTGGCCTTGAGCAGGTTACTTTATCTCTCTGTGACTTAAATTTTCTCTTTTTTTAAAAAAGGCTGCTATGAGGATTGAATTATTAATACATGTAAAACATCTAGAACACAATCCCTGGCACATAGTAAGGGTTCAATAAAGATTAGGCATTATTATTATTATTTTAAAACTCATTTGATCCTCAAAATAACCCTACAAAGTGTATATTATTCATAGATAAGGAAACTAAGGCTTAAAAGTTAAATTATTTATCCAATCATTTGCTTCTTTAATCAAAATAAATTACTAGAAAGTGGTGATTTTTGACTTTGGACTCAAATACAGGTTTTTTTGACTTCAAACCCCATAATTTGGATGAAAGACACAATATGGAAGTTGTTGCTTGTGCTAAAACACAGGGTAGAAGATGAGACTAAGTACAACCCACCGAGATTTTAAATTTTGGTATGCTGACCAAACAAATTAAAAAAAAAAAAAAGAAAAGAGAAAGAAAGAAACAAACCAATTTACTCTAAAATTTTACACAAAAAGATCCTAACAGTATGGGCTGTTTGGGATTAAGTAAATATTCTTCTGAACATTAACTCATGAAAATAGGGTATAAATTTAATCAAAATCATCAAAGACTAACAAAACATAAAAATCTCTTCAATGTAAATTATTTATTTTTAATAACAATAAAATTCTCCATAGGTATTAAACATTTTCAAGGCCTTTATATTTTAATTTGACACAACTCAAAAACATTCACATTATTTTTCTCTATTCTTATCCAAAAGCTATCTATATAAACTTGTTTCTTATTATGCAAACATTTTCAAAGCTATGCATACAAATAGCAATAAAAGTTAAGTGAGGCATCTGTAAATTAGTACATAAAAACAAACACAACATGTTTCCATTTTTACTTATCTTGAAATGTATCT
>NW_004444077.1:4341676-4348287 GCF_000243295.1 Trichechus manatus latirostris
AACACTCCATGTGATGCTCCCTATTTTATCAAACTGTTCATTGTTTCCTGGTCTAGAACTGTTCAACCTGCTGTGTTTTGCTCCTTATTGAGCAATGTCATGGTACAAGTTTTCCTAAACTTGTTTTTGCTTCTAGGAGACTATTTTTGGACAAGAGATCCTATAAGTGGTTATGACAAAGCTGCTGACTTTGTGGTTTTTTTAGTATTAGAAACTTAATTTATCAACTAGAGTTGAAGCCATTTTAATGATTAATGTTTGTGATTACTAATATCTTTCCAGTACATGATATAACTTTTAAAACCATAAATTCAATTTTAAGTATATAGTTCACATAGAGATAAAACAACATTTATTACAAAATTCATCTGTCATTAAAATTAGTTATATATTAACAGCTCTGGATATTACTAGTCCAAAATAGCTTGAAATTATCCATAAACTTCAAAATTCTAACTTTCAAAAACAATATTCAGCACGTCCTCACCAAATTCAATTATATCTCACTCATAATTTTTTTTAAAAGTGCTGAGTAACTGTCTTATTGGAAAGCAAATCTTTTGGAATATTCCAAAATGTGTAAGAGGGTAGACATTAAGAACTTCTTAACTTCACTTCTAACAGCAGTGAAACAACAACAAAAACTGAACTGCTTCAAAGTGGATAGAAGATTATTTTAATAATGTATTGTACAAATCCACAGTTAAAAGAAATGGCTAACAATTAGACTATGGACTTTAGAAGTTTGTAGAACATTATCTTCACATGCATTTTCCTGAAAGCTTTTTTCTTTCCCCACATAGTTTAATAAGAAGCTTACTGCATTAGTCATTAATATGTACAGGTAACTCATATATTAGTTTATATTTTTGGATTAATTTATGCCTAACAAATATATATAGCTTTTACTGTTTGACTATGCTGTGAGGGAAAGAAAGAATATTTCATTTTTCACTTGCTAAAATGAGTAGAGCTATATCTGCCTGATAGCTCTCCCCACTGGTGAGTTCACAGTGTCCTTGTATCTTAACAACTCTTCTCTGTAGTGAGTTTTATGTGCTTATAATTTATTCAGAACACTTGAAATGCTGTTTCTTTTAAAAATCAGGTCACTGGGGAACAGTGAAATCAGACAAGGCATTAAAACAAATTTAATGAAACTTTCATCAAATGAAACTGGCAGGACACAAGGCTTTGCAGCAGGAATAGTAGTTCAAACTGCTTATTAAGATAAACTCCTGCTGAGCATTTTACCTCTTATGCTGGTGTCTGTGTCCCCTACTGTCTTGTTTTTGTTAGGTACTTTTAACACATTCTGTACTGCCTGACAAAAAGAAAAAAGGGGCCAATCCAAATAATAAAAATACTTTTAAAAAATAATAAATTGCAGGTAGCTGTCTTTTTGTTTAAATAAAAACACCTGGTACCGTCGTCTAAGGCTTTCAAAGTTGTTCCAAACAAGCAAGAATAGGAAGCAGTGTTCTGCACACACAATGGGTGCTCAGCGCAGATCAGCATCTAACATACACAACAGGACACTTAATAGTCTCTTTGGGGCCATGTTTTCTTTTACAATGACAGAATTATAAACGTGGGGGTCATGACTCGACCCACAGAGAACTGAACCCACAGGGTTGGAAAACACTGTATGAAGAATATACATTAGAAAATATATTCTTACACCAACATCAGGATTAGACCCCTTTGGACTGATTTTCAATTTTACTGGCCAGTCAACAAGGGCACATTCACCAGAGACCTGGTCCATGGCTGGCCCAAGGACCTGTTTCATCCTTCTTATGCTGCTTTTATTCTGCTGCTGCCACCACCACCACCCCACCATCCCTCCATCAGGACCTTTTTTGGGGGTAGCAGCCAGTCTTCTTCCCTCATTCCCTTCCATAACTGCCAAAAGAGAGGTTATTGATTTAGCACTTCTGAATGGTTGCTGTCTCTTCACTGGACTAGAACATGTCCTTCTAAGACACAGAGGACTGAGGTGGTGAGAGTAGGAGAGAACTATACTACACTCACAAGAATGTTGAACAAACATATTTTTTAATATGTCCCATAGATTTATGAATTCATCTACCTGTAGACCTGGCATGCTCAGTTACAAAGATGATCTTTGCATTACCCTGACCCCACAAGACTATCTTTGAGGAAATGTCATAATCAGGATTAGTGTATCCACCAAAACATACTTTTTAGGCACTGTGAATTGATGCAGAAGTACTAATATTATTATAAATAATACTAATTTTGTTATTAATAATAACAATAGTAATAGTGACTAACATTTATGGAACTTATGTGTTTTACATGAATTTTCTCCTATAATCCTCACAAAAACCCAATGATTGTTATCCCCATTTGTTAGACAGGAAATTGAGGCTTATGAAGGTTAATTTCCTAAGGTTTTAAATATTAATTATGGGATATGAAAACCATGTGTAAGGTTTTTCTAAGCTAATATTATGGGTTTCTGAGCAAAAGTTGTATGGAAGTTGGGTCTGGACCTATTAATTCAGCACTTCTCAGTGAAACATTAACAAATCTGGTATCAAGTAAGTTTGGGGAATGCTGCACACCATGCCTCTTCTTGGAGACTTGTAATATACATTAGCATATTAATGACTTTGAGAAGTTTTGTCAAAAAAAAAAAACTTGTTTGTTTTGCTGAGCATTTTCCAAGGCTGGGAAAACAGTGTAAGGCCTCCAGACACAGTTTGACCCCATAAATCTTTTATCAAAATTGAATAAATGAGCCTAATTTTGTGGCTGACATATTTGCTTAAATTTTGAACTAAGACATCTTAAAGAATATGGAGATGATGTGGACAGCAGATATTGAATTCCCATCCACTTCTCTTCACTCTGTGAGTCGGAATCCACTCAACAGCAATGGGTTCGGTTTTTTTTTTGGGTTCTCTTCACTCGCAGAAAACTTCTTTTACATACCAGAGATTCCTTCCTAAACACTGAGGAGCTGGAACATGAAATGACCCATAGTTTTTTGCCACTGCTGGGATGTCATCATAAAGTGTATATTATTGAAAGTAAATCAGAAGTGACATTTTCCTGCATTTTCTATTTAGTTTGAACAATATACTTAACATAGTGAAATCTCATTTTCTTTGTTCCCATGACAAAAAACAAGTTAATATTACTTATTTGTATATTTTGTATACCCAGCTTCCGAGAAGGATCTGAAGTAACAAATAAAATCCATTTTAACACCCTACCAATTTCCCTGTTATATATTTGTTGGTGCTTTTCATATGAATTGGAAAGAATTTTTTAATAATAGGGACAATAATCTGTTGTCTCTTAAATTAGTTAAATTAAATTTAAATTAAATGCTTAGGAATTTCTGTTCTTATATAATGGAGTCAGCATACCTATCTTCATTTTCTTTCATTTTCATTTGGCTTTGACAGGCGTGCCTCACTGTTTCTTCATACATATTTTGATTAGTCCATGCTGATTTTCTATTGGCATGAAGTTTTGCAAGATCATTTCGAAGTCTTTCATTCTCATACTCCAGTTTGTTAATAGATGTATACCTTGAATGTTCCTTGTTAGTGAGGGCCATACTCTAGGGAAGAAAAAAAAGTATCGTTGAATAAATTGTTACTTATAAGTTATGAATATTTTCTATGCATTCAGACAAGTGTGGCGGAAAGGCCCTTTCATTTAAGCCAAGTGATGTGGCTCTACTCTTGCATACCTCCCAAAGACTCCTTCCCACCCCTCTCAGCTCCTCACAACAGACACTCAGTGATAGCTGCCACTGAACACATTTGCAATAAAAGCAAATATGCCCACGCTCCAGTACAGAAAAGATGAACTCTATGCATTATTGTTCTATGTATCTAGAACAAAAATGGCTAGATTTAAAGTGTTTTATGTTTCTAGGTTATACCATGTAGTGCTGACTAAGAACCCGAAGTGACATATATCACAATCTTAAAAGAGTATATATTTTTTCTGATCAAAATAATACACATCATTATGGAAAAGTATTCAGAACAAAATAAATATTCCTATACTACCACAACTCAGGGATAACTGCATTAACATTTGTATTTATATCTTTCTAATCTTTTTTCTATCAGTATAATTATCAATAGAAAATACAATATAATCAACACAAAACATAACATATGGATACATACAAAATTGTAAACATATTACAAAATTGTAATGTACAAAACTGCACATAAAGTTTTGGAAACTTTTGTCCTTGAATATTATATTGTCTAATGACTGAATTGTAGACAGATACACAAATTTATTTAATCATTTTTCTACTATTAAATATTTAGTTTGTTTTCAAAATGATCTGTGTTGATATCCTTATACACAAATCATGCCCTGTATTTCTGATGATTTCTTCAGATAGATTGTTTTCATAATGATCTGTGTTGATTTCCTTATAAACAAATCATGCCCTGTATTTCTGATGATTTCTTTAGACAGATTCCAAGGAGTGGGACCACTGGGTTAAACTGTATGAATGTTTTCGAGGACTTTGATAAAAAATGCCAATTTTTTTTCCCATGAAGGTTGTACCAATCTCATAAATTCCTCCACTAATGTATGAAAGTGCCTAGCTATCATACTCATCTATCATATCATTTAATATTACCATTTTGTTAAATTTTCTAAATTGATAGATAAAATATTAACTTTTATTTAAGTATTAGTGAAGTTAAATATATTTCTATGTTTCCTGGCAATTTTTAATCCCTGTTTTGTCAATTGTCTATTTGGGTCCTTTGTTTACTTTTTCATTAGGGTGTTTGTGCTTTTCATACAAATTTGAAAGAATTTTTTAATAATAGGGATAATAATCTGCAACAATGGGCTCAAACGTGGCAACAATTGTGAGGATGGTGCAGGACTGGGCAGTGTTTCGTTCTGTCGTACATAGGGTCACTATGAGTCAGAACCGACTCGATGGCACTTAACAACAACTAACAATCTGTTGTCTCTTAAATTAGTTCAAAATGTCTTCCATTTTCCATGTTTAAGTTTTAATTTTAGTGTGTGGTGTGTGGAGTTAAAAAAAAAAAAGTTATTTAGTGAAATCTATTAGTCTTTTCCTTTGTTCTTTGCTTTTATATTTCAGTTTTCTTTCCATTCTAAAAGGTAATATTCACTTATATTTTCTTCTATTTGTTTTACAACTTCTTTATTTTTACATTTAATTCTTTAGTTTATTTGGAATTAATTGTGGTATAAAATGCTAGAAGAGACTAAAATTTAATAATTAATGTTCCAACATCCATATTGATTAAAATACCCATTCCCTGATGTGGGATGATGCAACAAATTATACACTAAATTCATATAGACTGGAGTCTAACTCTGGATCATTCTATACTATTGATCTTACAGTTGAAATTGTGCCAGTACGACACAGTTTTGACCAATGTAGCTTCATAGTAACGTTTTCCTATCTGGTAGGGGCCACCCAATTTTAACGTCCTCAGAGCAGAATATGAAACATGTTTAAATCACAAAATGAGAGGTTTAGAGCAAGAATAAAGATTTCCATGCTGTTTTAATTAAATGTTGGAAGAAGTTACCTAGGGACAGTCTAAATTTTCTTCTTACAAAGTTTTAAAAAGTAGGATATATTCTCACATGCAAACTCATGAAAATACTTTAAATGACTCTACATAGTCCTTTCTAGTCCTGATTTGAATATCCAGGCGTTGTGTAGCTGCTGATTAAACAACAGTACTCTGCTTTCAGAAGGGTAATATTTTAGCACAAGAAGCATAACATGAATAAAATATCTCTTTTGAAGCTCCAAATTTCTATGGCACAAGGCCCATAAGACTATAAATGATTATAGCTTAGTATGTTCTTTTTGAAGTTCCTAAATTTAAAGCTATGAGTGCCATTTGATAAGCTATGGCTGGCATCCCATAAAATCATTTAAGATTTTTTTACTAATTATACATTTTTAACTATTCATACACTATCATATTAGTAGCAAAGGTGATAAATAAATATAGAACTATGTACACAATAGGTATTAAAAATGCTTATTTGTTTTATTTTTTGCTCCAAGGCCAAACCTGCCTACTACATTTTCTGTTAACTGCCTAACGCATTATAGACATTTGGTAAATATTTAGAAAGATTTCATTTGTGAATGGAAAGAAAATGCCCCAGGAGGGCAATCTTTTCCAGTATGCTTCTATGTCTATTAAACTAGGTACCCTTTGGAAAAGAAGGGCCATTGAAGGAATTTCTCTGCTTGTTAGGCCCTTGACTTGAGAATTTCTCAATATTTATTCATTGGAGATACACCAGTGCAGATAAAAATGCAATCTGTAGTCTTCTGCTTAAAAAAAGAAGATTTTTAATGCTAAAATTAGAGTAGATTTATGATAAATATAAAGGAGGCAGAGTCTTATAAAATTTTGCCTTTCATTAAAAAAAAAATCCAGGAGGTGGGGCCAAGATAGCAGAGTAGTCAGATGCTTCCAGTGGTCCCTCTTAGAACAAAGACCTGAAAAACAAGTGAATTGATTATATATGACAATCTAGGAGCCCTGAACATCAAAGGCAAAGTTGAGGAATTGGACTGAGTG
>NW_004444077.1:4348401-4351021 GCF_000243295.1 Trichechus manatus latirostris
GCGGAGAGTCTACTCAAGCCTCCAGAACCAGTGAAAAGTGGAGCTCAATTGGCAAAAGATAAGTACATGTGTCTAACCTACCGCACAGATCAAAAAAATATAGTTTGGGAAGAACCTCTCCCTATTTACCCGCTCCCTCCCTGCTCTTGCACCAGGTCCTGGGCCAGCTTCAGTGATTGCTGCATCCCCTGGGCCGAAAGTAGGACCCATTACATGCCCTGAGCCATTCTCCCGGCCTTAGAGAGGGAAAAAATTAACAAACAGGATAAAAAAATCTGCCAGCTCCCATAAGCCAGGAACTCAGGGCAGGCACAGCACCCTAGACACAGGCATAAGGTGTTCACAGACTCTGAATGCCTTTCACCCCTGCATAGACCTGTGTGGGCACATTTCAACAGCATAGGCCCTCATTATCGTAGTACAACAGAGTATATACCTGAAGCCTAACTTCAACTGTATCAGCTATATGGCGGAGTGGTAGGTTTGTGACATTTGACACCACTTTGCTCATTAAGCAGGGTCTTCACTTACCCACATCAGGGGCCTGAGGACTGGTGGCTCCACCTACACCACCTAGCCACCTGTGACAGGGGTCTAAGAATAAGTGGTGCCTCCCAGTACTTACAGACAACAGCACTGGGTACCCATGGTCCGGCTGCAAAACCCACCCACCTACGCACTCTAGGAAACAGGGACACTCTTTCCTCTCAGACACTCAGGGGCAGCCGTCAGTCCCCTGCCTTGCTCAGCATGTGACCCCCTACTGCAGCCAGATACCTGTGCCTACTCCAATCACCCTTGCCCATCTAGGACTACAGGTGAGAGCCTGCACCACACAACTGGTGACCAACTACCCAGACACCTGAGCTGAATCCACACAAGAAAAGTAAACAGACTCCTGGGCTCACATACCTAGTAACAGATCTAACAACCGGGTGACAGGATGTTAGAGCTTCAAAAGTGCCAATCATCAAACTAGCTCACATGAGCAGCCTATCTGGGCATATCAAAACAAAACAAAATTAGAAGCTAGGACACAGTAAGCAAACATAAAATAAATAAATATAATAACTTGTTGATGGCTCGGAGACAACAGTCAATATCAAATTACATAAAGAGGCAGACTGATGGCTTCAGCAAGCTCCCAAAACAAAGAACGAATAAGTCTTTCCAAGGAAGAGACCTTCTTGGAATTACTGGAGGTAGAATACAAAAGATTAATATACAGAACTCTTCAAGATATCAGGAAGGAGATGAGGCAAAACGCAGAACAAGTCAAGGAACATACAGACAAAGCAATAGAGGAACTTAAGAAGATTACAGAAGAGCATAATGACAAATTAAAAAAAAAAATTCATATTGGTATATCTGGTTGAAAAAGGTGCTGGATAAGGTTAAACATTTGACCCCTAGCAAGATATCTACTAATCAATATATGTAATTCTTAACAGTCTGCTGATCAATTAAAATGAAAATTCAAGTTTTTTCTATAAAATTAGATTTCATCTGTGACTCCTTTTCACCCAGTGTTGGTTTAAAGTAAGTGTTGGTTTAAAGTAGCAAAGACTAAAAAAATTTTTTTCTAAATATACTGTAGTTGAATAAGTGTTGTGAGCATGACCTGAAAAAATTACATAGGTAATGTATTTACATGATTTCTATTTAAGAGCATATTCAATTTTCCTTGACAATAACATTTTTGGGTCTCTTTCATCTTATGTTTTTCTTGGATACTTTTCTAGTTATTTCAGGAATATATCCCCCCCACTATATGTTATCATGTGAAAATACACACTGATTAAATTCTACTTCTATATTCCTAGTGTGTTCTTTTGTAGGCCCATTATCTCAATTTCTTCTTTCTTTAAAAATTATAGCGTATGTTCCTTTTCTTTACTCTTAAAATGGCAAAACGTTTCTTGGTGCTTATTTATTTGGACACACTAAGATGAGGCTAGTTGAATTACTGAAATGTGTGAATAATAAAATCATTTTGTATATGCAGTGTTTCTTTTTAATTCATGTATTTTTAAAATAATTAGGCTAACAAAATATTACTAAAGAAGGACTGGCTTTTATCATGTTTTATGGTTAGTATGCAAATTTTCAGTATATAAATCGATATTTTAAACACTTTCTATGTTAAATTTTCTATGTTATTATTTTATCTAGCAAACTTTATCTTTATGGATAGTGAAAGGCAAATTAGTCTATCATAAACTCTGAGTTCTGATTAAACCTGATTTTATTACAACTTCCTTAAATGAAGGAATAATAACATAGGACTGTGTAAATTTGGACTCACAAAAAATTATCATGATCAACTTGATTCTTCTTTAGCTACCCAGGAGCAGAATAAAAGAGAACCCCCCACTTCTACTTGTAGTCAAATTTTTGCACAATCTCAAGGAAAGTATATATTTTTCAGAGTCAGGAGCCTCCTGCGAGTTCTGTTACTATTCTAGGTATCTCACTGGGACCTGAGAAAAATTTTTATACCAGGTGGTTAGTCCCCATCAGTACATTCTCCAGAAGAAAATGGGAGTTGCCATAGCCCCAAGCATGCACTGGATGATGACTGGGTGTGAGGGGCTGCTATTCCTACCACAGGGTGGACGTA
>NW_004444077.1:4351540-4374270 GCF_000243295.1 Trichechus manatus latirostris
TCCACCAGGCGCTCCTTGGAAACCCTATGGGGCAGTTCTACTCTGACCTATAGGGTTGCTATGAGTCGGAATTGACTCGATGGCAACGGGTTTGGTTTTTGGTTTAAATACCACATATTTAACAAGGTCTAAAAATAATGATGTATTTTATTTTTTATTGCCTGAGGGAAAATTTAAGCATCAGTTATTTAATTCTAAGTTCATTTATCCATTCCAATTATTTCAGGAAGAATTAACAATCTAATTATGGGATTTTAACACATAACAGATACGCACTTTCTTCATGAAATTTTTAAATAAATGAGCCCTAAATAAGTGACATAATAGGTTATAAATTCCTAAAGAACAAATAATTAGATATAACTCTTTTTTCTTTGATTCAATAGACACTTGAGATTTTTCTTTTCTGGAAGTTGCTGGACTATTTCAATTATCAATCAATTCCAAACCTTCACACACACAAAAATAGAGAGCAATTTTAAAGATGATTCCCTGTATGGACTGCAATCCTACATGAAAAATACATGATTAAATACTATTTTAATAAGCATTACATAGAAGGCCATACACCAAAGGCATTCCATTTTTATGATATCCAAATAACCAATTTTAAACAAATATGTATTGGATATGTATGTACTAAGGGCTATACAGGTAATCTACATATGAAAAAGAGACCATGCCTTCACGAAAAATACTGTAAAATTGGACAGACAAAATAACATGCATAGACAATACAAAGTATAATTATGTGTTAAATCATATTGCACCAAGTATGAACTCAAAGAAGAGTCCTTGGGTGGAGCAAATGGTTAAGTGCTCGGCTGCTAACTGAAAGGCTGGAGGTTTGAGTCTACCCAGAGGTGCCTTGAAAGAAAGGTCTGGTGATTCTACTTCCAAAAAAATCAGCCATTAAAAACCCTGTGGAGTACAGTTCTACTCTGACACACACAGGGTTGCCGTGAGTCAGAATTTACTTGACAGTAACTGGTATGAAGTCAATTTTTTAAAAATAAATGAATGGTATCAGCTATTGGGACTGAGAATATGTCATGCAGGGAGCGAGATAAGAAAAAGCTTTGGCCATCTCTTTAATGGCATTAGTAATGGTTTCCATGGCTAACTTATTCATGGCTCTTAGATTGCAGGTGAGACCAATCAATCCACAACAGCTCACTGAGCTAGAACAATCAACAATACCAGACATTTGCCCAAAAACAAAGGCAAAGAGGGGCAGGGAAACTGGAGGAATGGAGACGGGGAAGGCAAGGAGGGAGAAATGGGGAAGGCAGTGTTGACACACTGCCGGGGGTGGGGAGGGGAATAGCAACCAATGTTATGGAACAATTTGTGTATGAATTATTGAATGGGAAACTAATTTGCTGTGTAAACCTTCACCTAAAACACAATAAAATGTTCAAAGAAAAAGTGAGCCCTACCCTATACCAAACTCTGTGGGAAATAAAAGTATAATATATAGGTCACTTATGCTCTCAAGAAGGCTATGACTTATGAGATGAAACATAAATACATTAAACAACTAAAAAATAAGATAATGCAAAACTTAGTGCTAAACTGTTACAGTTACCACTGCTAAAGAAATTAAAAAAGAAATAAATAAGACCAGAGTAATTGGAGATGAATTCATGGAGGAGATAAAATTTAATCTAGATCTGCAGGGACTGGTAGGATTTGGTAAATAAAGGATAGAGGGAAAGCATTCAGGATATAATGGATTCATTCATTCATTAACTCATTCGTTTGTTTATTCACTCATCTAATAAATTTTTTTCACTATCTCCTATATTCAAGCACCATACTAAGGACTGAGGTACAATGGTAAACCCAGGACCATAATTGCCCTCAATGAGCCTGCTACCAAGGGGATGGGGAACTGACAAGTAAACAGGTAATTTCAGTGTTGTGCTATGATGCTGCTGAATGCTGTCGAGTGGATTTTGACTCATAGCGACCCTACAGGACAAAGTAGAACCCCATAGGGTTTCCTAGGCTGTAATCTACCTGAACAGATCTCTAGGTCTTTTCTCCTGTAGAACTGGGGTGGGTTCAAACCCCCAGCCTTTCCATTAGCAGCCAAGCACTTAACCATTGTGCCACCAGGGCTATGATAGTGGTAGTTAAAGGATGCTATGATGATACTATGATGAGAAACGATGCTGGAGATCACAGGATAGAATTTTGCAAGACCAATGACTTCTTCATTGCAAACACCTTTTTTTTTTTTTACCAACATAAATGACAACTAGACACATGGACCTTGCCAGATGGAAAACACAGGAATCAAATCGACTACATTTGTGGAAAGAGATGATGAAAAAGCTCAACATCATCAGTCAGAACAAGGCCAGGGGCCAACTGTGGAACAGACCATCAATTGCTTATATGCAAGTTCAAACTGAAACTGAAGAAAATTAGAACACAAGTCCACGAGAGCCAAAGTACGACCTTGAGTATATTCCACCTGAAAGGAGAGACCATCTCAAGAACAGATTTGACGCGTTGAACACTAATGACCAAAGACCAGATGAGCTGTGGAATGACATCAAGGACATCATACATGAAGAAAGCAAAAGGTCATTAAAAAGACAGAAAGAAAGAAAAGACCAAAATGGATGTCAGAAGAGACTCTGAAAGTTGCTCTTGAATGTTGAGTAGCTAAAGCAAAAGGAAAAAATGATGAAGTAAAAGAACTGAACAGAAGATTTCAAAGGGCGACTCGAGAAGACAAAGTAAAGTATTATAATGACACGTGCAAAGAACTGGAGATAGAAAACCAAAAGGGAAGAACATGCTTGCCATTTCTCAAGATGAAAGAACTGAAGAAAAAACTTATGCCTCGAGTTGCAATAGTGAAGGATTCTGTGGGGAAAATATTAAATGACACAGGAAGCATCAAAAGAAGATGGAAGGAATGCACAGAGTCATTGTACCAAAAAGAACTGGTCAACGTTCAACCATTTCAAGAGATAGCATATGGTCAGGAACCAATGGTACTGAAGGAAGAAGTCCAGGCTGCACTGAAGGCAATGGTGAAAAACAAGGCTCCAGGAATTGACAGAATACCAATTGAGATGTTTCAACAAACAGATGCAGCACTGGAAGTGCTCACTTGTCTATGCCAAGAAATTTGGAAGACAGCTACCTGGCCAACCGACTGGAAGCGATCCATATTTATGCCTATTCCCAAGAAAGGTGATCCAACTGAATGCAGAAATTATTGAACAATATCATTAATATCACATGCAAGTAAAATTTTGCTGAAGATCATTCAAAAGTGGCTGCAGCAGTATATCAATAGGGAACTGCCAGAAATTTAAGCTGGATTCAGAAGCGGACGTGGAACCTGGGATATCATTGCTGATGTCATATGGATCCTGGCTGAAAGCAGAGAATACCAGAAAGATGTTTACCTGTGTTTTATTGACTATGCAAAGGCATTCGACTGTGTGGATCATAACAAATTATGGATAACATTAGTAAGAATGGGAATTCCAGAACACTTAATTGTGCTCATGAGGAACCTGTACATGGATCAAGAGGCAGTTGTTTGAATAGAACAAGGGGATACTGCGTGGTTTAAAGTCAGGAAACGTGTGTGTCAGGGTTGTATTCTTTCGCTTTACCTGTTCAATCTGTATGCTGAGCAAATAATCCGAGAAGCTGGACTATATGAAGAAGAATGTGGCATCAGGATTGGAGGAAAACTTATTAACAACCTGCATTATGTAGATGACACAATCTTGCTTGCTGAAAGTGAAGAGGACTTGAAGCACTTACTGACTAAAATGAAAGACCACAGCCTTCAGTATGGATTACATCTCAGCATAAAGAAAACAAAAATCCTCACAACTGGACCAAAAAGCCACATCATGATAAACGGAGAAAAGATTGAAGTTGTCAAGGATTTTGTTTTACTTGGATCCACAATCAACGCCCATGGAAGCAGCAGTCAAGAAATCAAAAGCCGCATTGCACTGGGCAAATCTGCTGCAAAAGACCTCTTTGAAGTATTGAAAAGCAAAAACGTCACCTTGAAGACTAAGGTGCACCTGACCTAAGCTGTGGTATTTTCAATCGCATCATATGCATGAGAAAGCTGGACAATGAATAAGGAACACGGAAGAAGAATTGTCGCCTTTGAATTGTGGTGTTGGCGAAGAATATTGAATATACCATGGACTGCCAAAAGAACGAACAAATCTGTCTTGGAAGAAATACAACCAGAATGCTCCTTAGAAGTAAGGATGGTGAGACTATGTCTTACATACTTTGGACATGTTGTCAGGAGGGATCAGTCCCTGGAGAAGGACATCATGCTTGGTAGAGTATAGGGTCACCAAAAAAGAGGAAGACCCTCAACGAGATGGAATGACACAGTGGCTGCAACAATAGGCTCAAGCATAACAATGATTGTGAGAATGGCACAGAACTGGACAGTGTTTATTCCTGTAGTAGACAGTGTCACTATGAGTCGGAACCAACTCGACGGCACCTAACAACAACAACATGATGACTCTGGAGCCCTGGTGGCGTAGTGGTTAAGAGCTTGGCTGCTAACCAAAAGGTCAGCAGTTTGAATCCACCAGCCACTCCTTGGAAATCCTATGGGGCAGTTCTACTCAGTCCTATAGGGTCACTATGAGTTGGAATCCACTCCATGGCAACGGGTTGGTTTGTTTTTTTAAGATGACTCTAAGAAGGGACACTTATCAGAACAGAGAAAAATCAGGGAAGATTTTGCATAGCATGTAAAATTTATGCTGAGGGACTTGAAGCATTAACAGAACTAAGCCATGTGAGGAAGGGAAATGACATTTTAAGGTAGAAGAAAAAGCATATGTGAAGGCTTGGAATTAAGAAAGATTAGAATGAGTATCACATATGCAGATGAGACTAAGAAAGGTCTAGTTCAAGCAGAGGGTTTGTGTAGGTCACTAAAGGGAAACAGGTGGATAGGCAGTGTGGAATAGATTATGGAAGCCATGGAATATGGACAGAAGAGTTCTAAATAAAATATTACCACATAGAATCTAGTAATATGTCAAAATTGCTGGAGTATGACCAAGAATGTTTATTCTGGGAATTCAAAGGTGGATCAATATCAGGAAATCTGTCAGCCATAGTCTACTACACATCAATAAATTAAATGAGAAAAGGCACATGAAGTCATAGATGCTGAAAAGGCATTTGATAAAACTCAGCAGTCATTTTTAGTAGAAATTCTAAGTAAAATAAGAATAGAAGGAAACAGCTTAAATGTAATAAAAACCATAAATCAAGAACAAATACTATCCTAGACAGAAAAATCTAAATTCATTTAAATTAAAATCAGAAACTAGACAGATTTTCCAGTAATCACTTATTATTTAATATTTTCCTGGAGGTTTTAGCAAATATAATAATGAAAAATAACTGATATAAACAGTGGAAAAGAAGAGACAAAACTATTTTTGCTTTCATACTATTTATTTTTAATTTTATTGTGTTTTAGGTGAAAGTTTACAGCTCAAGTTAATTTCTCATTCAAAACTTCATACACATTCTTTTTTTACATTGGTTGCAATCCCCACAATGTGACAGCACGCTCCCCCTTTCCACCCTGAGTTCCCTGTGTCCCTTTGTCCAGTTCCTGTTCCCTTCTGCCTTCTTGTCTTGCTTTTGGGCAGGAGTTGCCCATTTGGTCTCATACATTTGATCTAAAAAGCGCGTTCCTCAGGTGTGTTATTTTTTGTTTTATAGGCCTATCTGATCTCTGTCTGAAAAGTGTGCTTCGGGAGTGGTTTCAGTTCTGAGTGAGCAGAGTGTCCGGGGGCCATAGTCTCGGGGGTTCCTCCAGTCTCCGTCAGACCAGTAAGTCTGGTCTTTTTTTGTGAATGTGAATTCTGTTCTACATTTTTCTCCTGTTCTGTCCAGGCTCTCTGTTGTGATCCCTGTCAGAGTGGTTGTTGGTAGCTGGGCACCATCTAGTTCTTGGCTTAGGCTGGTGCAGTCTCTGGTTCATGCAGTCCTTTAGTCCTTTTGGCTAATATTTTCCTTGTGTCTTTGGTTTTCTTCATTCTCCTTTGCTCCAGATGGTATGGGACCAACAGATGTACCTTAGATAGCTGCTCACAAGCTTTTAAGACCCCAAACACTACTCACCAAAGTGGGATGTAGAACATTTTCTTCATGAACTATGTTATGCCAATTGACCTAGATGTCCCTGAGACTATTGTCTCCAGCCTCCAGCCCCAGCAACATGGTCTCTCAAAGTGTATGGATGTGTCTAGGAAACTTCCATACTTTTGCTTTGGTCCAGTTGTGCTAACTTCCCCTATATTGTGTGTTGTCTTTCCCTTCACCAAAGTTGACACTTGCCTACTATCTAGTTAGTGATTTCCCCTCTTTCTCCCTCCCCACCCTCATAACCATAAAAGAATTTTTTTTCTGCATGTAAACCTTTTCTTATTATAATAGTGGTCTCACACAATATTTGTCCTTTTGTCACCGACTTATTTCACTCAGCATAATGCCCTCCAGATTCATCTATGTTGTGAGTGTTTTGCGGATTCATCATTGTTCTTTATCTTGCCTAGTATTCCATTGTGTGTATGTACCATAATTTGTTTATCCATTCATCTGTTGATGGGCATTTAGGTTGTTTCCATCTTTTTGCTATTGTGAATAGTGCTGCAATGAATATGGGTGTGCATATGTCTATTCGTATGATTGCTCTTATTTCTCTAGAATATATTTCTAGGAGTGGGACTGCTGGATCGCATGGTATTTCTATTTCTGCCTTGTTAAGGAAACGATATGGTTTTAAGGAAAACCATATCATTTTCCCATTTTACATTTCCACCAGCAGTACATAAGAGCTCCAATCTCCCTGCAACCTCTCCAACATTTGTTATTTTGTGTTTTTTGGATTTGTGCCAGTAATGTCGGGTGAGATGGTATCTCATTGTAGTCTTGATTTGCATTTCTCTAATGGCTAATGATCACGAGCATTTCCTCATGTGTCTCTTGGCAGCCTGAATGTCTTCTTTGGTGAATTGTCTGTTCATATCCTTTGCCCATTTTTAATTGGATTGTCTTTTTGTTACTGAGGTGTCGAAACATTTTGTAGATTTTAGAGATAAGACCCTTGTTGGATGTGTCATAGCCAAACATTGTTTCCCAGTCTGTAGGTTCCTTTTTAACTCTTTTGGTCAAGTCTTTTGATAAGCATAAGTGTTTAATTTTTAGGAGCTCTCAGTTATCTAGTTTCTTTTCTGGTATTTGTGCATTGTTAGTTATAGTCTGTATACTATTTATGCCATGTGTTAGGGCTCCTAGTGTTGTCCCTATTTTTTCTTCCACGATCTTTATCGCTTTAGGCTTTATATTCAGGTCTTCAATCCATTTTGAGTTAGTTTTTTGTGTAGGGTGTGAAATATGGATTGTTTCATTTTTTTACAGATGGACATCCAGTTATGACAGCACCATTTGTTAAAGAGACTGTCTTTTCCCCATTTAATGGACTTTGGAACTTTTTCAAATATCAACTGCTCATAGATGGATAGATTTACGTCTGGGTTCCCAATTCTGTTCCATTGGTCTATGTGTCTGTTGTTGTACCAGTACCAGGCTGTTTTGACTACTGTGGCTGTATAATAGGTTCTATAATCAGGTAGCGTGAGGTCTCCCACTTTGTTCTTCTTCTTCAATAACACTTTAATTATCCAGGGCCTCTTCCCTTTCCAGAGCCCTGGTGGCATAGAGCCCTGGTGGTTAAGAGTTTGGCTGCTAACCAAAAGGTTGGCAGTTTGAATCCACCAGCCACTCCTTGGAAACCGTATGGGAAAGTTCTACTCTGTCCTATAGGGTCGCTATGAGTTGAAATCGACTCAGCGGCAATGGATTTGTTTATTTGTTTGTTTTTCCTTCCCTTTCCATATAAAGTTGGTGATTTGTTTCTCCATCTCGTTAAAGAATGCTGTTGGAATTTGGATCGGGATTGCATTATATCTGTAGATTGCTTTGGGCAGTATTAACATTTTCACAATGTTCAGTCTTCCTATCCTTGAGCATGGTATGTTTTTCCACTTATGTAGGTCTCTTTTGGTTTCTTGCAGTAGTGTTTTGTAGTTTTGTAGTGTATAGGTCTTTTATTTCCCTGGTTAGATTTATTCCTAAGTACGTTATCTTCCTGGGGGCTACTGTAAATGGTGATTGGTGATTTCCTTTTCGAAGTTCTCTTTGTTGGTGTAAAGAAATCTAACTGATTTTTGTATGTTAATCTTGTATCCTGCTACTTTGCTGAAATCTTCTATTAGTTCCAGTAGATTTCTTGTGGATTCTTTGGGATTTTCTGTGTATAAGATTATACCATCTGTGAATAGCGATAATTTTACCACTTCCTTACCAATTTGGAAGCCCTTTATTTCTTTTTCTCTTGTTACTGCTCTAGCTAGGACTTCTAGCATGATGCTGATTAAGAGTGGTGATAAAGGGCACCCTGTCTGGTCCCCTTTCTCAAGGGAAATGCTTTCAGTCTCTCTTCATTGAGAATGATGTTGGCTGTTGGTTTTGTATAAACGCCCTTTATAATGTCCAGGAATTTCCCTTCTATTCCTATTTTGCTGAGAGTTTTTATCAGGAATGTGTGTTGGACTTTGTCAAATGCTTTTTTGGTGTCGATTGATATGTTCATGTGATTCTTTTCTTCTGTTTTATATATGTGATGGATTGCATTGATTGATTTTCTAATGTTGAGCCATCCCTGAATAGCTGGTATGAATCCCACTTGTTCATGATGTATTATTTTTTTGATATGCTGTTGAATTTTTTTGGCTAGAATTTTGTTGAGAATTTTTGCATCTATGTTCACGAGGAATATTGGTCTGCAGTTCGTTTTGTGTGTGGTGTCTTTGCCTGGCTTTGGTATCAGGGTTATGCTGGCTTCATAGAATGAGTTCAAGAGTATTCCTTCCTTTTCTATGCTCTGAAACAGCTTGAGTAGTAGTGGTGTTAACTCTTCTCTGAAAGTTTGGTAGAATTCTCCAGTGAAGCCGTCCAGGCTGGGGCTTTTTTTGTTGGGCGTTTTTTAAAAATTACCTCTTCAATCTCTTCTTTTTTTATGAGTCTGTTTAGTTTTTCTACCTTAGTTTGTGTTAGTTTAGGTAGGTAGAAAAATTTTTTTTTTGGTTGATATGATTGTATATCTCAAAAAAAAAAAAACCCAAAAAAAGGAACTCTAGTAAAAAGCCTACTAGAATTAATAAGATAATTCTTTAACATTAGCAATAAGCTCATAGATATGGAAAAAGGAAAACAGTCCATTCATAATTGTGAAAAGAATTATAA
The DNA here is from genome assembly GCF_000243295.1 of Trichechus manatus latirostris. Classification (NCBI taxonomy): domain Eukaryota; kingdom Metazoa; phylum Chordata; class Mammalia; order Sirenia; family Trichechidae; genus Trichechus; species Trichechus manatus. Next base: position 4,360,889 of record NW_004444077.1, read on the forward strand.
AACACCTTAGAATAAATTTAAAAAGAAAGGCACTGAACATATACAAAGGAAACTGTAAGATCTTATTAAAGAACATAAAATAAGGTATAAAAAGCCATGTCATATTATTGGATGGGAAAATTTACTATTATAAAAATGTCAATTCTTTCAAAGTTAATATGGAAATTTAATTTAATTCCAAATAGAATCCAACAGGAAGTTATCAGGAGAAACTGTATAATCCTAGTTTAATGTTCATATAAAAATTTAAATTGGGCTCCTATCATGTAACATATGTAAAACTACAATTCAAATAGATGAAAAACTTAGATGAAAAAGACAATCTCAAAACAAACAAACAAACAAACAAAAAACCTTAGATGGAAAATATAAAAATCTTTGAAGAAAATCCAAGAGACTATATATAACCATCTGGAAGTGGTAGTGGGGAAGGGGAACTTTGTTATTCAAGAAAACTAAGAAGCTATAAACAAAAAGACACGTTTGACAAATAAAAGTTAAAACTTTTTGTATGGCCAAAAGATATCATAAACAAAGTTCCCAGCAACAGATTTAAAAGACAAATAATCTAGCAGAAAAATGAGCAAAGGATATAACTAATTCATATTAGTACTCATTGCCAATAAATATACAAAAAGGTACTGACCTTAGTCAGGGAAATGCAAATTAAAGTACTATTGAGATTACACTTTATACTCATCAGACTGGCAAAAATTAAAAAGAACAGTAACACCTATTGCTAGTAGGGATGAAAGAAAAAGGTATACTCTCCTAAAGAGACAGTAGAAACGTGATTTGACAATAGCTATTAAAATGAAAACATACACATATATCCTTTGAATATCCCAGTCCTAGGAAGCTATTCCCAGATATATATATAAGGATAATTTTTATGCTATTGTTCATTCAGGCAAAAATCTGGGAACAGTTGAATAAACTATGGTTGAATTAATTATGAAAATCAGTTGAATAACTTTTGATACATCTACACTATGGAATATTATTAAGCCATTATAAAGAATGAAATAGACCTAAACCAGTGGACTTTGAAGGATTTCCAAGGGATATTGCTGAGTGAACAAAAGAGAGACCAGAGAAGTGTATGTAATACGATCTAATTTTTAAAATACTCCTAACAGGTATGTGTGTGTGTGTGTGCTGAAATACACACACAAGAATGAGGGGGAGAGTACAAAATAACACAGTGGGTAGTTAATGGGTTAGCTGGTGGATGGAGTATGATGTGGGTAGAGGAATGGAGGAAAGGGGGAGAAGGGAAGCAAGCAAAAAATTTAAAAAAAAAACTGCACTAAAATTTCCAGTATGTAAATTATAATTCAGTTTATAACAAATTATATAATTTGCATGGGTATATATTTCTATTTATTCATAATATCACCCTGATAATCTACTTCTGAAAAGTAAACCACTGAAATCCTATGGAGCACAGTTCTACTCTGACACACATGGGGTCACCATGAGTCAGGGTAGACTTGACTGAAACTGGTTTTTTTAATAGTTTCATGGCCTAAGAATGGACTGTGGAGAGTGCCTAATCCAACTCCTTCATTTTACAACTGAGAAACCTAAGGCCAGGTAAAGTAGTTACCATACTCATCTCTTATCCTCTCCATTCCTCAGATGGTAAAAAATTATTTTATTTCAGAGAAATAAATGCTAAACAATCAACAATATTTCATTAGTTCAATTAAAAAAAATTCTAGTATTTATATATAAAAATCACCCCTGGAGTGTTATCTGCAACCATTGACATGGAAGGCATACAGCCTATGTAAGTTCTCTTGTGTAAACCTGTAGAACCCCTGGTTAAAGCGAGAACTTCTTATCCTCAATCATTAATTTATTCATCTCTCTTTTTATTCAATCAACATGCAACTGAACACCTACTGTACCCTTGTGCTGTGAGGTGCTGGTGATGCAAACATTAATAGAACATGGTCCCCATCCCTAAGGAGCCTGCCATCCAGTGGGAAAGTGACAAGCTATAAAACAAGTCAGACTGAAATACAAACCAAGTATAGGTGGAACAATTTATTTTGACTGGGATTTCAGGGACGGCTTCATGGAAAGAAAGGGTGACACTTGAATGGGGCCACATAGGATGTAGGATTTCAGATGAAACACAAGAGCAAAAGCTAAGCTATAGCATGTTTGGAATGTTTGGAGAAATGATCAGAATTGACCCCAATCTAAGAAAAGAACATAGGAGTGAAAACCAGAAATTCAACTGAAGTACAAAATTATTTGCCACCCCAACTCCTGCAACATGTAGGAAGTAAATGATGTCTGGGTAAATCTTGACCAACTAAGTAATCTCTTTGTTCAATTTACTGAATGATTTCAGCATATTACCATGTACCGTCCAGGGTCCAAATCTCCCATCATTCCTTTCAGATGTGTGTTTTCCGTTCTGACAGCTTTATATTTCACATCTGAGACCTGAAAGAAGATTACTAGGTGAATATAAAATTCATCTAAAAAAAACTTAAAATTCTATTCAAATTATTATTATTATTTTTGTCAATACATGTATTTTTGAAGTGTTGGTGAAGAGATACATTTTTCTTATTAGGCATGATCATCATAAATCAGGTATTCTTGTTCAGTTCTTCTATCCTATCTTAAAACTTTGGCAGGCCCGACTTTACTCCCCTTTTCTGTATCAGTGTTAACTTAGAGACAGATACTTACAATAATCACTCATTTACTTTTTTCCCTTCCAATTCAAAAATTCCATTTCTCACTTACTTTTCTATTATATGCATTTTATCACCAATCACAATTTTTAAAACATGCTTGAATAACACTGTCCATTAAATTTCTTCACTACCTAATTTTTACAATGCACAATATATGACTTTCATGCTTAATTCTGTTCTTTGTAGAATTTCTGCCAAATTTCCTACTTTTTTAATGTGACTGCTTCATTTTGTCTCCTATTTTATTTTTCCTTTCCTGATTTCTTCTACTTGATGGTACTTAGACATAGTATTATCTGCCTTTTTATTTATCTAGGCTCATTTCTATATAAAACACTTCCCTTAAAAAGATTTACTTTCCTGCATTATAAAATATAGGCTCACTGACAAAAACCTAGAAAATACAGAAGAGTGTAAAGGTGCAAATAAAAATCATTCGTATTCCAACTACTCAGATCATTGTTAACACCTGATGTAAAATATTCTTTCCCATGCAGGTATAGCCTGTCTATTATGGATTTAACTGTGTCCCCCCAAAATAATGTGTTGTAAATCCCAACCCCTGTACTTGTGGTTATAATCCCATCTGGGAATGAGTTTTCTTTGTTGTGATAATGAGGCAGTATTAGTGTAGGGTGTGTCTTAAATCAACCTCTTTTAAGATATAAAAAGAGCAGATTAAGCAAGCAGCAAAAGAACAGAGATGGGGGAAGGTAGATACCATGCCAACATGAAGATCACCAAAGAGCCAAGGAAAAGAAGCTGAGAAGAGACAAGGACCATCCCCCAGAACTGACAGAAAGAGAAAGCCTTCCCTAGAGCCAGTGCCCTAATTTCCGATATCTAGCCTGCTAAAATGTGAGAAAATAAATTTCTGTTTGTTAAAGCCACCCATTTGTGGTATTTCTGTTACAGCAGCACTAAATAACCAAGACGCTGTCTGTGCTGTTTTCCTGTGCAATGTATGAATTAATCACAGTTGAAAGCTAATAATTGGGCAAAGCTGAATCTCTTCTGTTTTTATAATGAACAGGATTTAAATAGCTGTGCTATGTGTGAAGTGATCCTCATATGCCTAGAAAGGTATTGAACAGAGCTCTGAAAACGTCTAGATTTGGAGGAAAGAAGCAGATACATCCTATGCTTTCAACAGCAGCTCACCAATTTGATGATGAATAAGGAATTGAGGGATTTTAAAAATAGAGAGAAGGAAGGAAGAAGAAAGGGAAGGGAAGGGAAGGAGGAAGGATGAAGAGGAGAGGGACGAGGGAGGGAAAGAGGAAAAGAGGGAGGAAGGGAAGAAGAAAGGAAGGACGGTTGAATGATGAATTTGGAAGTTACTTGCAGTATTTTAACAGCAGAATGTTACAATGCTTGTTTTTCCCCATGTACCATGCTGTGCACTGAGTGAATGTTAAGTAAATATGAACTGATTTTCATATTTCGACATTCATTTTTAACTTCTAAAATAAGTATGTGAGATGGGGCAGTGGGAAGTGTCTAAGAAAAGCTGGAATATAGATTTTTAAAGATAAAAATGTCAATGGAAGGGAAGCTATAGAAAACAAATTCAGGAAGAAATCTTTGACTAGATCATACTATGTGAAGTGATCAGAGTACTGACTACAGGAAAATGTTACAATATGATTTAATTATCTTGTGCTAGCACTTTTTTTTTTAAATGTCACAAAGATTATATGTAATGCCACTAAGCATTTCTGTGATGCTAGTCTTAGAAACAATGCTGAGAAAAGCAATACCTTTATTAGCCAATAATGAGAGCTATTATCAGCACTGAGCAGGAAAGTTGCCTAGGACAGGTGCTGTCCTGCCTGCTCGCATACCTGTTGTTTTGCTAGCATTTTTTCTTTTATTTCTAACTCCGTTTTTAGCTCTTTTTCCAGAAGGGCAGCTTTCTTCATGATAGTTGCTATAGTGATCTCCTTCTGATGAAGCTCTGCTGTTAGGTCAGAGATTTCATTCCTCATTCTTTCCTGCTCAGAGCTCTGGTACTCTTCCTCCTGATAGAGCTGGCTTCTTATCTGCAGCAGATATATTCCAGGAAATATTAACAATTATTTTATTTATAGAGCCGCTTAAAGCTTTTACTGGCCATGGTCACATATTTTTTTGACACCTACCTTAACTGGAAGGTGGAGAAAGTATTATCAAACCCTTTTAATGGAGAAAAATTTGGCTTAGAGAGGTTAAGTTACTTGCTTAAGGTCATAAAGCTAATAACTGACAGAACTGAGACTAGAATTGAGGATGCTTGGCCTTGAATTCATAATTCTTGGACTAAATTATGCTGCACTTTATGACTGATACTAATTATGCTTTTCAGAATCATGTTACAATAATCTTCAAACTTAATGTATCTACAAAAATGCATCACCTCCTCCCCTGCTTAAGCCTTTGTAGTCTCTTACACTCTTAATCTTGGCTAACCATTGCATTTAGAAACTTCTGGATCATCTTGGACTCCACTCCACTCTCATCCTCCCAAATCCAATCGGGCAGCAAATTCTGTCCATTCTACTTCAACCTCTCTTAAATCAGGCCTTTGCTCTTTATTCCTGTAACCACTGTCTTAGTACAGCCTCTCAACATCTTTCTTGAACAAACACCTCCAACTGTTCTCCCCACCATTCACTGTTCCTAATTCTTGAGATTCAGAGATAAGTACACAATCATTGACCTAAAAAAAAATCACAGTCTAATAAAAGAAACAGAAAAATAAACAGACAATTACAACACAGTGTAGTAATAGATGTCAAGGGTATATAGTGAAGCAGATGTCAGGACAGACTTCCCAGAGGAGGGGGACATCAGAACTGAATACTGAAGGATGAATGAAGTCAGTCAGGAGATAGTGATGAAGAAGGGCTCCCAGGCAAAGGATGCAGTAAGATACAGCAGGGCTTACTCAGTGAACTAAAAGGAGTTTGAAGTGGCTGGGCCTTCAAAGTCCTGTGAGAAATAAGGCTAGAGAGCGAAGTAGAGGCCATCCACAAAGAGATTTATATGAATTTACCTCAGAGCACTTACTTGTTAAATTGGTTTTTTTTTTTTTTTCCATTTCATCTTTAAACCTTCCAGTATACCTCTTTTAAAAAAAAAAAAGACTCTTAAAAAAAAAACCACATACAAGGGAGAATGAAGAGAACAGGATATAAGGAAAAGATTAGTCCGCAGGACTAATTGTCCACAGCTACCAAGGCCTCCACCAGACTGAGTCCAGTACAGCTAGATTGTGCCAGGCTACCACCACTGACTGCTCTGACCAGGATCACAACAGAGGGTCTGGACAGAGCTGGAGAAGGATGTAGAACATACTTCTAACTCACAAAAAAAAAGACCAGATTTACTGGCCTAAAGGGGACTGGAGAAACCCCAAGAGTATGGCCCCCAGACACCCTTTTAGCTCAGTGGTGAAGTTATCTCCAAGGTTCACCGTTCAGCCTGGGAGTGGACAGCCCTGTAAAACCAAATTAGACTAACGAGGTACAGTAGTCCAGTGACAAGGGCCAGAAGGCAGAAGGGGACAAGGAAGCTGGTGATGGGGAACCCAAGGTTGAGTATGGATATTGTTGATGTGTTGTGAGATTGTTAACCATTGTCATAGGGCAACATTTGTAGTAACTGTTAAATGAGAAACTATTTTGTTTTGTAAGCCTTCATCTTAAGTGAGAATAACAACACAATTGGAAGAGCGTAGTCAATGTCACTGAACTGTGCATGTAGAAATTTTTGAAATGGTGTATCTTTGGCTATGTGTATTTTCACCAAAAAAAAAAAGGTTGAGAAGTTAGAGGGTTGACATGTTGTGGGGTTGTTAACCAATGTCATAAAACAATACGTGTACTACCGTTTAATGAGAAACTATTTGTTCTGTAAGCCTTCACCTGAAGTACAATAAAAAATAACAACAACAAAAACATAGCCAGAATACTATCATCATATCTTAAAAAACTTAACCATATTTCCTTAATATCATCAAATATTCAGTCAGTATTCACATTTAAAATTTGCTCCAAAATGTAATAAATGTTTTTTGAGTTTGTTTATTTGAAACAGAATCTAACTATGGTCAACACATTTTTATGTGTGTTCTAAGTACTTTCCATGCATCATTTCATTTAGTCCCCACAACAGTTCTGTGAGGTCAGGGCCATTATTACTCTATTTTGCAGATTAGAAAATTATGGGTGAAATGTGGTCTGATTTCAGAACCTGTGACCTTACCTATTGTAGTATGCCACCTCTTGTGGGTCGAGCCCTAGAAGGTGGTTCACTCTTCAGAAAAAGCTGGGTTCTAGGAGTGATGCCTAGTGTGGGATGACCTAACATGAATGTGCACGTGTCCAGAAGGCAAATTTGATCCGTCGTCAGGCTTTAGGCCACCATCCCTTCATCTGAATCTATTCTTACTACTAAATTTTTTAGAATTTCAGAGTTGGACATGACTTTAGAAATCACATGGTCAAATCTCAGCATTTTACAGACGAAACAAAGAAAAGACTCACAGGGATGGAAAGTGACTGGCCTAAATTATTCATCCTGAGAGCAAGGGAGGAGACTAGGAGACTAAAGCTAAATATTCTAACCCCGAGGACAATATTACAAGTTTATTTTAATCTGTCCATTCTATCTCCAGTGTTTTCCCTTACAATTTATTTGATGAGGCAATGGCATTATTTATTTTGTAAAGTTTGTCTCAGTCTGGATTCATGGGATTATGTGGTATAAAAGTGTTCAAAATATGGAAGACTGTAATCAATGTTATTTAATTGTACATGGAGAAATTGTTAAATCGGTGTATGTTCTGTTGTGTATATTTTCATCAAAACTAAAAAAAAAAGGAAGCCAGATGAGGAGGAAAAAAAAGGGTTTAAAATATAAGGAAAATAATCATTAATTCCTAACGCCTTTTCTATATTTAACCTCTAGTAGGTCCCTGACGGGAGTAGCTTAACATGGTCCTCTTAAAATGAAACTTTAAAAGTGTAAAAAAATAAATACACTCTTATGAAAAAGGAGTAAACTTTATTATTTTACAACATTTCAATATTAAAGCAACATGCTATACTGCAAAGCTTCTTTCTAAATGAGATTAATTTATCTGAGCTCCAAACGACTTTTATCTTTATTAAAAATGCCTATTTTATCATAAAATGAATTACTGAAAATAGCTTTATACTGAAAAAAGAGAAGGAAAATTAAACACTTGTAGGAGTCATGGCTTTTGTTGGTTTTATTACAAGAGAATGAAAATGCTCTCCCACAAACACTTCTTGGAAGCTGTAGCTATTTATATGCAATCCATTTGTTACCTTTTCTGCACAACATTGCACAATCTAGTGGTCTCCAAGAACCTATAGAGAGATTTGTGCCTCATAGTCTCTTGTTCCATAGCAAAACTGTGCAAACTAGTAGATTCTTCACATTACTCAAAGTTTTATTACCCTATCTATTTCTATGAGGTTCAGAACAGTGTCACTATACTTTAGTTCGCTTTCATCTATCTTTTTTATCATAATGCATTCACTTGGGACACCAGGGAAGAACAGGTTTTTTTTTTAAGTTATATTTTTAATTATCAGTAAAATCACTTTCATGGAATTACATGGTATAAAGTGTTCAAAATATAAAGAAGATAATCATTAATTCATAACATCTTCCTACACATAACCTCTAACAGTTCCTTGACAGTTACTCTTTGGGAGACGAGATCTGTATTTCACGATTGTATCTCCTACAGAAATTAAGACAACAGTTATAGTCCTACTAGATGCTCAGTATAAATGTTTGTTGAATTTATACAACAGCTCTGTCTATGAGCCTACACAATTATGAGAGAACCTAGCCTTAATGTTTTCCCTTACTGTGTGCCAGGCACTGAGCAAGGCACGAGATCATAAGTCAAAGCCATGCCCAGCTTTTTCTTACATTTAACAATTGTCTAGATTATATAGTATTGAACATTCTGATCCTCAAACCCAAAGGCTAGAGAGGTAAATATGATCTGCAGTAAACTCATGGGAAAAGAAAGGCATTACTGGATTTTACTGGGGGAGAAGAGAATACTTTTTTTTTTTTTTTTTTTGTAGAATAGAAAACCAGAGGCTCTTCAAGGACATTGCCCAGGTCTTAATCCTCCTTGTATTCCTAAGCTCCTGGCAGAGTTCTTGGCACATGTTAGGCACTCAAGGAAAAAATGTGGATATAACCAACAATAATAGCAGCCAATGCTGACTAGGTGCTTCTTCTAAGCCAGGCCCTATTCTAAGCACTTTATATGCATTATCTCATGGATTTTAACTAAGAGAAAGAGTATGGATTCTGGAGCCAGACCACTTAGGTTCAAATCTGGCAACTGCCACTTAGCTGTGTAATGCTGGGTCAAGTTGCTTAACTTCTCTGTGCCTTAGTTTTCTCAAATGTAAAGGGGGACAATATTAATATCTAACTCATAGGATGGCTGTGAGGAATAAATGAATTAGGATTTGTTAAACCCTTTGAACAGTTCCTGGCATGCAGTAAAAGCGCTATTTAAGTGGTAGCTGTTAATAGTTCATTTAATCCTCATCACTACCATATGAGGTAGGTACTAATTATCCCCATCCTGGAAATGAGCTGCATAGGCAGCTTCCCCAAGCTTATGCACTAAATATGTGGCTGAGCACCAGAGTCTGTGCTCTCAACATCCTTGCTATAAACCACTTCTCATGGAGCCATGGGCCCTCCAGATCTCAGGGGGCAGTCTCCAGTGACAGTAGGATGACTTAAGGTTTGTGTTTTTTATAGTACCACACGAAGAATGTAGGGATCAACAGCTTGATAGGTTATTATCTTAGAAGAAACTATAGAAGGAAAAGGAAGGGAGTGAGAGGCAAGATTTTTCTCCCCTTTATATTCAAAGACTTTAGATCTACCTAGAAGGATGAAGCTCATTATTTTCCATACCTTGTTCAATTCCTTTCCATGATTTGGTTGATCTGGAGCCACTGAAAACAGTTCTTTCCTTTTCCTTTCTGGTTCTTTAATACAAGGTGAATAAGATGATTCAAGTCTACAAATTAAAATCATGAATAAAAATTAAGCTTAACTTGACAAATTGTTTTGATTCTGTCGTTAACTTAGACCATCGTAGGTTGCAGAGTTATGTCATTAGTTTGTTGGAAACATATCTAGTTACAGAAATTGCACGTTCTAATACATTCAGATCCCGTTAGTACTTACATCTTTAAGTGAGCGCAATTGGTCTTAATGAAAAAATTTAAAAGGTGGCAAGTAATATGGAATTCCAACTGTACATCAAAAATGGGAAGATTCATTTACTGAAACTGCATATGTAGATGAGATTTTTGGATAAGAAGAGAAGACTGCTTTCTATAGTAAACTAGCCTGGGAACCCATCAAAACAGGAAATACATCAGCCTTGGTTCTGCATACAGAAAAGGAACGACACCAAGAGAAATCCAAGGGAAACAGCTACTCCATAAAAGTGATCAAAAAATGATTATATCTGACAGTCTAACCTAGAGAACTCAAATACACCCATTCTTTGGCTGCTGAATTTATAAAATGGAATTGCAACCATGTATGGATACTACAGAACACTTAATTGTGCTCATAAGGAACCTGTACATAGACCAAAAGGCGGTCATTCTAACAGAACAAGGGGATACTGCATCGTTTAAAGTCAAGAAAGGTGTGTGTCGGGGTTGTATCCTTTCATCATATATATTCAGTTTGTATGCTGAGCAAATAATCCGAGAAACTGGACTATGTGAAGAAGAACACGGCATTAGGATTGGAGGAAGACTTATTAACAACCTTCGTTATGCAAATGACATAAAGTTGCTTGCTGAAAGTGAAGAAGACTTGAAGCACCTACTGATGAAGATCAAAGACTACAGCTTTCAGTATGGCTTACACCTCAACATAAAAACATAAAGAAAACAAAAATCCTCACAACTGGACCAATCAGCAACATCATGATAAACAGAGAAAAGATCGAAGTTGTGAAGGATTTCATTTTACTTGGATCCACAATCAACACCCATGGTAAGCAGTGGTCAAGAAATCAAAACGACTTACATTGGGCAAATCTGCTGCAAAAGACCTCTTTGAAGTATTGAAAAGCAAAAATGTCACCCTGAAGACTAAGGTGCACCTGACCCAAGCCATGGCATTTTCAATTGCCTCATATGCATATGAAAGCTGGACAATGAATAAGGAAGACCGAAGAAGAATTGACACCTTTCAGTTATCGTGTTGGCAAAGAATACTGAATATACCATGGACTGCAAAAAGAATGAACAAATCTGTCTTGGAAGAAATACAACCAGAATGCTCCTTAGAAGCAAGGACGGTGAGACTATGTCTTACATACTTCGGACATGTTATCAGGAGGTATCAGCCCCTGGAGAAGGACATCACGCTTGGTAAAGTAAAGGGTCAGCAAAAAAGAGGAAGACCCTCAATGAGATGGATTGGCATAGTGACTGCAACTATGGGCTCAAACATAACAATGATTGTGAGGATGGCGCAGGATCGGGCAGTGTTTTGTTCTGTTGTATGTAGGATCACTATGAGTTGGAACCAACGCAACAGCACCTAACAACAACAGCAATGGATACCACACGGAAAGGCAGATATTAGTATAAAAAGTACAATTCCGACAGGAAATTTGGAGAACTATGAGCAAGTAATGTTCACTTCCAAATCAGGCAAGTGGGTAAAATAAAAATCATGAGAACACAAAATTAAAGATAACCAGGCAGAGAAAGCAGCATGTTTTCTATCAGATGTCCGGCTTTACTAATCTAGTTGAATCCATTGTTTTGAGGAATGGTTAATCCATTAGCTTGCAGTGAGCACAATTTTAGACTTCCAAAGAACTTTTGAAAAAATTCCACACATCAAAAACTTAAACCACACACACACACAAAACAAAGTCTAAGCAATCATGGAGACATAACAAATGTAAAGACTGAAAATAAAAGACCTTCCAAAAGGTATATATTAGTAATGGTATCCCTGAGGTACATGTGTCTAGACTAGACTGCTTTTTTCTGATCATCAAATATATATGTTAACTGCAGAAAACGGAGAATAGTATAGTATACTCCTGTAATCTTATCATTTAGGAAAAACCATCATTAGCATTTTTTCTATATTAGTTGTCTTTTCTTTTCTGCATATATATAAATAAATATGTTTTCCTTATAATCAGAATACACTGTACACATTGTACACATTATTTTGAAAACTCTTTTTGTTTCCCACTTAGTAATATTGTGAGCAATTCCATTTTATCCTGTATTCTTCTAAAACATTATTTCAGGATCAGTCATATTTTTATTTGCTATGCTTTGGAAGAAGTGAAAAAATGGAATTTCCTATTTTTTAATTCATCCTAAGCAACTGAAGGCAGCAGAATGCTGAACTGAATGGTAAAAACCTCACAGTAATGTACAAAGTTTGGAAAGTGAATGGAACAAATGTCAAAATTCCATGTGGACAAGTGCAAAGAAGAAACCTATTTAAATCAGGCTAACATAAAACACTAATATAAATATATAAAGGAACTATCAGTTGTCATGTAGGAAAGGAGAGGTAGAATTGTTTTTATAATTCCCAGAACATATCAGCCCAAGATACTTCTACAATGAAAAAGAAAAATCTTAGCATTATAGAGAAAGGTACTGAAAACGGATAAAAATATTACTCTATGACTTCTATAAAACTATGGAGCATCTTTACTTAGTAGTCTGGGCTGCTTCACCGTAATACTACTGTAAAGGAGGAAGAGTCCACAGAAAAGAAACCAAAATAATAAAGCAGGTAAAACAGCATTCACAGGAGAATAAGCTAAAAGGATTAGAAATTTTCAGTGGGAAAGATGAATCCTGAAAAGACTATGCCTAAAGTCTAAAATATAATGGAAGCTGTGAAAAGTTAAATACATAACTTTTCATCAAATTTCAGAATATTAGAACTGAAGGATCCCCTTCAAATGAGAACAATGTACTTTGGAGATCAAAATAAATACAAACTTAAATGAAGGATGTCAATCAGGCAGAACAAAAATACTGTACTGGTAAAAAAAATGTGAATAAATCCAAGATTCTAGATGAAATCACGTACTGAGGGAAATGTGGCCTGTTTGGTATTCAGCATTAGCCTTGCAAGATAGCACTACAGAAAGTACCTACAATGCACTTCACAACACCACAGCTAGACACAGGTTGAATGGTTTGCTCTTCCACGAATTTTTTATGTTTTTAGGCACATAATTCTTTCTTTGTGTGAAGACTTTCTCACCAAGTCACCACACTGGAACAGTGCCTTACACATAAATATCTAATAGATTTATTAATGATTGATGATGATGATATATAGCTTATATATGAAGTATTCAATAATGCTGACTGGCTAATAGGCATTCTACCATCTTTGATGAGACACACAATAGATCATTTTTAGGGATCTTAATTTGCCATTTTGTGTTGAGTGCAGACCTCAAAGAAATGCTAGCAGTTCCCACAACTTTGAAGGAATAATTATTGCCTTTAAAACAATAGAATCATTTTCCAATAAAATAATCCTCACCATTTTGACTATTCAATTTTTAAAATCCTATTCTTGGTTTTG
>NW_004444077.1:4383459-4386298 GCF_000243295.1 Trichechus manatus latirostris
ACATAAAATAACATTAGGACAAATCATGAGTTACTACTTTCTTGGTGTTTTTCTAGTCCCTTTCCTCATCTTACAGGCTCCACATGTGCAGAAGAACAAAGTGTGACCCCTGTTTTGGCCCACCGAAGGGGGCGAAGTAATACAGAAGATCAGTGCGCCTGTGCCATATCCCATAATAAGTGATGCCGAGAGCTGCAGAGGGGACTGCACGTTGAATATCAGCAGGTTCCATCTTGGATTCTAGATGCGCGTGCAACCTAGTGTCAGTATGCACTACCATTCCAAGGAGTACCCACCCCTTCGACGAAACCCACTGAATATTCATTGCTGTGCTGTCCCCACTGAACCCATATAAGCCCTAGCCTTGCTTCTCCTTGCGAGTCAGCCCCTGACTGACGCCTTTTACTTGACACAAGTAAAATAAACCTGTTAGAGCTGATCCCAGAAATTGTCTTCTCTACGTATTCGTACAAGAGAAAGACAAAGACCCACTGAATTCAGAGGGCCTTTGTGCCCTCGGCAGTAACGGTTGGTCAAAAACCCAGTGTCTTAGTTATCTACTGCTGCTATAACAGAAATACCATAAATGGTTGGCTTTAACAAACAGAAATTTATTTTCTCGATGTTTAGGAGGCTAGATGTCCGAATTCAGGGCATTGGTTCTAGGGAAAGACTTTCTTTCTCTGTCGGCTCTGGAGGAAGGTCCTTGTCTGTTTCGAGCTTCTGTTCCTGGGTGATCTTCATGTGGCTTAGCATCTCTCTTCTCCCATCTCCTTCGCTTGCTTATTTAACCTCTTTTATATCTCAAAAGAGATCAACTCACGATACACCCTACACTAATCCTGCCTCATTAACATAATAAAGACAACTCATTCCCAAATGGGATTATAACCACAAACTTAGAGGTTAGGATTTATAACACATATTTTTTGGGGACACGATTCAATTCATAACACCCAGATTTATTATAATCTTAAAGACGAAACTGATGTTCTCTTATTGCTTTATACCATTATGTGATATATATTTACAATATTTGTGCTCGGATTTCTGAAGCAGACTCTATGAAAAATGTCATGGATATAGTCAGTAAAACCTTTCAGTATACCTGTGCAAATGATTCGAATCATCAGCAGTATACGGAAATATTGAAAAAATAGAAAGCAATGAAAATAATGATCTTGTGTTCTTTGCGAAAGTTAATTGGTTGAGCCATGGAAGAGTTTTTAAACATTTACTGCAGTGTAAACGTCAATATTTTTCTGAAACAAAAGGAATGCTAGCCAAATACTCAATAATCAAAGACAAAAAATAGCAGACACGTTCTTTCAACAGTATCATACTGCATATTAACAAGCTAAATTTGAAGCTCCAAAGAAAAAGGATAAACTTATTTGTGATCAAGCTACATAAACCCATTGCCCTCAAGTTGATTCTGACTCATAGAGACCCTACAGAGTAGAGTAGAACTGTTCCATAGGGTTTCCAAGGCTGCAAATCTTTACAGAAGGAAACTTTTCATAATATAAATCAATAATAATGATTTGATATATTTTCTAACATGTATGAATATGCATAAGGTTTCAATTGTAATTGACAGCATTATGTAAACTGACTGCACAAGTACAAGAAAAATGTGAAGGCTTTGTTGATACTGATAAATTTAGAGTTGTTTTTTGATTATGCAATACCCCACTGAATTCAATGTTATTAACACTGAGTTGATGCAAAAATTAGCAAGTTTACTTAACTTAGACAGATGCAGTTTTGCAACTGATGCTTTTGCTTCAAAGCCAAGTCAATTATTTGCCAGTGTGGATGTGAACGTTCAGGAAAATGATTCTTTGGTACTTGATTCAGCTATTGGAACATTTTCAAGTTTGTTTGGAGCAACTTAGGTATGTAAATTTCTTTTTTCAGCTGTAAATTTTATGAAATCTAAATACATATAAGATATTTTTGATGAAAACTTAGCATCTAAACTGAGATGTGCTGAGTGGAAAATACACATCAGATTATGAAGACTTAATATAAAAAGAAATGTAAAATATGTCATTAATAAATTTTTGTATTGATTACATGTTGAAATGATAATATTTTGGATATATATTGGGTTAAATAAAATATATTATTAACATTAATTTTACACATTTTTTATGTGGCTACTAGAAATTTTTTATTTATTTGTGGGTTGCATTATATTTCTATTGGATAGTATTGCCCCAGTATCTTAATGATACATTAACAAACAAAAACAAATTCAACTTTTTTGGTACAGGTACTAGAAAAAAATGCAGGAACTGTTTATTTTTTCCATTAACCTTCATTGGGAAATATTGCACATTTTAAAAATGTGAGTATAGTGTAGCATAGTAAGTAAATATCTGCAATGGAATTAATATGTATAATGACACATTTCAACGTTGTAGAAAAACAAGGGAGAAGATGTGATTCATGTGAAAATTAAGAAGCATCCTGCATAAAAGTGTGTTGTAAACTAGAGAGAATTTTATATACAATAAGTGACAGCAATTCAAGTTGAAATGGCTGTCTTCGTGCATTCATGTGCAGGACATGAAATACTCTGTCATATGACAATTTTGCAAACAGAGAAGAGAAACTTCGTTCTAAACACATACACTGGTTATGGTATTATTTACCAGCAATTATTCCCATGTGGTGAAATATAAATTTTTAAAAACAAGTTTAAGACCCATCTCTTTAGAATTTGCCTAAGGTTTACAGGAGCAGTGATTTTATACCTTCAAATCAAATACCAGAGAGTAAATAACTGGTATCTTCTCATTTAGTATTTGTCTGGAAGCAAAAAATAAAACAT
>NW_004444077.1:4388036-4389055 GCF_000243295.1 Trichechus manatus latirostris
ACCTTTTGGTTAGCAGCCAAGCTCTTAACCACTTCAGTATCAGAGCTCCATGCTTAGATAGTGACCTCAAAAAGTATATTTTAGCATGGGGAGGAAATAGAGGGAGCCAAGAGATGGGCCATTTGTCAAAGAGGAATTAGTAGAAAGAGGCTAAATGTTTGGAGTTCGGAGATAAAACCTAGAATGGGAATATATGTCTCAAGTAACTGGGATATCCATCAGTAAAAAATATATATTTAGCAAAGAAATCAGTGATGACCAACTTTAATGAATGCTATATAACCTTTCAAATGAGTGTAAGAAGTAGAGAGATAAAAGGAAAAATAATCGTTGGGTTAGGAAAAAATTAACCCTTGGAAAAACCATCAGTCACATCTGCCAATGTGGAAGTTACCTAAAGAACTTTAGGTTACTACTTGGTAAACAATTCTGATAAGGGTAGTAATGATAAATCACAGGGAATGACTCCCCATGCCTCTCATTGGAGGTTACTAGATTGTTGAGCCCTTAATGATTTCCTAAATCTCTAACCCAGGATTCCTGTGAGTCAAAGAGAAACAAGGCCAGAGAGAATAGTGAGGACAGAGGGTGATGTGTGGCTATGGCTTTTAGACATACAGGTCTGAAAGTGAGTGCTGTTATACTGCACGGGTAATACGTTACTGTTATGCCACTGCAGAACCAAAGTACATCCTAGTGGGCTGAAGTACTTACGGGATTACTGAACTTATTTATCAAGTGAGAATTACTTACTAAGGAAACATGAACTGAATTTACATGTGTAATAGAAAATTAGTCTTCCAATCCATGTATTTGTTGAGACACCATTACACAATTCATGGGCAGTATCAGTTAAAAAAAAAAAATTTCACCTGGCACTGTCTTTGGTACATTTTCAGTTCTTGTAAGAGCTTCTGATTTTCATCTTGTAGCTTATTTCTGCTTAATGCTATTTCACTCACAGCCGATTTTAATTTTTCAATAATGAACTCATCTCTTTCACTGGTTTCACAACTAGC